>NW_008795715.1:1142244-1252830 GCF_000699145.1 Aptenodytes forsteri | reverse complement strand
TTGTGGTTGTTTTTCTTGGTGGCTGACTAAAGAAAGAATAGAAAAGAGAAAAAGGTCCAAAGGGGATTTAATTAAAGTATTAAAAGTTATGAGGGGCACAGCTGTTTGATCACTTCATTGTCCCTCGGGGAACAGTCAAAGGGTCAAGATTAATGACAAATACATTTAAAGCATGTCAAAGGAAAAATATCATACATGTTTAAGCAGCCTTTGGAATTAACTGTTGCAGGAAGCCACATGAGTATATGGTATAGCTTGACTTTTTAAAGAGCTGGACCACTTTATAAACAGTAATAGCTAGGAGGTAATATTTATATCTTGATGCTTGACAGCTTTAAACTGAGCTATGGTGCTGGATTTTAATGGTGCTAAAGTCTTGGACTCTTCTTGGCACAAACAAAAGTGGGTATTGCTGTCTAAAACAGCAAAGCCCTACACACAGATAAGTTGCAGAAATCTAAATGAAATATGAGCATGTATATTAATTTAGGATTCAGGTAAGCAGATCATTCATCTTTTTAAAGAGTAACTGATGAGATACGAGTCTAAATCTCTTGTATTTCAGACTAAAGCGTGGGTGCTCTTCTGGGTCACCATGAGTACTTTGTACCTCAATGTACATGCTGTAGATCTTTTTTATAGACTCTGCCAACCTGCCACAGCTATGTAAAAAGAAAGCAAAATCTGCAAAAAAAAAAAAAAAAACAAAAAAAAAAAAAAAACAAAAAAAAAAAAAAAACAAAAAAAAAAAAAAAAAACAAAAAAAAAAAAAAAAACAAAAAAAAAAAAAAAAAAAAAACAAAAAAAAAAAAAAAAACCAAAACCAAACCCAGAGTAAATCTCTGAAATACAGTCTGTATCTCTACAGCTCATTTCTGTAGCAGCTATATTGTATACCCTTCATAATAGACTTTGAATATATGGGATCCTTTCCGCCAGAATTAATCCTTATTACTTCTGTATGACACTTAAACATTTTAGTAGTTAATGAAGATACAACCTGCCTGAGTGAAGATACTTGCAAGCAGTGAATAAAGCATCACCTAGCACAGCATGCTGATGCAAAATACAATGTGCTCCTGGGGGTTTCTCTTGTAATCTTGTTTAGCTCCTAAAGAAAATCTGCCCATAACCCACCTATCCTTTACTAGCCAGGGATTGTGAGTCAGTCACAGGTTTGCAACTGATTAACTCATCCTTAGTTTATGAAGTAAAGAGTAAGACTTGCAAGTCAGAGCAAAAAGTGACAAAATGCAGGAAAATTTCTTTCCTCCTCTTCCAAGGGATTGTTCTTTGCTGAACCTTCTTGTCTCTCATCTTCTTGGCATTAGCATCATTTTCAGAAACCATATCGTATATGTTAGCCCTTGATATTTTTTCTTTTCTCTCCTTATGTCAGACTATTTCTGTGATCCAGCCAGTCAGCAGAACTACGGCCTCCACTCCTCCAAGTGCCACTGCTATCACAGACCACTGATTTCTATTCCAGTAATCCCCACCATGCCATCCACTTGCTGTGAGGACCAGAAGCAAAGTGAGTGATTTAGCCTTTGCCCCCCAGATTTTCTCCCCAACTTCTGGATGCACCAAGGATGCATCTCTGTCTTTCTCCACCCTGCTAAGCCATACAGTGCACTGCTGTCCTTTTATTTGGGGTCTGGTACCAGAACACCAGTCCCTTTCACAAGGAACCTCAGCAGTCATGATACTACTTCAGTCAAGGAACTGGAAAAACCTGCATAACAAAAGCTCTTATTGCTTATAAATACTGAGCAACTGCCTGCTCATCAGATCAGACCCATTTGTGTCTTCCTTGCTCTAAAGCTTCAATAAACTTGGAAGGCAAAGGAGTTATGCAAGTTCATATCAACCAAAGACCTGACTCCCTTTTATTAAAGTTGTGCTGGTTTGCTTTTCTGTTTAAGATTAGGAATGGGCAGGAAAATTTAAACATTTAAATCAAGTATCCTTTCAAAATGCTAGCCAAACCTGCAGTGGGCTTATTTCAAGTGTATTGATGGTCTTTTCTTAAAGTATCCTGGCAAACAGCTTCAAAACATTAGCAATTATATTTGAATTGAGTTGGCTGAAAGTTTGCAAATGTGAGCAAAATCAGTGCAAGCCACTGTTAGTGTGTGTACTACTGCCAGGTTGGAATGAAAGCTCACTGCCAGTGCATCTGAAGCTTACCTTAAACATTCCCAAAACTGCTGTCTGTGACCCTGGAAACTTGATGCAAGTTAAAGGCTGAGATATACCTGACATGTTCATTCACTCCCTGAATCCTCAGATAAATGAAGGGTGGACAGCAGGGAGAGCGAATACAATTTTCCTCTGTCTCGCTATATCCTTCAAGGGGAGGTACAGGAGGAGAAGCTGAATTACAATATACCATGAACAAGTCTGAAAGACATAGCAATGGAAACAAAGGGCTAGTATGTCAGCTGCTGCAAATTAATAGGGATTCACTAAGCCAATAGAGTCATGCCATTTTAGCACCAGCTGGGGAAGGATCTGGCCCACTATCTTTCACTTACATGAGTTAAGAAACAGAGATTCAGTAACATGCCTCTCTGCTGAGTCAATAGAGTAAGAACCTTTCTTTCCATGTGCATTAGTTTTGCAGCTATGGCAACAGTGTATGCGTGAGGAAAGGGAGTGCTTAAAATAGGCTCCTGCTCCTAGTTGGAAAGAGCTGACAGCAAACACGTGTGGTCACCCGAGAAGAGAGGGAGGCAGCGTGCTATTCTCAGCCTCCCTTTGGGTCATCTGCCCCTGGCTGGTGGAGGCTGTAACCGAGAAGGTAGATGCACCTGGTCACAGCAGAAGCTTTGTGCCTCAAAACCTTCTCCAAAGCTCTGAGGTCACAGCAGAAGCTTTGTGCCTCAAAACCTCCTCCAAAGCTCTGAGGTTTCTTCCTCCATGACCCTTCCCACCATGCTGGCTCACCTGTGAGCAAGCTGGGATGTGTTCATCAACAAGGGACTTGAATGATGCTGGTCAGTTGTGGAAGAAACCATTTGTGGCTGACAAGCAGGCTGGTCTCTTCCACCAGATTACTGTAAGGTCAAGACAAACCTCATTGTGCAGCAACTCAAAGGCATAGCAAAAGGCCTCCAGTAATGAATAGATATTGTAGGTGTCCTTCTTCCAACTCTAGCTTTACTATGCTATTTCAAAGAAGGGGGGAAGGCTGTGGAATTGGAAAATAGTAGCTTTGGCTCATAAGCTGTAACCTGTTTTGGTCTCTGTTAATTAATTTGGCATTGGCTATATTGTATGCTATTATTAGTCTCTCTATTCCCCTCTGCAACAAATTAGGGCTTTCACATCTGCCTAAAAATAAAACTTTCCTGTCTGCTGGCTAACAAGTAAAACCAGAATGCAGCATATGTGTAATAAAGATGCACAGCTGTTCTGCCTATGACCTCAGGAATGCGTAAGGGGTTTTTTTTGTTAAGGATACAGTAGGTACCCAACAGTGAGAAACAGTATTTCCAAGAAACTGTCAGGCTTAAGGCATTGTAGAGAGATGGTTACAAAAGGTGAAACAGAAGGAAACATCCAGGAAGATTACAAGAAATTAAATAGTAAAATGTTAATTTGTTTTAGTTTCTTTAAGCCAGTCCTGAAAGGTGTGACATTCTTGATTCAAGAGAAATAGTCATAAGGGAAGGTGTAATTCTAGTATTCTATGTAACCCCCAGAGACCCCTAAGCTTCAGAGCATTTGCAACTCATTTTTGGCCTCTCTAGTCCAACAGCTTGTACTGTACTTCACCCCAGAGCTGTGACTCTGCCCACCCTTTGTGGATGGTCCCCAGGTGTGGAGCTGTACCTGCTGCCACAGCCAAGAGAGGAGAGGGCTCCTGCAGGCATCCATAGCTAGGGCTGCGCCCCGACACCAGGCACAGCTCTCCTCTGTCCTAGCCTGTAAGCTGAAGAAAAACATGCATCACTGGTGGCCTGCAATGAGAGCAGCAGTAAGGCCATAGCATATGTATTTAATATTGATGTATTTCTTACTCTAAGGAGTGCCCCTGTGCGAGATACTTTTCACCTAGCTGAAAACATGGAGCAAAAAGAGTAGGATCTATAACATGTTTTATTGTTTCAGCAACCATGTGCTTGGTTAAGACTTTTGTCATCTCCAAAGTGTTACTCCTGCTGTTTAACGTGCTCTGAGCAAGGAGACTGAGTGATATGTAATACAGTATGTGCGTTTTCATTCTTTCCATGGCTCAAATAGGCAGGCATCTTCAAGAGAGCCGGTTTGAGCTGGTCTAGCTTTTTATCACCTGACACATTTAGATATGCTCTTTAGATAAGATTAGCTAATGAATTTCCTTTGACATTGGTATTTACTCTGTCTCTGCATTAGTTACATTTCTGTGATGTGGGATCCTTGCTTTGCTCTTTTTCATTCTGGCTGTCTGCATGATGTACTAATATTGAAATCTGTTATGTAGGCAGTAAGCATTTTTTTTCAGAAATTGGTTAAATGAAAATGATCTGTTTTACATTTGTATTTGGCCCTAAAGTAACAACATAGAATTGTTAACTAGCAAAACAGTGGGTTGCAAGGCATTTTTTTGAGATAGAGGAAAAAAATCTGTTAATCAGGTTAGTATAAAATGTACTTACCATGTTCATTCAGATGTGCTAAGAGGAACTATAGCAATTAGTACTTTTAACTCCTAATTTTATGTGCAGGAAATAGTAATCTCCGAAGCTAGGGAACTTGACTCCAAGGTCATGCAGGTTATCCTCCCGGAGCTCTTTCCCCATTAACAACTTTTTCTGGTACCTGAAGGATTTTCCTGAGAGGGGTCAGCAGAGTCCAGGCTCCTGATTACAAGGTACAAAGTCTAACTACCAGACCATGCAAGGAAAAAAAAAACCCCAAATAATGCTCTCTTGTTTTTCTCTTTTTCTTCTGAATTACATGACATTTCACAGAAATGACTGCAAAACTTTTTCCATTCAGACTTTAGCACTGGTTTGGTGACAAACTTGGTAAGATTAGCAATTTTCCATGTATTATAAATGAAAACTGTTTCTGAAGCTGACTAAACCTTTCCATTCGAAGACACGTTTTCAGGTTTTTTACAACTTTGCAAACCTTAAACCTTGGTTTAAGGATGACATTTTTTAGGCCAAGAGTCCTCAACCCTATTAGACACAAATATGCCCGCTTTTGCATTAGCAGGACCCTCGCTATTTTTGGCCCCATCATTTAATCACTTTCTATGCTCATTTATCCTGGTTTTTATCTCACAGCACACTTCCATGCATTTTGAAAGTGCACGAACAAAATAGTGCTCATCAAAGAGGGAAAAATCCTGAATTTTTTTAAAGTATGTTTTGCACATTGAAAACAAAACACTTTGAGCAGCTCATGCTTCTAATCAAACATACAAAGCTTGCAAGCAAGGATACATTTGAAAAAGATGGTTTTCTTTTTAAAAACAATCACTTTAAGTTAATTAAAACTTAACGCGCAAAACATGAAAAAGTTCCAGAAGTCTGTTTTTATGTGCTGAATTGTATTTGCAAAAGCAGACCATTTTTCAACTAAGAAAAACATTTTGTCTGAAAAATATTGATCTGTGGTAATACCGTGCATTGCCAAACATGCCTTGTCTTATCTCTCCTGGCTTCCCCACCTTTCTGATGATGATAAAGCAACAGTTTTCCCTGTTCCTGATGAAGATCTAGTTTTCTGAGCCAATGTCAATAGCGCTACTAACATGCTATTTTCCACAAAAGACCAAGTCGCAGAGCTTTATTTGATCTTGGTTGAATGTATATAAGAACAAAAGTAAGATTTCGCAGGCATAAAGCGGGCAAACTTAGTTTTCTGTTTTTAAACTTCCTATCCAATTATTATAGTAACTACTAAAGCTTAGCAACAGGGTAAAGAAATGATATCATGAAATGAATTGGTATTTGTAATAGATTTTTGAAAAGCTATTATTAACATCTATTAATGTGGGGTATAAAAAAAAAATTACAAGTGACTCATTCATGTTCCCTGAGTCCTGTGCGTTTTGTGTAGGAACGTCCTGCCTTCGACACAGCTCCTGCTGAGAGGATGAGGAACAGGTTGTGACTCAGCACAGCGGAAGAGCTGTATGACCTTCTCCGTGCTGAATCAGAGAACCTGATGAGAGGAAAACCTTGCATTGCAACAGCCAACACTAGGGCTGGCAACCTGTGGGGATTGAACAGGAGTCCAGTTCTGTGCAGTGCTGAGCAGTACTAGTTGAAAATGATGGACTGAAACTTTGGGGTCCTTTATTTGGGCTGTCCTTCCTCCAAGTGACACAGCAATGGAGCTGGGAACCCTGCTTTGGAGCTTGTGGACTGTAAACAAACGGGCTGTGAAACAAATCATGGATTGAGAAGGCAGTCTTGGACTTGCTGCTGGCCAGAGCATGGACACTTATGGTGCATGGCCATGCAGGGGCTCAGCACCACCTTGCAGAAGGATGGGAAAGTCACTGGCTGCTTTCATGCTGAATCTGGGATCTCCAGCAAGGAGAAGCATTTGGGATGGAGGAGGGAGCAGCGCAGCAGAGGTGCAATGGGCTGAGAGTGTCTGTGGGTTTGATTCTTATTAGTGTCTTCCTCAGACTGCAACAATTTCCTAATGTAGGTTTTCCTTGGCTTTCCAGCAGAAGAGAGACACTGGCACACACTGAGTTCTTGTGGCGCTGGGAAATGTATGTGGAAAAGACCCAAATGGTTCGATAAAGATGGAAACGGAACTAAATCCAGACCTACTGAAAAACTCCCTTTGTGTAATGTATGGTTGAGTCAAGCTCTTTGGCATGTTTGACAGCAAATGATAAAAAGGAACGTGAGGCAATATTTATCTCCATCAATAAAAAGTCTGTAGGGATCTATAGGAGAGATGTAAGTCTCTGAAATAATAGTATTCAAATAGCTTCAAAGCCAAAAAAAAGTTTAATAGAAAATCAGTGGGTTTCATGCAAAAAAAAAAAATAGATAAGAGGCCTGGATTTCAGAGGTTAGATCTGTCTTTGTCAGTTAAAAGCTGCTCTGCTCCCACAAAACAGTGTAACTAGTGGGAAGAATTATATTGCCCATTTGCCCTTTCTGACAGTTTTCTTAGAGATGGATTGGCCTGAGAACGCAGTGGAGCGCACAGACCTTGCTCTGCTCTGTTTGATGCTCTTTCTATCAAAACAAACCTCTTGGTACTCAAGCAAGACCACCTCGCATTGTCTCCATCATCACCTTACTGTTATTCAAATACTTGGGCTGATTTACGTTTTCAAGTGTCTTTAGATAGTTATTTCAGGCGGTGTTCCTAATTATTTTTTTAATGGCAGTATTATCATGCTATAGATGTATTTGTTTAAATCCTGGCTGACTTTACAGAGGCAGTTTTTTAAAGGAAGAAGAAAATTAAAATCACAATCAAAATATGTGCTAGCTTTTTTGGGATAGATGCCAATCCGGTTTTAGCTGGCACAAAAGTGAACAATAACTGTGGGACTATATGCTCCTTTTTTCCTCCAGATAATCAGGGTTTTTTTATTGTGTGATGTTTCACCTAGCTGCTTTATAGTTTGTAACCCTTCTCAGCCCAGCAGAAGAAAGCAGAACTTGTCTTTGTGTTAAAGCTCTGAATTCATCAGTTCTGCTCCTTTAGTAGAGACAATGAATTAAGGGGAAAAATAATCAAAACCTCTAGAAATTTTCACCTATGCCTTCCCCGATGGAAAGCTGTCTCTCCATATTGTCACTTTTATGTTTTACTCTTCTACTGTGGAATGAGGACTGGACTTAGGATAGCAAGTATCTTCCTGAATATTCTGAATTTGGATTACTACCTGTTGGATTTTAGCACTTAAACCAGTATAACAGATGATGAGGATGATATATCTCCAAGCTGTTTTTCCACACCTTTTTATTGGGCATCTTGAGGCTTCCTCTGAAGAACGCTGAATTAGGCATTTTCACAGGCAACAGACTGGATCCGATCCAAAATGGTGATTCCTGAAAATGGAGCTGAGGATTGTTACCGAGTACAAGAGCCGGTTGGGTATGGAAGGTGATGGGTAGGGAAAGTCATGTATTCAAAGGGACGATTTGGGAAAAATCACATTTAAATAGGGAAGACTTTGGGTGTGTCTCAACCAAATGCAGATCATCAGTCTATTTTGCTCATGTCCCTCTAAACTTTTTAGTATTCTCAGCCTAAAGCGATCCCCATAAACTAGACATTGGAATTGCAACCAGCTCCAGCATCAGACACTACTGCTTGTCCTTCCTTTTGGTGGATTAAAAGTTTGGTCCAGGTAGCTCCTTTGATTAAATGAAAGCAGTTGAGAAAACTACCCACAGCTTAGCTCAAAGGCTGAGTGAAAAGTCAGGCTGAAGAGATGGACAGGTATGGCAGTAGTTAGCACATCCCAGCACCTGCCTCTTCACACTGACTTTGAAAGCACAACTATGACCTCCAGCACAGCCAGAGAATGAACGGGGTGGGGGGAGAAATCCTACTCTCGGACCTTGACCAAAATCATTCAAGTTTACATTCTTTAACTTCTAATATTGGCACTGCTGTTAATGCTTTCACTCCGAGAGCTGCATGCACAACAAGAGAAAATAAAAAAAATGACAGATGGAAAAAGTGTGCTTTAGCCACAGCTGTTTCCTCCTTCCTTCAAAAAATGATTTAAGCACCTTTTATAACCTAAGGCAGAAAAAATGATGGTTTCCTAAGTGAAATATGTCCTGTCGAAAAATCTGCTATAAAACTGCTTATTACTCAGTAAGATAATTCCTCAAAATTATTGCTTAATGATTTAAGATTTGGGTTTTTCTCAACCAATCCCAAAATTTCCATTACAGAGAGAAAGAAACTGGCCATTGGTGACAGGCTTTATGAGAAAAATATGAACAGAGTAAGGAAAACAGAAAAACCAAAAAAGCTAAGGATTTTGCTTATGTATGATGTTCTGTCTGGTGTAGATGGGGAAAAATAAAGTATAATTGCCTGCTTTTGTTAACAGTTAAAGAGGAGATGAGAGCACCTTCCCACCTGAAGAGTGGGAAGTTCCTGGCTAAGTTTCATCCTCCCTAATATTAGATATTTATGTCTGTTAAGATAGAAAAAGGAGAGGGATAAAGTGAGCAATTAATGTTTTAGGCAGACCGAATCACTCTCCAGAGAAGCTCATGTCTCTCCATCTACCCGAAACCCTAAAATTACCATGTTGTTAATGCAAGAATTGCACCTTGGTTACAAAAACTAGGTGAGACAAAAGCAAGATCAAATCTTTTACAGATGGGAGAATGGATCTGGAAGCAAAGCTCGTTTTAAGCAGCACCTGAGTTTTGTGTATCCTACTGGTGCAGCCTTGTACTCATGTATACGCTGCTCCTTGCATAGCTCTGAATGGGGCTGGGGAAGCAGATTATTATGGTAGTAGATGCTCTTATGTATTGTTTACTTCTTCCCATGCTACTTTCAAGCCTTCTAAGTCATTGCTGCTTAAGAGATGACTGCTGGGAAGTGTTTAAAGTTGCTTTATCCTACCAGGGGGGATAGTCAGAAGTCAATACAGTTTAAAGTTGCTTTATCCTACCAGGGGGGACAAGAAGTCAATACAATTAAGAGAATAAACATCAATTTTAAGATCTGGTGAGGCTGGTATTTGGCACTCTGCCTGAAGCTTTTTACCTGACAGCAGCTGTGTTAGAGGTGAAAGAGTGGAAAGGACCCAGCTTGATCCCAACAATGATATAGTAACATTGGTCATTGGACAAATATAACTAATTTGGTCTGAAAACTGAGTAGGCTTTGTATGGAAACCAGTAGGGAAGAATAGATGGAGCCCTAGCTTTACATTTCTTAAGGCTCCAGTTCCAGAAATGCTTATATTTTAGCACACAAATGTCTCTATTTCATTTTGTAAGGTAACTTAAATGCATAAAGCCAAGCATATTTGGAAATGGTTGCCAAACTTGGGTCTAAAACAGAATTTAAAGTGCTTGAAAAAATCTGCAAGGGAAAAGTGACTTGGAATTGTAAAGTATTGCTGCTGAGAATAGGGGACTTTTGTCAAAACAGAAAAGCTGCTTATCAATCTCTAATTGAGCTTTTGCATGAGATGTGAGACATCAGGTATTAACAAAAATAGACAGGTTTGAAATAAGAAGCAGATGGTCACTCAAAAGCTCTTGTCTTGGAAAATAAATGAGAGGAAAGAAAAGCAAATTGACTAGCAGTTGACGGTTTTATATACAGTAATCTGGTCAGAGATCTGGAAATAGTTGACAATTAATTGAAATAACACATTGCAAATTGTCACCGTATGATGAAAAATCTTCAGGGAGGAAAAAAATGCTGTTTGGTCTGGAAATTTGGATTGTACTAAAGTCATTGTAAGGAAAAAATGTAACCCAACTCAACCCAAATTTCCACAGAATTTTCCCACCCAAAACATTTGCAGGGATTTTAACTGCAAGCTGATATTTCATGTTAGACTTTTTAACCATCAAGAGGTGGAGGGTGTGCTTTATCTAGTATGAAACACTGACTCCTTTCTTCGGGGGAGGGGGGGTAGACCTTTATTTAAGTTAAAGCTGCCTGAGAACTTTAACCCCGTCTCCACCAAGCACCAGTGTTTTACCAGCCAATTTGTATGTACAAAAATAGTTCACTTCAGTTCAAGACTTAACCTCATTTCTCTTTCACATAGGACACTTATCAAAACATGGCATTCAGGCCAAACAAGCTCTCTTATAGGATATGTTCTCCTTTATCTCCCTCGTAAATAACTTCTTTCTGCACTGGAGAAGAAAAAGTAAAGGGGGAGGGAAAATGCCACCCACAGTGAGGCATGTAAGTAACAGAAATCAAACAAAGCGATATGAAATCTCCATTTTCCCTGATTTTAGCATGTCTTCAAAGTGAGAAGGACAAGTGAGGTTGGTTTTGGGAAAAAATAAGCCTATGTTTATGAAATTCTGTTGTCGCTGCCACTCGTACAGTATTGCAAATTCTAAATCAGCAGGAGAATTAGTCATTGAGTTACAGGCTTCCTTTTGCCTTTATACATTAGACAGCCTTGAACAGACGTTAAGCTGGGTTTGCTCCTGGGCCTGCAATGGTCAAAGCAGAGGGCAACTGTGCTTCCCACTCCACGAGGAAACATAACAGAGAGGGTAAGGGGGAACTGAAAAAAATAAAACCAAAAACCCAACCTGGCTGCATAAACCTGTTTCTTGTAGCCAAGTGGGAATTGAAAATATCTTCCTGTTACATTCTTTTCACATCTGCAAGGGCCATACTTAGATTTCATTAAAAAATATTTTCTCTTATCTTGAACAGGTTCTGACATAAGCCAGGTATTTGTTAATCCTAACATACTTTCTTTTTTAGTTGGTCAGACTTTTCATACAAGACCTTGTTATTCCTGCACTTTCTTATGTTTGCAAAAGGGGCCTTTCATGATATATGTGTCAGGATTTTTGTGGGAAGGTATGGTCCAAAGACAACGTGTAAATCATCTTTTTTTAGGAAAATACCGCGTGTGCTCATTAACAGCAAAGAACAACCATAGATGTGTAAATCATGAGTGTGCAAAGAGAGGTCTGCGCAGCCCTTTGTTATTAGGACCTTGGACGATCTGGGCAGAGGGTGAACCGTTGCTCTTCAGCAAGAATTTTCAGTTGCATTTTCTGGACTACTGACTCCTACTCTTCTTTCTGCAGCTAACTTCTATCTGCATCTTCTGAAAATCTTTCTGATTTTTTTTCTCCCTTGGATAAGGATGTTTTATTAAACTAGGTTGTCACCGAAATTCACTTTCTTCCAGCAGATTTTTTTTGTGTTACAAAAACCAGAACCCTAAGCTGCTCCTTGCTACAATGTGAAGTCAATGGGAGTTTTACCACTGACTTTGCTTCAAGGAGAAACAGGTCTTTCATCTGCCTGTGCAGTATGCTTTGCCCTGAACAGATATGATGTTGATGAAAGAGAGAGGTAGTAATGATGATAGTAATAGGAATTAATTGCTTTTACTAAGCTTTTTACCTATCTGTATTCTTCTTTATCCAATAAATATGTAAATATTTGCTCATTTTTGAACCTCTAACTGGGCCTTAAAATTGTAGAATAAAAAGCAATGTCCTCATTTGCTTGTTATTAATGAGAAAATGGAAGGGCTGCAAAGTTTAATGTAGTAATATGCTGCAATATGATACAGTATTTTCTCATAAGTCTGTGCATGACACGATGGATGTGATTAATTTTTGCATTATTACACAGTGATTGTTTTGTTACTGGCAGGGGTGAAAGCAGAGAGAGAACTGTTGACCTTTCCTCCGAGTCCTCAGATTATGATACGATCCTAATGTGTTGGATTGGAAACTTCCACAGAGGAAGGGTTGTGGAGGACCCTCATCACCACATCCAAAAAAAGGAGCTCATTGTAGGGAAAGGGTAGGAAGAATCTGGGGAATGGGGACTCTTTCTCAGAGGTCATTAAGTGGGATTGACTTGTTTTGCCTAAGGAAAGAAGGCTGAGAGGAGATCTGACAGCTGCCTATGAGTGCATCAAGGAGGCAAGCAGCAGGCAGAGGAAAGTTATTTAAGCGAAGAGACAATGTTGGCACAAGAAGAAATGGGTATAAATAGACAGGCGCTGGAAATCCCTTCCAATAGGAATAGTGAGGACACATGAAAAAAAAATCAGGCCAATTTTTAAAATTAAGATCATGAAGAGATTACATGCTTTCTGTGGCGGCTGGGATCTCTCACACAGGAGGTCCATTCTCTATTTCTACAGAAGTAATTTTCTTTCTTCTGCATTTAATGTTAAGGCTGGCATCAAATACACCAGTGCCTCTGCACCAGCTGAATTCAGAAAAAGAGCTGGATGTAGGGTGTTGCTACCAAATATCTGTGACTTTAGATGCTCCCTCTTTGTGATGGAGTTGGATTTGGCACGTAGTACTAGAGCCCATCCAAGTGCAGCCTGGTCCAACTTCTGCTGTGTTGCATTTCGCCAGCAGAAATGAGATACTTTCCTGAGTCTGAAATGACTTTTGGTGTTGTGTGAGCTCATTAAAAAGTCAAGATTATTTTTGTCTTTCTAAGTAAAAGGGAAGATTTACTGTGTTGATTTGATGACCTGATGTGTTTTCTGGACCCTGCAGTACTCCGGGCTTGGAACAAAAGAAGATGAGCGCATCCACAATTTTCACAATAGCGTCTTTTCACTGTGGCACCAGTACAAATGTTGTTGCAGAAGAGGTTTGGAGTATTAAGTGGCTTGCTCCAGACAGGCAGAGGTTTGAATGATCAGGAAAAACAGGATAGGAACAAGTTTCTCTCACGCATCCTCACTGTTACTGTTGTCAGTAAGACTGGCAATGCCTTTAAGAGTCTCACTTTGGTATTCCTTCAGTTAGACTTCTTTAGTTTTTGAGGAAGGTTTTTTAAGGTTTTTTTAGCCCAACTAACAGTACTTTAAACTGTACTCATTTGTTTTCCCTTGAAGTTTTCAGTGATTTGCAGTAGGCAGGCATCTTTCTCAAGGGGACAACTCAACCTGGTCTAGCACGAGCCTCAAGGGGACAACTCAACCTG
Source organism: Aptenodytes forsteri (assembly GCF_000699145.1). Lineage (NCBI taxonomy): Eukaryota > Metazoa > Chordata > Aves > Sphenisciformes > Spheniscidae > Aptenodytes > Aptenodytes forsteri. Next base: position 1,239,198 of record NW_008795715.1, on the reverse strand, counting down.
GTCTAGCATTCTAGAATTTTTCAGATTCTCTGATTGTAACTTCCTTTTTTTTTTTTGCCTTTGTTAAAAGGTGTCCACTTCCAAAGTTTTGCATTTGTTGTTGTTTTTTTGCTCTCTGGAGTTAAAGAAAAATCATCATGAATTATTGCAAATGAAAGGAGACTTATAAAATATCTCATAAATGGTCACTTTAATATATATTTTCTTCACACAATGTGTGGTTTTTGCTTTTTCCCCTGGTATTACCTTCTATCAAGAGTTCATATTTGCCTTTAGTTTTAAACTTAGGTTTCAAAAACTGTTGAGCAAAACCTTTATTATGATGTTGCTAAAACAAATCTTAGTACGTAAGATTGTCACTTGGCAACCATTCCTGGACAAAGGTCATACCCAGTTCAAGAGCATGGATGCTGGCAGTCACGAATGCAGTGGGTCTCGTACTTTCTCCTCCTGAGTAGTTGTGGCAGGAGGAGGAACGGTGACGTTTGTAGCTCAGCAGGAAATATCTGGCTTAACCAGATGTACTGAGAGCGCTGCAGCAAAGACGACTTCTTTCCAAACCTGCAAGGCTCCTTGTGCCATTTCTCCTTTTGCACCCCTTTCCGTGACTTCATGCTGCAGACATGAGCTCTTTGGTTTTGTCTTTGAGGCTCATCTTGGCCTGCAGGACCAGACCTCTATTTCTGCCTTAGGCTGACAAATTGGCTTGGTCCTTGCCTGTGTTCCCCGTCATCTTCTCTTCACAAACAATTGCTGTCTCCTGTCTTAGAGAAATGGCGTAGGGAAGCAGCAACCACTTTTTTTTTTATTCTGAAATGCCTTCTACCATCAGGTCCAGATCTCTGACTTGGTATCCTCAGTGTTGCAGCAATACAAATGGTCACTTGTAATAACCAGCCTATATTCTCTTGTATATGAGAGAGTATGAAAGACGTAGCAGGGAGAGGTCTCTCAACTTCAGCTGTGATGGTAGAGTTTAAAATATTCTTGAATTGAGCATGAGCATAGATTCCTATTTTCACCTTTAATATAGGAGATGCTCCCTGAATTAGCCTTATCTGGTGTTTGGGGGAAGTCAGCCAGCCAAAAAAAAAAAGCCAGTAGACTATTGTTTGCTGAACACTTGTTAGAAAAATTAGAAGCTTGGTACAGAGGCTTAATGCTATTGATTTTTTTTAATCTCTGCTGCATGCAAAGGCGTTACAGATTGGCGTTTGCTTAGAAAAGGATACAGCTAAGAAAATAGTGGACGAGTGGGTGGTGAAAGCAATAGGCTTGAGCCTATTGCAGAGCCTAGCAACAATGGCCTGACTTGCAGTCAGAAAGATTAGCAGGAGGTTTGGAGGCACCATGACCTCAACAACCAGTTAAAAAGCAGCTGCAGTCTTGGAGTGGGATAGAACTGGGTTTTATGGAGCACTTTTCTGCTCAGAGATGAACAAATGAGTCTATTAAAGTTAGGCAAAGTGGAAAGCTGCAAAACTACACTCATCTTTGGGGATTCTGCAGACCATTGCTGCTGGACTGGACCTTGTTCTGCCCTGGTCTAGGTTGCTTTCTAGCACTACTGGTTCAAAATATGAGTTTTGAGGCCCTCTGGACTGTACTCCATAGCACAGGAGGGACATGGCCAGGCAGACAGGTGTTTTGACTAAAGAACTGGTGTTTAGTTATCAAAACAAATGACTGAGAAAAGAGATGGACTCTCCCTACTTTCACTTCAGAATGAGACAGTGTTATTTATAGTTCAAGATAAAGGTAAAATGTAACAACGTTGTGACCAAAAGGTTGGCTTTGACTTAAACTTAAGGATCTATTTAAAATAGATTAAAATGCCATTATAATATTTTTTCTTCTGTCTGGGTTTGCAAAGGCTGTTGAATCTCAGTCCGTGGTGATGAAGCTCACAAATGTTTCAGGAAAGTTCATGAAAAGTGAATTTTAAACCAGATGCATTTCCAAGTGATGGTAAAAGATTAAGTTTTAGGAGGATGCCTTTCCCCTGTCCTCAGGGGAGGGAAGAGCAGAAGAAATTAGGCAGAGAAAGCTCATCCCAAGCAGACCCCGCAGCTGCACATCCAGTTGCTATGGTGAAGCAGCTTCATTATATTTTTAAATGAGGCTCTGGGTTGTACCTGACTGAGATCGCAGTGAAGACTGCAGCTTTAACAGTGCCACTCTCTTTAATACTGCCATGTGCAGGTTACCTTCTGTTTTAGTGATGTCTGGATTTAAAAAGCGAGGACTTCTGCAGAGCTGGGTGGACATACAGCAGGAAACCACAAAGGGCTGTTCATCGAAGCCTGGGAAGTCCCAGGAACCATCACATGTATCCAAACATTGGCAGCACACCTACCAGAAGTGCTCTTTAAAGCAGAGTAAATAATGTGTCTATCCCCTTTTGATTACTCTACATTTATGCTGAGCTCAATGTCTCTTTTGCATTTTCCCCAAAGGCTGACAGATCTCATAATTTAAGCAAAATCCATCTTCCCACCCACCTTGGGTGATGCCTGCCAAATGGCAGGTGGAGAGAGATGCCTGCCAAGGAATATTGACATCTATACAAGAAACCAAACAACTGAAAACATGTGAAACATTTCTCCGAAGTGCAGCTGCAAAAAGTATTTTTGCTAGGAGCAGTTGTAGCTCTTAATGACTGCTGAGCCCTGTGCACTTTTAACTCACGTAATCCTTTTTCCTACAACAGCACCATCTTGGAAGAATCAGCCATGGACTGTGAACATATTTTCCTAGTACTTGCATTCTTGCCATATATTAATGATACCAATGGAAATGCATGGGGAGTGGGAATACAAATACCGCTACCTTATGGTTCAGATACTCCAGAGGAAGGTTTCCATAGGGATCCAAACATTTGGACACTTACCAAGAGCTGAAATTAGCTTAGGATTTTTCAAAAGAGCCCCTAGGGGGTTAGATGGTTTGGGGGGACCTAATTATTTTAGGTCCTTTGTAAATCCTAGCCTTAAAAAGCAAAAGCAAGGCTCCACATGCTCACTTACCAGTGAGGCTCGGATTCATCCCCCCCTGTTTTAGACTGCCATTGGAGGTGCCTAAGTTAAGAGCACTAGTCGTTTCTTCAGACAGTATATAAAGGGAGAGAGATGTTTCCCCAGAATACTATCTTTTTTCTAGGAGGCAAAGTGTGGTCTGAAAATGTAATTTTCAGTATTCGGGTAGCAGCTTCCCAAAGGCCATAGTTGGTACATCAGCTTTCAGGTTTCTGCTTATAGCTGGTTTACTGATGAAGCTTAACAAATTTACTGTAATGGTGGACTGGCCCAAAGTGTGTAAATAACTATTATAAGTAATGTAAGTATGTAAATAGCTATTATAAGTAATGACCACCCAGATAAAGGGGAAATAATCTAGTTGAGATAAAAATCGGTGTGACAAGTGGTCCTTTAGTTTACCTTTCAGCTCTGGGATTGGCATTTAAAAGCAGGCTTGCAGCTACCCAGAGAAGTACATGAGGTACTTAATAAGTAATTCAAAAATTATAAAATTTTCTTTTGTCACATTTTTCTCCTTACTTTTAGGTTTAAAATTTGGCTTTGCCCAAACAAAGCCAATTATAGAATGAAGTCAAAGCTGTGAAATGAGTGTGCACGCAGGGCTGGCAAGAATTCCAGGTTGAGTTTTACGTCAAAAGTAGTGAAAAAAACTTAATGGTGAAGCCAGTCTGATTTCATGTCTCTGTCCACAGCCAAGGCGTAGTCTCGACTAATATCCCATCTGTAAAGCACAAAGGCACCGCAAACACAGTTAAGAACTCCATTGCTTTGTCTGCCAAAGTTCCTAATATCTCTCCTAAGTTGATTCATTCAACACTTGCTTAATGAAAAGTTTTTCAGTTTTCCTTTTTTATTGCCCTTGAGAAATGATGCCAGGTTGTTCTCCAGCCAATTTCATTGGAGATGACTCGTAGAAAGGGATGAAATTTCCTAAAGGCATTGCATGCAGCCTCAGGTTCAGTTGTGATAAATTTCCCCAGTATAAAATGATCAGAAGAGCCCAGGGCTAGAACAAAAGATTCTTGCAACATTTCAAGGAGATATGTTGCTTATATTTGCCCAGCATTTGGGGATAACTTTGTTATTTATGAGTAATAAATAGCCATTAATTTAAATACACATATCTTTAACAAACACCTGTGCAACCCACAAACAGGTAGTGGGGAGGGAGAGCTCATTTCTAGTTGCCAAGGCACAGTGAATCAGCTATTTTATTATTTCATTCTGTTGAATTAGTCTATCCCCACCTGGATAAATACTGCTTACCTGTTTACAACTCCACCCAGGCAATGAGAGTCCTCCAGCCCCTGCCCATCCCTCCAGCAGTCACTCATCTGCCACTTCTTGAGGGTACTTCTGTATACCTTGGCTGTATTTAAGGCAGGTAAAGTGCTTTAGGGTGTCCCCATGTTTTGTATGTGACCTTCCCTTTGATGCATCCCTCAGGCAGGAGGGGAAGGTGCAGCACATCACAATTCACTTGTGAGAAGAGCTCCAGGAAATGCACCTTAGGGGGCTGGACTTTTCTCCTAAACTTTATGGGTACGAAAGGGTCTAAATGGGCTTTGGAAAGTGGCAGGAGCTTCTCAGCACTCAAAGGCATGTTCCTTGGAGTGCTGGGACATGTATTTTCATTTTAGGGCATGCCTCTGCTGTCCTGCTATCACAGTACTCATTTGGTGCTCACGACTGAATGCTTCCAGCAGTTCCCTGGCATGTGCTTAAGTGCTGTCAAACCCAGAGCTTGAAACATGCTGCATAGGTGGTTCAGGGAAGCAAGTCAGCATGCAAAGCCATGCTCATCATTTCTCTTGTGTGGATCTGACACTTAATGGTCAGTTGTTGCTGTTCTTATAAACTTGTTCCTCAGGGTCTAGGTTCTCTGATGGGATGTGGCGTAGTTTCATTGAACCCATCAGCTGCAGGGCTCTGCTGTGTTGTGTAACTCTGCTCTGAGATGTGTGGGCCCAAATCAGGAGTGATGTTGGTGAGGTCAACGTGCTGGTCTGTAGTGAAGCTAAGATAAGGTCCATAGCGGTGCTGCTGTGACTGGTCACTGCAAAACACAAAATCAAGCAAACAGCCCAAAGGCTTTAAGCTCTAATGCAGGATCAAGTCGTAATGTCCCTTGTAGCTTCCCCTCTTGGCTTCCTATGCATTATATCTGCTCATTAGCCACAGAGGCGTAAAGCACCTTGCAGGTCCCCAAATCTTACTCATGAGCACATTGGCCTCCTTAAATTAGCACAATTGAGTTTTGCAGAAAACAAACAGGCCATTTAACAAGCCACTGTATGTCTTCAGCTGCGGTAAGCGATCAGGGGAAGAGTTATTAATAAAGCACTTTATCAAAGCAGCATTGAACTATACGTATTCCACAGTCCCAAGGTATAGAAATATGTGTGCGTACGTGTGCATATGCACATGTGTGTGCACACAAACACACAGTGGTTGGCTAGAGGGATGGATGGAAAATGCTTGCAGTTAAAGGGCAGCTGATGCTGTATGGAAAACTTCTCAAATATCCTATTTATAACAGTTCTGTCAGAGGTCAGATTTTTCTGTGTTTTACTTCCCTGGGTGTATTTTTATGCGTAAGGATATTTTGTCAGTTTACACCTGCTAAGGAACTGGCCTCAAAAGTGGATGTTTGAGGAGGTTTAGGATCATTTAGGATTCTGATGAACCTTCCTCTTTTTTGGGGCATATGGACTGCCTATCCTCTATTCTCACCTAATAGAGACTGGTTTGGGGTATTTGTACAATAGAGTGTGATAGCTAATATTAACTTGAGATTGTGTAGCTCAGAGTTATTATAGCTTTTCTACACATGGCGTTTGTATGTGCCTGATGTTAGGTTCTAAAATGCTGCCGTACCCCCTTTACCTGTGTTTTTTTCACAACTGTCAGTGTTTTGTCATGTAGTGGGAATGGCAGAAGGGGAGATTTATCCACCTGGTGCTTCAGCTGTGGAAATAGACTGTGGACTCTGAAAGAAGCTGAGCTTAAATAATTATATGCCTGGGAAAGACCAGTATTTGTCATTACGATAGGTATAAGGAAAAGATCAGCAAATAATCACTGTGGAAACTTGTAGTGCAGAAACTGGTAATCAAGTGTTATCTTCCCGTCTGAATGTTGGGAGATTCATTAGCTGTGTTCAGTAGAAACATTGCTTTACTAGGACAAACCCGATGGGATCCCCCCATCTAAGACAAATAATAAGCATAGAGAAACTGTGGATAATCTGCAGATAATCCAGGTATTTCAGGTGTCACCTTCTCCCAGAGAAATGACTCCCACAGCACTTTCCTAAAGGTCTAGCCAACTGCCCGCACACTGTGCTTTCCAGACTCTCTTTTCCACCACCTCCCTTTGATGCTGCTCAGTAAATGATCCTCTGCTGAATGTCCTCTTCGAACTCCCCCAGCCACTTTTCTCCGTGAGCTCATCGGTGCATGATTTTGTTCAGCAGCCACGACCCCTGTGTGTCCAGGGCTGGGTGGGTAAGCATCGCGCCAAGAGCAGTGCCATGTCCCATGCCAGAGCAGGCAGAGCTGTGCCACAGCATCAGCACAGCTTTTCCTTTTGGTTTTTGCTTTCTTTTCACATTTCAGTCTGTGTAGCTTTGTAGTGTTAGAGCTTTTTGTTCTGATCTGAAATCTGATCGAAGTGGGATTTGAATGATTGCTGTGAGTTTGACTTTGTTAAATGTTGAAGAATCCAAAATTTTTCCAATATAATTTTTGAGGCTTGTTTTCCTTTTTCTTCTCTCCTTTTTGAGATGTAGGGGGAAAAAAAGGTATAAAATGTTATTATCTGTATTTTACTCCAAAACTAAAATTCCTTTAGAATATGTTAAGCAAAACAGACTTTTCTATTCCACTTTCAATTAAAAGAGCAATTAAGACATCCAGTGCACTCAGTTTAAAAGCATCTCTTGAATCAGGCTTAGCTGAGGCCATGATTAATTTAGGAGATGTTGGGGAGCCTTGAATGTGCCCAAGATGAGTTCCCAATTCCCACCACAGACCTTTGTGCAGCTCTGCTTGCTAGGGCATGCATGCAATTTGTGTAGGGTTTGCATTCTTCCCTTCTCCAAGCCTTCCTTTGAACATTCCTTCCTTGTGATCTGTCCTCTGACACATTCTGTCCTTTGGCTTAGCTAATGGCACTAACCAATAAAATCTAGTTGTCAGACAGGTGGTGGTTTTTTCACCCCATGATGCTTTGCTGACATTTTCATGCATTATTGTTTTATTGAGGTATCTAGGAACCTTGATATTTGCAAAGATAAGAGTTCACGTGGCTTAAACTCAGGAGAAAAGTCACAAAAAAATGTCGTTCAGGATCAGAGAAGGGTGATCAGAGAGGGGACAAGGGAACTTAAGGCAATGCCAGAGACTTTCCTGAAATCATCTGGCACGGAGAGGTTATGGCTGGCTGGTCCCTGGTGCTCCAAGACAACTTAACCTCAATGTGCAGGCCAGGGTAAGAGCAGGTCAATGAGAGACAGCGTTCAGTCTGCACACGGGGCATATGACAGTGTAACACGGTGTTTTATCTAATGTAATATTCACCTGCAGACAAAAAAATTCAACTCCACATACATTTCAGACTAAATTAGAGAAATGCCATTAGTGGAACTGCTTGATATTTTCAGAAATGCAAGGATAGGTTTAGCCACAGCTAGAAAAAGTACGGGCTGATATATTAATAGTGATTTATATTTCAGTTTCAGAAATAAGTTTAAAAGAGATTCTGTATCCTGGCTGGCAGTTACACAGGTGATCGAATCCAGTCCTGATCTCTCCACAAGTTATACAGCTGAGACAAACGCAAACTGCCAAGTTAACACCCTTAAGGGCTGGAAAGCAGTGTTTCTCTTCTGTCAATACATTTTGATTTGGGCAGATCAGGAAGGAGAGGTTTCCTGCTTTAACATTTCACGGTGAGGGGAAAAAAAAAACCCCACCATCTTTTAAAAGCAGTGTTAAATAATGTTAATGATGTTTGGCTGATCGTCAGCTTCTATGTTAAATAATGTTAATGATGTTTGGCTGATTGTCAGCTTCTATGAAGAAGATCTAAAGACTGATGTGGATTTGACTGTTTGATTTTGAAGCTTAAAGGGGAAGGAATGGAAAAGCTCACCTTGGAGTAAGTGGGTGAGGAAGAGATGAGATGAGAGATCCGCCCTGAGGCTGGATATCAATACCTGCGTTGGAACATGGTCACTAAAAGCCTTGAAATTTGAGGGGGTGAGAGGGATTATCTTCTGAATCTGCCAAACATCTCGAGCTGCTCTTGAAAGGGAGAGTGCAGGCTCTGAGCATCTAGCAGGCAGGAAAAGTTTCTTAAGAATTTGAATAACATATATATATATCTCTATATTTATAGTTGCGGGGGGGTGTTGTTTAGTTTTGGTTTTTACAGTTTTTTAATTGTCTAAAAGAGTTTAGAATATAAATGTAAAGCAATGCCTCAGAAAAAGAATAGCTGTCAACAGAGGAACAGTGCCAAGAAATTAATGAAAGAATATATTGGTCAACTCAAGATAGTGAGATGCGGAATGACAGTCACCTAACTTTTTCTTCATGGTCAGATTTTCTATCTTATTTTCTGGGTTTCATATATTTAGATGAAAGAGTTCTCTAGTATTGTCTTGCGTTAATGCAAGAGACCAAAAGTCTATGACAATAAAACAGGAACATTTAATGCAATTCCGATCCCTGACAGTTTCTTAATACTGCTTATCTTGCCTTCCCTTTCAAGATTTAGTCATCCTAGATTTCCTTCCAAATGTGAATGAGGTGGCTTAAATCAAACCATAAATTATGTTTCCACTCATTATTTGCTTGCTAATCAGGATGGAAATGAAAAGAAGTTGGTTGTCAACCAGGACTCTTTCCCACAATATCCAGGAAAGTATCAGTATTAGGCAATTTAACAACAAAAGGAAACCGGATTGCACCTTGAGGAAGAAAGAAATTACCTGCTAACCAGGAAGAATAGAGGAACATAGATTTTGCTAAATGAGCTTTAGGGGGAAAAAAAAAGCAAAAGATACTAATAATTAAGAGGGCCTGTGAGTGAAGCTGGTGAGGACAGAACTGTGACACTTCCTGTTAGTAAATACAAAGAATAGATGTTAATAGGGCTCCAGGGGAAAGCAATAGCTTGGGAATAGCCTTGGGAAGAAAGACAAACATACACAGAGGATGCAAAAACAGTGTGAAAAGTGATTCATGGGGACTTGGTGCTATTCCTAATTGTTAAGGCTTTATTGTATTAACGCGTTCCTACAAACTGAACAAAGACTGTTGATTTCAAAGCGGTTTGAATTGCATGCCCGGAGCTGGCCAAGGCTGCGGGGAACACCTGCTGGGGTGTGCAGAGCAGCACCCCACCAGAAACGAACCAGGAAAAGTTTGGATGAAGGTTAAGGTGTGTGCAGCAAGCCGGGAGAGCCCGGGGACTTATTCTAGATATCTGATACAAACCCTTTTTTAAATATTACATTAACACGTGCAAAAGTATGACTGTGCCTAACACGACTTGAGATGAAATGTGTGTTAACTTCCAGCTACAGGATTAAGGGACTACAGCTCTTGGAGAACTGTCACCGAAAAGCCAGTCTGGTTTATGGCTTGGCTGGTATTTGTTTCTGTCTCTGCAGACTCGAGCATCTTTAGCCATGTTTTATGGGTCTCCTAAATTGAAGGTGCCAGGACCACCACAGGCCAGATTAAAAATCACTGCTGCCTTCCAAAGAGGAAGAGGTCTGTATTTAGAGAAGCAGCTCCTAATCCAGCACAAAACCAGTGTGGAGACTCGCTCAGTGTCAGTGTGCCAGGGTGACCAGTGCTGGGACTTGGCGGGATCCCTGCCTTTGGGTCTGATCTGGATTCTGCATTTTTTGAGTTCTTGGACTCATGCCCCTCAGCCATGTTTATCCTCACACTACACTGAATTTTCATTGCCAACATGGTTCATGTAACAAAGACTGCAGAATCCATTTCTGCAACAACATGGAAGCTCTCAAGGAGATATCGGGGAAAATCTGTCTTTGTGGAGTTCATTTCAGCTGTACTAAAGCATGCGAGCTAGAAATCAGAACCTTACTGCTTGCTATGTCATTCAGGCATGAGCTCCTTGGGAAAACGGAAGCTTTTTGTGGTCATTAGTTGAGATTTTGAGCATTAACCTCCATGACAACTTTAAACAATTTCTTTTACAGATCAGATCTTTCTTACTTTTCTACCTGTGTTGCCAATTGACTTCTGTGAGCTGACTAGCGAGAAAAATCAGGGTAGCATATACTGCTAATAAATTTCAGAGGTTAAAGGTACGTGAATAACATTTAGTCCAGTAGTCTTGAACATAAATGACTATTCAGATAGAAGTAGATGCAATATTTTGGAAGCTTTCAGTGATTTGGAAGCTTGTTCATTAGTAATGGTATGTTTAGGAAAGCAAAGGACCTGTCTTAGCAAGTAATCTGTAAGTAAAGACACATGCCAACAGCTGGGGAAAAGTTCTCGGGGTGGGAGGGAAGTGATTCAGGATTGTACCCTAGAGTACAATCTTCTCTGCTTTGTCTAGTCTGATTACAAATTATTCAAGTAATGAAGTTTCTACTATTACTCCTGGGAAAAATCTGTGGTTTTATGTTACTTGTGACTTGAGCCATTCTTTAAACCAGGGAGGGAGGAATGTTCATCATTCATATTTTATTAGTGTTCTCTGAACTTTCAACATTTACATTTAAAAGCGTGAAAAGAAAAACACTGGGAAATTGTTTTCAGGAATAATGCCACTGAGACACGCGTGTGCATTTATAACATGCACGTACTGACCCCTTACATATGTTGATGCACTTGTCAGCTCAGACCCTGCAGATACAGTTGTTATTCCTACCTGGAGATTTTAAAATCAAAGTGAGGCAACCAAACAAAAACTGACTCAAACACAGCATAATTCCCACTTGCCCCATTTGTAACTGCTTCTGAAGCTTGCTAGGAAACTCAGCAGGTCAGAAAAGGTGTCCTCTCCTCCCCAATATTTGCATCCATTTTCATGCCTCAATTTGAATAACTGATGGAAAAAGCAGTGGCTAGACCAACATCCACCAAACCTCCTACAAGGAGCAGCCCTCTTCTCTGCCATCTGGCTGTGGGTTGGTTCCCAGAAGGGCACTTTAATCAGCAAATATCCCAATGTCAAGAGATTCAGGGTTCAGTTTAAAAATACTAATGATATCTGTCTCTCTGAAAGTCACGTTTGTTAGTACTGTCTCCCTATACCTCTCTGAATTTGCCTTTGCCAGGTGTGCAAGAAGCATATGGAAGCTAAGAAGGTTGGAAGGAACCTTAAGCAGGAATGCCCCATCCCAGAATGACTCCCCAGCCTCAGCTGTGGGTGCAACAATGAAAATAAATACTCTGGCCACCTTTATTTTAAGGATGATATTTTCTCAGCATTAGTTGCCTTGCACTCTAGCTCTTGGCACTGGAACCAAGAAGAGTGGAGCACTTTGGAACCACTTGCTTCCATAAAGTTGTCCCCTTTTCTCTCTTTTCTGTCCTTATTTAGGTGAGCTGGTTGGAGTTTGGACAAGAATATCTGTGTGCTCCAGTTGCAGACTCGGGGAAGCTGGGAAGGCATGTTGTCAGAACATGGCTGTAGGCTTGCTTTTTTTCTTACACTTTTTCTTCAGAAATGGGGCGATGGCCCAGATGGACCTGAGAGCCACCCTGTGTGTCCATCCAAATGTACAGTGGTACATACAAACAGTCTCAGTACATGTGGTTCCTTCCCAGTGGGCTTAAGTAACTGGTTTGGCTGATTTCCTTCATTGTAGCTTCTCTCTTGTTGGGGCAGCTGAATTAAAGCAAATATATTAAATATCATGGTGCTTACCACATAATAGACTATGTGGCATACATTCGTACTTTTGGGGAACAGCAAGTGAGTGAGAAGTGCTCTGTTAGCAGGTTTGATTAGCTGCTGTCTTCCTGTTTGGCATAAGAATAGTGAAGTCCTGGAGGCGCTCAGCCTGCTGGAATGAACTGCTGTGCTAGCTTTTTGTTATGGCTGATCAGCTTGTTTCCAGCTTGGACATTGAGAAACAACTTTGTTGCTTGTTTTTAAAATAGGCAATCTTGCCAGAGCTTTTATTTCTCTTCTACAGAGTCTCTTTTGACCCCTCTGATTTCTTTCTGTGCTCCTACTACTCTGAGCAGCATGCTATTATCTTTCTTCGCCTTACATTGAATTGCCCATAGGCTAGCAGCCCTTCACATAGCTCAAAGGTGGCAGAGCTGACTTCTACACAATTAACTCAACAGGTCCAAGCTCCATAAGGCATCTTTGCTTTAGAGGACATAGGAAAGATAAACACTCCTGACAAATAAAATCAGTCATAGGAATTGGAGAAGAGGCACTGAGGAGGAAAAGCACTGCTGCTCGGTTCTCTAATTTACAGAAAAGGATTGCTGACGTGTCAACCTGAATTGGTAATCACAATTGCAAGCTGAAATGTGACTGCATTTCAGTTTCTAAACAAAAGAAAAGTCAAATTTGATTGCTTGCCCAAAATTTCTTGGGAGAAAAAGCAGTCTGCTTTGGCACTAATATAGTTGGTTACACATCTCTACAGAGACCCCAAAACAACAAAGTGTTTATGACCTTCAGCTGGACATACACCAAAGGTTATGGCCCGTGAAAAGCTTGAACCACAATGATGCGTTGGGTCCCCCAAAAGTACACTGCAGAGATAGTAACGTGGCCAGATAAGTATAATGCCTTTGGCTTCATGGATTTGCTTGAGTAAAGTTAAAAATACATTTAAATGTCCTGCTGGGTCAGGGCTTGAGTGAGGAGGTGCAATTTGTTATGTGGTCTGATGACACACTGTCAAAACCGGGACCATCTCAGGCAGTGGTCAGCTGACACTGAGCCAGCTGATGATGTCAAGTTTAAATATGAGCTCCATTGCACAAAATCTAGCGAATGTGAGAGCTGATGAGTCAAATCAGATCTGACAGCTGAAAGTGAGAAATGCTCCCTTGTGCTTTTGCAACTGTCATTCTCTTATTTATACAGAGCGTAAACTCCTTGGAGCAGGAACTGTGCGTTTGGTTCTTTATTAGTACAGGGCTTAGCACAGCAGTGGCCATGGCTAGGACAGCCTGGGCTTGCTGTAACACAGGTATCTAATATTAGGGTTTTCTAGGTTTTGTCAGATAAGGCAGAATTCTTGGGAAAAAACCCAAAAACTTTCCATAGTGGCGTACTAGTTTTGGGAAAACATAATTTGATAAAAATTTCCAGGATGGAATTTCTCCTTAAAACCCAAAGAGGGCAAGCCCACAGTCTGTTGTGGTTATAGCCATTATGTGGGATGCAAAAGCATGGTAGAGGAAGGACCTATGGGTCATCCTATATTTCAAGCGATTACCTCAACTCCCAGGCTGTTCCTCACTCCCTGCTTTGCTCTCTGCCCTCTCCCTTCACAGGCACCCACCTCTTCTGAAGTCTTAACTTCATTTTATTGCAGACAAGCTGCTTTGTCAAAGTCTGAGAAAGTTTCATGGCAGAGGAAAAAAGTTTCCTTGGCAAACCTAGTGATATAAGAAAAGCAAAACCTGTTTGCTCTTTGGTGCAGGTACTGTCTGTACTCGTGTACCAGATGATGCAGGATTGGGTGCAGTCAAGGTGAAGGGAAGCATTTATCGGCATCATTGGTTCATTTTTGTAGGTTCCTTCTGCGGTGGTTGAAAGCAGAGATTCTTTCCTTCGTGTCAGATCCTAAATCAGTGGGGAAAATACTCAAGCTCAGAGACAGAAGGGTGAAGTCCAGCATTTCGCAACAGGTTCTGGCTGAAACAAAACCAAGACATCCTCACCTTGGCCATGTCCGTCTTCCCACTTGGTGCTGGGCTTTTTTTTTTTCTTTAGCTACAGTGTGAACTCTCCTGGGGTGGGATGGTGGGGTATTTTGAATGGTAGCTGTTGCTGTGCTGCCTAAAATGAGCAGTACAAGAATAGCCTGCTCCCCAAAATATAAGTGGTCTTTGAGTTCCAAGTCTTATAAAAGCTCTTTTGCCTGTGGAGCACATGCCAGATGGAAAGTGCCCCTCTGATTTCCTCCAAACATGAGTGCAGCTGTTACTGTTTCCCCCTTTTTTTTCTAATGAAATTTTTAGACCTCACCTGTTGACACATGCATTATAGGGTCGGGGGGGTGTTTTTTGTGTGTGCTTTTTTTCTCCCTTGTTCTCCTAAAGGAAAATGACTTGAGATGTTTTGGAGAAATGACACAGGGCAGAAGCTGTGAAAATACCTTTGACATACTTTTAAGGGTGGGAAATTTCAGATACCGGCAAGCCTTTGTGCCCACAATACAGTGCTTGGCTGGAAAGAGTCTTTGTTTTTAGCTTGTTTTATTTTGTGAGACAGAAGCTGGAAACTGCCCAGGTCTTAGGGGGAATACCAGGCATTTAGCTTGGACAGAAATAGAGCCACAGCTTAGGACACACTGAAACAAATGGAAGACAAAGTGATGACCCAGATCCGAGTTATTAAGGGTAAATACATATTGACAAGATTGAGGATTAGGTAGAAGGTACTTACACAATGAAGGAACCACCTACGCATTGTGCACCAAGTAAAGTTTACGCTGCAATCTGGGGCTTTCTCAGAATAGTCGATTTTTCATTAAAAAGAAGATAACAACCTCAAAGGAAAAAAAAAAACCACTTCTCTCTCCCAGCACCGACTGTATTGTGAATGCAACGTGACTGGTGCACCGAAACACTATGATAAATCTGGCAGGAAGGTGTCTGTGCTGCTCCAGTGTGACAGCCAGGCTTGTACCACGTAAGGATCTGGCTCGTGGCGATGTCATGGCTTACATATGTCTCATTCTTTGCAGGAGTCTTCATTACTCAGTTCACCTTGAAGTGCCCCTTTCACTGTGACTCGCAGCCCTGTCTCCTCATAGGCTTAACAGTTCCTTCTGCATCTGGTGATGCTATTAAGAATGACCCCGGAAAGAGGAAAAATAGAGGTTCCTAAAATAGGGGTTGAAGGAGGACAAAAGATTTTCATTAACGGTTTTAAGAACATGAACCCTATGTGAATGTGGTAATAGGAAAAAAAAAAAGGGGGTTAGGAAGCAGGTGGAGAAATATTCTCAAAGGAAAAGATAATTGTGGCTGAGCTAATCTTTCGCATCTCTTAGCTGGCTGATATCTCTAGCTGAATGCAAAGACTGAGCGTTTAGCAAATAATATTACTTAGTTTAGCTGCTGGTTGCTGCTCATCATTTTCTTTTAATGGGTTGTACAGACCCACTAGTAAAATCAGGTGTGATACAGCATACCCTGAGCATGTGCTTTGCTTCCCTGTTGCACCTGGATGATTAGGTGTACTTTCATTAGGATATTGGCACAGCTTGCTATCATGGCACATGACAGTCGTGACTCATAAAACAGATGTCAACAAAAACCCAATTCCTGCAACTGTCAAACTACCATTTCCCTGCAGAAAGCAATATTTTTGTCGGGGCTCTAAACATACGTTATTTGCTTAGGTAAAGCCTAGTCATTTGGAAATGGTGACAGATAAGAGCTAGGAAACCACAATTCTTTCTCAGCTGGATTAGCTGACAATATCCTATGTCAAGAAGCACGTTGCTTTAGAGAAAGCCTCATGCATTGTTAGGGCTATATTTAAGACTGTTTAAATGCTTAAGGATGCAGATAGATCCTTAGGTGCTCCTGAAAATCCCAACAGGCGTCCTTAGAAGAGGTGTGCAAACATCTGTGTTTTGTTTGCCTGGTAGGTCTGGGGAAAAGGAAAGAACAAGGAAAAACTTGTCGCCTTGTGTCATGCAAACTTAATTTTGTTCCAGTTTCCAGCAACACAGAAAGACCAAAGGTTATTCATTCTGGAGCAGAAACAGACCACTTAATCCGAACTGAAAAATCTTCATTCAGACTGAAGTGATGCTTTATTTATGCTTTAGCATTTTTTTATGGAGAGATTTAGTTTTAGTAATATTGAAACAAAACTTGAAACTTTTCTGAAGTGAAAAATTGCCTAGAGTTAGAGATGAATTTCAAACATATTTTGTTGTGGTATTCTTTGCTTTTTTCCTGATAAGTTTTTTTGTATCAGCATTTAAACTTTCCTTATGTAATCTGAGGACTTATTCCACCAGTTTCTCTCACATGCTCCACAGCACATTAGATCTTAGTTTTAAGTTCTCATTACTGTTTTCATAATACTGAATTATTGTCATTCTGAAGAGACACAAACCTCTAGAAAAAGGGGACTGAGATCCCAAAGATGAATTTCCAAAAATGAATTTGTAGCAGAATGACCCCAACTGACTCACTCTGCTGAGATTAATTCACAAATAACACTGCTTCTCCAAACTGTTTTTCCTTAGTTAATATGCCATTACATTTCCTCTTTATTCATCAAATATCCTTCAGAATTTGGCCTATGACTTTTAAGCTCTTCGTGCTTTAAATTGCTGGATAGATATAGCTTGGGGGCGTCTGGCATTTGAAATTTGATTTATTAGCTGACCCCCAAAGGTTTGCCTCCGTTTGCAAGTAGCTCCGTGCCCAGGGATGAAGTGTTCTGGAGGTTGCAGCGCTATGGGACACGGAGCTATTTTCATACCCACAAACAGAGGGTATTTTCACAGGAGAGTGAGCAGGAAGTTATTGTTGCAGCTTACCTTGAATAGACAAAGGGGAAATCACCAGCAATCCCAGCGCAACTCCTGCTCCTCCAACATCCAACCATCGCAGGAGCTTCTGGGGCTTAAAACAAACACATAGGTCCGCTCTATTGTTCCTTAGTTTTCTATAGCCCTTGCTTGTTTAAAAATGATTTGGAGAGCCTGCTAGCACAGAGCCAGGCTTTGTGTTCTTTGTGTGTGTTATTTCAAACTTGACTCCGATGAAATCGTGAGGGTTTCAAAAAAAAAAAAATCCATCATTATTTTCTTACTTGGGGGGAGGGGTTGTTGTTGTTGTTTCAGTTTTTAGTCAGCTTCCTGTATTTACTTTTCAGCCTGCTTTGGTGGTGTGCTGACTTCTGGTGTTTACCGGTTTTAACAGCTGCAAACCTCCAGGAAGGTTTTACCAGCTCTTCCTGCGCGTTTCTGAAGGGTACCCCCAGACCCCCTTCCACCGCAGAGCTGCGAGGGGGAAAACATGCGAAATGGGTTAGAAACCTCCTGCTCCCCCTTTCCCTCCTGGTCTTGATTAAGTCCATAAAAGCACGTTGCAAATAGTGGGTTCACCAGCTTCCTGGAAAAAGACTCAAAGTCCTTTCAGGCAGCCACCTGACA
Organism: Aptenodytes forsteri; assembly: GCF_000699145.1. Classification (NCBI taxonomy): domain Eukaryota; kingdom Metazoa; phylum Chordata; class Aves; order Sphenisciformes; family Spheniscidae; genus Aptenodytes; species Aptenodytes forsteri. The sequence goes on along the minus strand of NW_008795715.1, from coordinate 1,221,786 downwards.
CAGATACCTGAAACTAGAGATATTCTTGCCGAGTGAGACAGCCCGGGTTTATCATATACAACATCTGCTTGATAACTGCCTGATGATTTCAACGCTGAAGTATATTCTGCTAAAGTGAATTGTAAAGGGCTATCCCAAGCACTGACACGTCCCAAATCTCCTTCTGGCATAGCCTGCAGATAGCGGGAATCTGCTTAACGTGAATTCATTCACTTGAAGGATCTTTTAGACGCACTTAATTTCCTTCTGTAGAAATGAAGCTGTGGGCAAATTGGCACAGACGAGGTGACCTTGCTCTGACAGGCACAAAAGGGAAGACAAATTTTCCCTGCAAGACAGCATTCCCAAGTGCCATCAGGAGCCCTGTGCGGAGGCGGGTACTGCATACACATGGCTTAAGACCTTCCTGTGCTCGGCCGCAGCACTCCTCACCTGCAATTTATTCCATGATTGGGACTGTGAGGTGGGTGCTGATGCTGCTGCATATTTAAAGCTGGACCCAAAAGGTATTTATTTCCTGTGCTGCTCTGCATGAGCAGAAGTTTTGCTAGTCTGGGGTATTTGAAAGGATGTAAAGCAATTCTGAGTCCTATTATAAAAGCAGCAGGAAAAAAAAAACCCAACAGTTTGCATTGTCTCTGCTTGGATGCCTCTTTTGGTGGGGAAGCAGCACCACCTACCACCTACTCCCACCCCCCAGCTGACAGCCGGGGGGAGTTAACAACTTGCTTGGCAAAGCTGGGGGCTGATATTACCGTACTTGGATCACATCCTCCTGGTAGCGCTTTCTTTACAGTTAAAATTATTCTTTCTGAAACGTAAGCAAACTCCTTTAGCATTTTTGAAAGAGGTGAGCAAACATACAGGATAGGATTTTCAGAAAAAACCAAAAATCTAGATACAGGTTAGGATTTTCAGAAAAAAACAAAAATCTAGACTAGTTTTATATTTCCATATTTTAAATTGTCAGCATAGCCAAAGGGATAACCTACTCCCCTTCACTTGAAACAGCGTAAGAGTGTTTTTACCAGTATAGTTTATTCTAGTTTGCAAGAGCAAAATAAGAGCTATTGCTGTAGCTGTAAAGGATTTTCATCAGCTTTTCTGTGGCTGGGGGAAAAAGCCATACTCTTACCCTATACGGTTATGCTCACAAAGCACTGCAGCTTAAGAGGCCTGAGGCAATAGGGCACCAGGTGTTACTGAAATGCCCTTAGGTGCCACCAAAAGTTTTATTTTCCTAACTTTTGTGTTTACTGAAGAGCGTGAATAACCAGCAAAAGCAGTGTTAAAGCGCTGCGTCTCTGGAAGACATGAGAGATGGGTGTCATCAAACAAAACCAGGAAAGAGGGAGAGGAAGGGCAGCGTTGCGAAGGACAGGAAGGTGGATATTAAAAACAAGGAAAGCGTAAGAAGGATGGACACATCAGACTGAAATAGCACACGTGAGAAAACTCTCCCAGCAGCAGCTACGTACTGTCTTAAAATGAAAGATGGGGCCAGGAGGAAGAGGGAGTGGAAAACTGGCGTACGGCCCTTCGCTTAGTCCCTTTGCAGAACCAGCTAAAAAGGAAGAAAATGGAAAACTTTCGCTATAAAAACCTGAAAGTTAAAGTTCTTTCACAGCAGAACTGAGCCAGAAAAGAGGCAGAGAGAAAGTTATTGTAAGGCATCACGGCTTGTTATCTCCTATGCCTGCAGGTATTCTGGGGTCTGACGTTTCTGTGCCTTGGAGGCTTTTCTTCCTTTACTGCTGACAGCAAGGAATTTAGAAAATACACAAGGTGCCACGTTAGTTAAGATTTTGTTTTATCTTTTTGGCTGTGTTTTTGTTTCTTTAACTGTTTCATCAAAAGGGGCAAGGGAGGGGAATCAGGTGACATAAAGAACAAGTCAAATGCTTGCCTTTGGTTTCTTATCAGAATCACATAATTAAGCTATCTTCTTATTACTAAAACATTTCAGGGCTGGACCCTGGGTGTTCTGGACAGTTTATGCTTTGCAATGAATTAAATAAACTGCTGATTTTGCAGGATTAAATTAAAATGCTAAGTGCAGCCCAAGTATGTAAAAGTGAGAGAGAGATTTGGATTTTTCTGAGTAGAAGACAAAATGTAAACAGCTCTATAGAAATTCTCTGAAGTGTATAAATTTACCTATTGAAAGATTTCTCTTTCCCTTTGAGATCTAGGTTTGGATTAATTTTTATGTTTATCAGAGCAATGACATTCAGATTCTTTCTACTTTTTAATAGCTTTGATTACTATTTTGTTAATCATTCACTCATAAATCCACCAATCTGGGACCATTATACGTTGTACTTTGGCTCAGGACCATAGAAAACAATGGCTTAAATCCCATACATGTTTTGGCATCCACTCAATAACTAGTACATTCATTTATGCTAAATTTACTTCTGTTTTCAATATTTCTAGTGTGCCCTAACCCTTCTGACCTACAATCTGCTGTAAATCCCTTTTACTACTTACTGACACGTGACTTTATAAATCATGCACAGGGCACTAAGATGATCCTATAACTGAACCTGGTATTTAGACTACAATTGAAAGGTCATAATTCTGGGCATGTTTAAAAGGCAGACCTTGCAACAGCAGTTAGCACATGATTCAATCTTTGACCTTAAAAGCAAAAGGAAACCAAGGTTCCTGCCCCCCTCCCCCCCCTCCATTACTATGCGCACACATTTTATTTCAAATAGTGCATTCAGCAGATAGATGAAGTAATTTGAATTATTCATTCCTTAGAACCCACATCTTGGAAATATGTGGCACCAGTAAATGCTGCAGTGCTCTGAATCTCAGAGGAATCTGCGGGTGTATAGATTCAGCTGCTCCCTGAATCCTTTCCCAGAGGAGGGAGAGGTTCCACGCATTTTCTTACCATATTTTGCTCACTGGAAACCTCAGATATTTTGCTACAACTGGAGCAAAACTGCAAATTTAAGGCACTGTATCCATGAGGCAAGATCTCCTTGTGAATGCGGCTGTTTTGTATGAAACTGCTCATCAAAGTGTCTTAGAGATTTGGTGTAAAACTTGGTGTCCAGCTTCTGTTGGAATCAATGGAAAGGTCCTCGTTAGCTGCCTCGTATCCATTCGCACCTCAAAGCTTATCCTAAAGATTATTCCTATTATATTATTGGGTAGGACTAATTTTGTTGTCTGTCCACAAGGCAGCTAATGTAAGTCAGGTCAGGGGTAAATTCGAAGTGCCTGTTTATCTTTGTGGACTCTAAAAGGAGACTAGGAGAAGACTCAAGTGGAGACATTTCAAATGTAGATGCCTAAGGCTAGGGAAGATGAACCCACCTTTTATGCCTGAGGCACATCCAGCTATGTCAACTGAATACTGCTATTGATCAGTGCTCAGCACCCTTGTATAGGCTTTCTCTCTTGCTGTGTGGACATAGTCCCAGTGACTTCAGCTGGTGCTGGATGTGACCACAGCAAGGCAGTTGCTCGATTTTTGCAGGTCTGAACTTGCAATTTCATCCAGCCTGTGTTTTCTCTGCTCATCTGGTGGCTTATCCCATCATTCCTAACCAGCTGAGAAGCTGATCACTTGCAGAAACTGGTTAGTTATCAGTGCAGGAATACAACATGTTGTGTGTGTGCAAAACTATTCTAGAGCAAACTCATCCGTGAGAAGAAAGAGCGTGTAATTCTGTGAGTAAAAAATACTGGTGCTGCTCTTCCCATCAACCACTTAGCAAGGCTGTCATTTACCACTTGCCTTGCCTAGTACCCAATAAAAATTTGACTTGCTTTTCATGCCTGCAGTTTTGGCAGCACTTACATCCACGCTTCAGGGGAAGTAGGCTACAATGTTGTAGGTAAATAAAAAGGGAACTCAATTGGTTGCAAAAATAATGGCTATAAAAACAAAACAAAGATACTAAACCTCTAAAAATTCAGAGCTTTTCTCTTGGCAACTTTTGAAATAACAGACTACTGCTCATGACGTTGCATAACATGAGAGAACATTACTCACTACAAAGTAATGTAATGTGACATCTGGTATTTGGAAACTTCAGCTATACACTAACTATATGTTGCCTTGACTTGTTAAAGTAGTTGCAGGATACTCTGTGTGTGGAAAGCATGTGTGTCAACACAGCCAATGCACGGCTCTCATGAGGACTGCATACCTTCTGCTGGCACAGGCTTTTGTCGTCTTTTCTTGCCCAATTTCATCCAATTTCCAGTTACAGTCGTCGTGCAGATGCCTCTCTGCCAAAAGCCACAGCAGTTAGAGTTAGAAGAGGCGAACAGCAGCACATCAGAAGATTAGTGCAGGGCATGGCCCTTGGGTGGAGGCCTCTTACACTCCTATCAGCAGGCTATCCTTTTCACGTATGGGAATTGGAGCATGTAGAAATAATTCATGTATTCTTCATCTACATTATCAGTTTTATGGATAGATACGCTATTTTAAGGTATATCTTAAAGTTTTGACAAATGCTTTATGTGATGTCCCCCACTGGGCAGTGCCTGACCGTACATCTTTCCCTAATTGCTCACCTTAAAAGGCACAAGGACCACGTTTACACTATGCCATACAATTTAATTTCTTTTTAATTTAATTATAATTCAAGAGTTACCTTCAAGTCCAGGTACACTTACTCTCCTTTCTGCAAACCTGCAAGTTTAGCATCCAGTCCATAGGCTGCTCATGAGACAGACTCATGTACAGAAGCTGGTGGGAAGCTGGGGTCAAAGAAAAGACATAATGGAAATATAGCTGGGGCTTTCCAAAGTGTTCACACTAGGCTAAGCATTCCCACTGAAAGCACTAGGACAGCAATGAAACCTGAGCTGCCTTTGCAGAAATGAGATCTGTGTTCTTGCAGCACTCGCTCTCTGCCCCGCTGCCTCCGTCTGTGCCATCCCTCCTGCTCCTCCATCACCTTGATTGATTTCCCCTATGAAATGTGAGCCGAGGATCTCCCCCCTTCTATTTTTATTCCAGGTTTGGATCACTCTGAGTTTCCAGAAGGCTTGAGCTCCCAGGCTGTATTACAAATACCTTTCGCGCTCTTTTCTCACCTTCTCTCCTCCTACCCAAATAATTTTTATCATCTCTCTCTTGCTTAGAGAGAGAGAGATCCTGTTTCTGCGTTGGCCCCAAGTGAGCATGGCTGGCCCAGCTCCTCCAGGTCCTGCAACAGCCACGTGAGTTGCTGAGGGTCTCACTGACCGCTGCAGACCTTTTATCTCTGCTTGTGTGTGTTGGTTTGTCACTCGGGCACCGCTGGCAAGATAGCACCCGGCTAACAACTGCACAGCATGAACTTCAGGAAAACTCTGCCTTTAACGTTTCGCCTGTCCTTCACCTATCACTGTAAAGACTGGGAGGAAGAAGAAAAGAAACGGCAGGAAAAAAAAATATCCCTGTTAAAAATCACTTACAACTTTCTGCTTGTTTGACAAAGTGCACCCTGAAAGGCATAAACCCAAACACAATCTGCTGCTATTCAGCCAAAAACAGGTACTGTGGGACAAATTTTTAGGACAGTAAGGCTGGAATTAGTGCAGGTTTAAAAGGCTCCTTCCCACGTGCCAGATTTTTACCTGTTGTTAGCATGATAGTTTTAGTGGTATATCTGAAGGGAACGTGGCCCAAATGTAGGATGACAAAGTTGTCCTTGTTGTCCTTTCCCGCACAGCCTATTACCAACAGCTGTTACCAAAAATCTTGAGGCCATGGCATTTCATATCACCATTGAATTTAGCGACCATTAGATCTTAACCTTCACCAGTTTCTTGAAGCATTCAAAGCTTGTGTGGTTTTATTTTTCTCTAATATTTCCATATTCATTCCTTTTCTCTTTTGGAGAGCGCATGGCAGTTCTAGAAAGAAAATTTGTAAACATCACAAAAAAGCTGTGTACGTTCACACATGCTTTGATATAAAACCAATAATAAATCACTTCAAGTTATAAAAGACTTTCCTTTTCTTCTTAGAAATCAATTACCTGAAAATAAGAAGTATCTTATTAGTATCTGTGTTAAGTGACATGTCAACAAGCCAGCTCCTTTCTCTCATCAGCAGATTACGGCACCGTTTAACATGCTCTTCAATAGATGTTAATTAATATGGACGTCTTGTGTTTTCATTAGTTATAAATAGCTTAAGTGGGTGGTAGGCAATTGGTTCTTCCTTGCCACATAACTTTTATGTGTAAACTGCTGCACAGTAAGTATTTAGTGTATGATTCATAGAGAAGCACCACAGTGAAGGCTTGTAATAGGATAGATAAAAAACAAACAAGCAAACTACTCAGAGCTGTAAAACGCCTGCTTTATTTCCCTACTGACAGTGCTGGATTGTTCCCTGTGATATCGCCTTCTGGAAATTACTGCCTAATAAACTTCATTAAAAAGGAATATTTCCAGGGATCAATCTAAGTCTTTATCTTAATATTTGCTGCAGAAGTGGGGGAAAAAAAAAAATCAAGTGGAAATTTCATACTACTGCACATTAGGAGACTGCAAAAAGCAGTGAGGTCTGAGATGTACCAGTTTGCCATGTCTTTTCTCTCTTTTTTTTTTATTTGAAATTGTTCATTTTGGTTATAAGCTTTCTCTGAATGCGTATCTTGATGTAATCCACCACCTTAGGACTTTAGAATCAGTTTACAATTGGTGATAACAATGATATCTAATTCAGGGTATTTCTTAGGGTAAATCCATAAGGATTTAAATTGGAATTAATTTCACGCTTACAGGGTGGTTTTCTTCTGTCCCTTCCATCCAGATCAAAGTCAGTATATAATTCATTCTTGATCTTTCACTTACCTGTACAGGAAAAGAGAATGAGATCAGCACTCTTGCAGAAAAAGGGTACTGAATTTTCTTTACTTAATTTATATTACTAAATACACAGAAGATTCAGATTATTTACTATCTATCTATTATTTCTAATGAAAGTATCATAACAGGTGAGAATGAAGAGATTACTTTACAGGCGCAATAGAAATTGGTAGGAAAAAAAGCAGGAATAATTATTGCAAATAATTAATGGACAATATTTTGTTAATGAAGGCATTTTTGAAGAAAAAACAATGATTGAAAACTCCGTTCTAGAACGTTTTCCCAGTTCTAATATGAATGAACTGTCCAGCACGTTGCACTTATGAACATCCCGCTCACCACGTATGTGCACGCACGCGTTAGTGCTCTTGTGTACAGGAGTGCAGAGAGTTTTTGCTGCAATTATGTGCTATCTGCTCGCAGCTCCAAACAGCGCTGGGGAGCAGTTAAGTGCAGGTGAGGCAGAATCACAGTGTCCGCTGCCTCCAGGCAACTCCCAAATAGCTGAAACTATGCCAGCAAACATGCTGGGATCAGAGTTGTGAGAAAAATGACTTAATGCAGTCAAAATTAGTCAGAGGGGGAAGGGATGGCAGGTGAGAGAGAAGGAAAACTTTTATTGGCAGCTTTTGAACCTAAAATTATTTTTAAAGTCACTGTCTGGGGGCAAAGGAGGGTGAACTTTAGCACTTTGCCTAAAGAAATCCAAGAAAAATATTCTCTGGATGCCCCTTTGAATTGTCAGATCAGCTCCCCTGAGGTGTTTATGTGCTTTGTGGAGCTCCATGAGAGCTGGACACCTTGAGTCTCCTCATCGTGGTGAAGCATAGAGGTCAGTGGAGGAGAGGGGTGCAGTGTATGGAGCATGGGGTGGGAGTTACAAGAAAGGAGCTTGGAAACAAAGAGGGGAAACAGAAATCCAGAGCTCTGACAGTCACTTGGACTGGGGCTGGGAAGTCATACATAATCCTTTTGAAGACTAGCCTTCCAAAGAAGCCATTGTTTGAGTCCTGGCATGATTTGTGCATGTACTGACTATGGAAGAGTTTCTCTAATCATTTGAGGTCATGAGACTGTGATTTAATTACTGTGAATTCCACTGCTAAATAGTATTGAAGTACCAAGGGAGAGAAGATAGCACAGCTGACAGCACGCAGTCTTAAACCTCTCCATGTCTATATGTATTTGCATTCTTGCAAAGAGTTTGAGAAGATTTTTCTTCCTCAAAACACAGGTTCATATTGAGACAGTCGCTGAAAGTGGAAACCAAACCAGCTCTTTGGGAAAACATTTTTAAGGAATGCTGCCAACTAGTATCTACTGGCCCTTGCTTAGTAGTTGATTTTTTTGACATGCACTGAGAGGGTGTTTTAATTAACATTTCAAAGAAAAAAACCAGGGGAAAGAATGATTTTTCATCTTTTAGAAGGTCAAAAGGTATTCAGGTATCATGGAAATGGATATAGTGCGAGAGCCTAAAGAGACAGAGAGGCATGTCGAAACACTTAGATACCACATCCCCTTAGAGTAGCTATTTTCTCTCTGTTATCATGTTAAATAGAGGTATCATAGAAATTAATCTCCTGTTCAGACATGCTCAAAAGATAAGGCAGAGGTGGTGGTAGGTACTTCTTGTTCAGAGTGCCTTTGCTACATTTGGCCAAAGTAATGGGGGTGCTTAAAATAAATAGTTGTATGATTATTTTGTAATGCGTTACCCCCTTGCAATCAGCCCTACAAATGGATGTCATCACTTTGTACGAAGACATGGCATTCACACGTGTGAAAGGTTGATGAGATTGTTCTTTAGCCAGGCACAGCGCAGGGCATCTCACGTCTTCTGTCTTGGAAGTGATAAAAAGAGAAAGCTTGCAATGGGAAAATCTTTTAAACTCCAGTTCTTGTACTTCTCCGTAGCAGAGACCATCAGTCACGCTGAACTTTACTGAGAGCTCCCTAATGCACTTCACTTGAACTTGAAACTGCTCAAGTCAGCTTTTGTTCAAGCTGGGACCCCCAAGATCAAACTGGTTTTATATGAAAGAGGTTGGTTTACCACGGGGAATGCCATCCGTTTTACTGAACTTGCTTCAGATCCAGCCTGCACATGAAGAAATAACCAGTTTTACTGTGCACAAAACCTGCCTTACACCAAACCCTGAGTGTGCCTGCACGCGTGACCCCCACACGTGTGCTCCCATTTGTGGGGCGGGTGGACGCTGTCTGGCCAAACAGCTCCTCAACACAAAAAAAGCAAAAATACATAAAAAGTAAAAATTAATCTCATCCTGTTTCAGTGATCAAAAAGGCAGAGTAAAGCGCTCTCAAATATGAAAATTAAAATGAATTTATTATATTCAAGCTTGCATTGGATGCAATGCTGTTAAGTGTGAATTTTTCTTTTAAGCGGTTGTGGGACATGCTCCAAGCTGAACGATGAGCCTACAGTAAGTAAAAATTGAGCCCAGCTCCCAAACTCTTACAAAGAACCTGCACACCTACAGGAAAGAATTTTTATAAAGCTGAACATCTGACAAGAGACTTTCGACAGCTCAGATGCTCTTATAAGTGCTGAAAATAGATAATTTTCCAAATATATTTCCCCATCCAAGGCAGTACATCTGTTTAAACAGCTGAGGATATAAAGGGCTTGCAAATAAAATGTTAAGTTTGCAGGTATCTATGACTGAAGGTGATTCAAAGGTTAGAAGACAAGAATAGAAACAAGAATAGCTGGGCTCTAATCCTACAGGTGCCATGGTGGCTTCACCTACGGAGCTACTTCCATTTCTTCAGGGGAATGTTTTAAACCTGTCCTTCCTACCCTGGTTAATCCTTTCCTATCTCCTTTTCCACCTTGTATCAGCACCAGTAGCCATTTCAGTTGTGCCGGTTAAGCTGCCCAAAACAGATCCGAGATATGATCCAGGGGAAGGAGGAGAGCAAATCTCAGCTGTGAGCGTGGATCTCACAGCTGAATCAGATCCACCTGAATCCAAACAACTGGATGGGGACTAATTCTGAACAGGTGGCAACAAATGGGGCTGGAAACATCGCAAAATGCCATCAGAATAGTAATGTGCCCCGGTTTTGGCCCATCAGAATACAAATTATTCTCACCTCTGGAGTGCCTTGTGGGCTTAGTACTTAATATATTCAGGTTTCCCGAGCAGTCTGAGCCCAGGGAAGGGAGCTGTAGAAGTACAAAAAATCAGCATTACAGTAAATTGCAGAGGGGAAGCACACTGTCATTTCCATATAGAAACAGATCGGAGCTGTATGCTGACTGCCTGGTGGGCGGCGAGAGCAGCATTGATGCTGTGATCTACAGCCTCCTGGAAAATAAAAATTTGCATGATTAAACTTCACGTTTCTCCACAGCGCTAAACAATTAGGCAGGGTGGAGGCTCGTTCAAACAGGCATAAATCTTTCTTCCCTCTGCTTGAATCTCACGCTGATAGGAATAAGCTTTCTTATCGGCCTCTGATGGTAAGAAACAAGGATCTAGATAAAGTTGTTTATTCCAGTCAGGTATTGGCATGATGTGAGAAAACACACTGGGAGACCAGATGTTCAGAAGTTGGCCACCGCCAGCATTTGCTCAGGAGCAGGAAAAATGATTTTCCCTCCTTTTCCCTGGCCTCGCTTTGCCTGTTGTTATTTCCTACAAGCACCTCGACTTTTTCCTTCGTCGGTTGGTGAACTCGTCAGAGCAAAGCACGGTTTCTCCTCTTCTGCACCCTCTGTTTTCAGAGCAGTTTTTGAACACTATCAACACACAAATGATAAATACTCCTCAGGATTCAGGAAAGCATTCAACTGAATATAATGCATAGGATTTAAGCACATGCTTAGTAATCCGTTTGGCCACACCAGTAACCACCAATCTCATGTAGGACAGTGTTGACAGCTCAGCTATTAGGTAACTGGTATCTTCTATATATCAGAGAAATCGCCTGACACTTGCAATCCCCTGGACACCGGTTTAGCAGGAATGGGCAATTAAGTTTCTTTAAGTCCCTATGGGTGATTTGAGCATAGTTGGCAGCATGGATTGGTGGAAACTTGCTTGCAGCTAGCTAGTCTCTCGCCAGATGCACCAAATTCATCTCTCTCATCATGGGGAGATTCACTCGCAAAATAGGACAACATTCGTGGATGACTTTGTTCTTTTGGAGTTTTGTTTGGAGGGTTTTTTTCCAATCAATAATATTTCAGTAGAAGCTAGACAGGGAAGAAAAACACAATATTAAAATGTTCTTTGATCTTGATCAAATGTTTACTCTATTAAATAACTCTTTAAAAAAAAAACGAGCAGAGCTGCGCAGTCTCATCTGTCTGCAAAGTGTTTGTAGTCTACAAACACAATAGGAGATAATCAAATGTCTACATAATCTTCCCTTTTAACCTTTCAATAAGGAAATCTTTCCAGCCCGGCTGTACCTGAAGCAATTCATAACCGCGCATCTCAGCAGATAAGATACCTTCTGAGGGCAGCCCATTGTACGCGGCATAAAAAAATATTAGAAAGCACTTCATTAACCGATCTGAAATGAAAGCATTCAATCTTAATCCTGTCATCGGGGTTGCCTAATTAAAGGAATGAGCAGATTTATGAAGCTGCTATTTTTAACAAAGCCCCGGCACATTCAGTGCCTTGGCCTCTCAGCGCGGCGGAAGTGATGTCAGTGGTTGCCTGAGCGAACATGAATTATGTTTACAATATCCCAGGAGAACTTTTGTATTTTTCAACTCCCACAGAAAACTATCATATTTAGCTTCAAATAGAAAACCTCAGGCAGGGCTCCAAGTGATTTACACAAGCTGAAGTTGCAGCTTTATTTTTCTTTCATATTTCATCTTACAATACCTTTTCCTGATTCCTTTTATTGCCATAAAATCCTGATCTTTTGCAAGTCCAGTTTAAGGCAGTGAGATACGTTTTCTTCCCCATCAGATTGCAACAAATTTTAGGGGTTCCTATAAAGTCATCAGACATAACCCACATTTGCAGTGGGGTCAGTGGTGACAGCTTTTGGTCAAGTGGGATCAGGAATTTGAGAGTGTGTGTGCTGGGACACCTGTAAACCTATAAAAAGGGAATTTATATCGCAACAGATGGGGAATTTGTAGGAGAGAGCGGTCCCCTCTTGGCCCCTTGGCACTGTTGGCACCATCTCTAGCTCTCCCACCTCTTAGAGCCATGGCGCTTTTCTGAGAAACTGCCTTGTAAACAACTTGTTCATACAATGAGGGATCTCCAGGAGCATCCATGAAACAGCCTCAGCCCCTCCTTCCACTCTCTGTTTGAAATTGTCGTCTTTAGTGATGCTGCTGGGGGAGAAGCGGAGGGGGGAAAGGTCCAAGTTTCAAAATGCAGCTGTCCTCCAATGAGCGATAGAAACAGTCTTGATTTCAAAGGGCAAAGAAACCCCCCCCAAAAAACAGATTTAAAAAAAAACAAAACCGAAACCAAAGGAAAGAAACCATTAATACAATTTACAGAGAACAAAAATTCAAGCTCAAAATACTTTCAGTATTTTGCTCTTAACATGTATTGATGAAAACCTTTTAGCATTATCCCTATATTTAGCATCGCAATAAATGTTCCGCATCCCCCCACTGCCATCACTGCTCATTTAAAAGCCTAATAGCTTAATTTATGACAGATTTTCTTTCTAATGCCACTGTTTTCATTCTCATGAATTATAGATCCAGCTCTATATACAGCGTTGGTATCAGTGAAAATCTAATAACTTCTCTTTATGAAGAGAAAAAATAAGATAGAAAACTGCACTGCAACAAAGGACAAATATATTGATTAGGGGAAGAAAAAAAAGTCCTTTCTGGATCTTGGCTTGCAACAAGTCCTGAAACCCTCTGTCAGATTCTACCTTACTCATACGGGGGGAAAGGAACCATTGACTTCAGCAGGAATTTGATTTCTTTCTTACAGCAGACTAAAGAGCAGGATAAATGAATAACTATCACAGTACTCAGTGGGCCAAATCCCTGTTCTCTTGTCTAGCAGGGATGACCCCTCACTTTACTGTAATTTATCACGAACTCTCCCAAACTAAGTATTCCTTTGCAAATGCTGACCTGGACACTATCCACACCCATAGTTCAACATGTTTTACTACTATTGACCAGCATTTCACTGCTGTATCTGGACTCCTCCTTCCAGGGCACCCTGTTAGCAAGAAATAACATTCCTTTCCTTGAATTCCTTCCCTCCTACAATAGCTTATGTTGGTAGAAGTGGGCAGATTTTTAAACATTGTAAACCAATGCAACATGAGTCTCGCACCCAAAACGTAGAGGAAGAATAAACTAACTAATTTTTGCTCTTAAGTATGGAGAGGAAAAACAGTCAGTTATCTAAATGTCTTTACTTGTCTTACGTCTCTGTGCTTCCATGAGACATTTCATTCTCTTCAAAATGAAATTTGTGAATGGCGTGGTTTTTTTGTTTTGCTATATATATTTGTACCGTCTCATTTTCTCCTCTTAAACAGGGAATCTTGCCAAATGGTGCTTTTTCTCTTCCGTATCTCCTACCTCCGTATTCTTCTTTTCACGTTAGCTGACAGTCTGCTATGTCCATATTCTGGCAATTTCATTTGCAAACTCTTCATTCCAGAAGGAAGGAATGCAAAGGCCAGATAGTCAAACATATCTTTGCAAATACTTTAAGCTTCTTTTCCTCTTGTCAAACCATCTTAAAATAAATGTATTCTACACCTATATTCCGAAAAACTTTTACAAGGCAACGCTTTCATGAAAAAGTCTAAGTCGCAGTAGAGATAAGAACACAAACGAATAAAGTTGCGCATACAATTGAACTGCAGAGGTATGAAGGTCTGGCAGATGTGACCAAGATACTATTTTCTAATTGTTTCCCCACACAGAAACCATCTTCTTCATCAAAACCTGAGCAACTTACAGGAATATAGTTTATCCCAGTTGCCTGCTTCTGACATCAGTAACTTTGCCAGTAACTGACCTTCTGCCTAAATCCACTCAACGTGGGCTGGAAAGTTTTACATTTTTTCTTGCTGTTTAATTGTATCTGTTCTGCCACTATTAGGGCAGCAGAATTATCCCCATTGAATGACAAAAAAATGCAATGAAGAAAGGAAAAAAGGAGGGAGTGAAAGCAGCTTTGAAAACCAAGATATTAAAAAACAATGCCAACTAACGCTGAAGTGTGAGGTTTTGTGTTGAAACTCATAAACTCCAGGAGGCCACTGGTAGACTTCTGTCCAGGAGCTATCGCAGTATATGGACACAAACACAGACAGCCTTAGTGCGAGAGTCGGTGTCAGGGAGGGTGGGTTGAAGAAGCCATCTGGAGTAAATATGCAGGTTCCTACAAGTCGAGGGAGCTCTGGGAACACAGCGAAGCCATCACTACTCCCAACCCCCGGGTTGTTCTGGAGGGCAGCAGTAACAGTCCCAGAAAAAACAAAGAAATCTTACTAAGAGTTTTCCATGAGACTCCTTCATCCAACGTTGCTGAATATTAGTTTACACCAGCCCATATTGTGCCTGTGGAAATAGTAAATTAATGAGGAATGGAGTGAATTTGATAACAAATATTCCTTTTTTGTTAGTGCTCTATAGAGCTGCATAGCATCCGAGCAGCAACACCGCATCTCCGAGCAAGATTTCTCAAATTACTTTATGTGGATCAATGCGGTTAGTTATTTCTTTCTCAGTAGCAAATATTGTGAGGTTGTTCCTGCTCCAGTGGTAAATTGCATTTGTCAAATACACGTTGTCTTCTGAAGAGTGGTGGGTGATTTATCTTTACAAGGAATGTGTTGCAACTTGCGTAGACATTTCAGTGTTACTGGGGATGCAAGGTGAGCTACCTGCCAGGAGCTGACGGAGAGGTCTGAAGCTGCTGCAGTCCGTTTCTCTCCAACACACGCTGATGATACTGATACGCTGCTATTAGTTTTGTGGGACACTGGACAGTGGCAAATATTGACCAATTCCTGATGCTTAAAATGGAATTTTTCAGAGGTGGAAATGCTCACAGGGTTCCACCGGTTCCTTATAAGGGAAGAAGAAAGCCTAAAAACTGTATTTCTGGAAGAGGCAGAAGCATTTGGTCTATCAAAGCCTTGCAGAACTCTTTCATGGAAGACCAAAGCTGTGCTTGAAGGCAGCCCCTGTCCTCGGTGGAGGCAGCTGTTGAAACGACAGCCCTTTCCCCAACTGGCTGGGAAAGCCACCTCCACAAACACAGTGCTTGCCCCTCCACTGCCTCCCCAGGGACCTCAGCTGGGCCCATGGCATCTTCTCAGCTTGGACCCAGCCACGTCCACCCGCCAGCTCTGTCCAAGGAGCTGTTTGTGTTGGTTGGAAGTAAAAAATTGGTGGTTTGAGCAGAGACCTCATTAATAGGAACTGAGCGCAGAGGTCTGAGTTAGTTGCAGTGTGATTATGTTGTAACTGTGTGAATTATGCGTGAAAGACTCAAATCAGTCCTGGAGTGTGTTTGGAGACATCTCCCCAGGAGACAGAAGTGGCAATGTTGTTGTGAGTGGTGAGATTAGGAGAGATAGTATACTCCCTGGTATCCGTATACAAATAGAATAAACTCAAACTGGAACAGAGAAGGCGTACTATTAACGGTAGGATTACTCTTACAAGAAGAAATTAAAGACATCCACCTATTTATCCTTGAAATGATGGCTCTGAAGTAAGAACTGCATAAATACATCTGGAGGTAAGAAAACTAACTGTTTAAGTGGCATTAGTTCGGCAGCATGTGCCTACAGGAGACAATGAATGGCTAGAGAACAAATAAACTGACAATGTCACAGATATTATTGGATGAGAAAACTGATATTTGAGATGAGCTAAATTTAATTATGATTGTTTAAAATTCTTTCTATGTCTTTTCTATATTTTCTCCTCTGGTTCTCCACCACCATCCGTGTTCCTAGGGCTTTCAAACTGCCGCACTGGGATGAGCTTGGCAGCAGAGGCTGCCTGGGAATCGCCAATGCTGGAAGCCTTCATATCCCCAGAAGCCCATCATGAATCCAGGCATGGTTCCATTGGAAACCAGCCTTTGATTCACCAAAAGCTTGACATAGCCAAGATACATCAGATGAAACAATTTTGGGTTCTGCGGAAAAAGAATGACTTCCAAAAATATTCAAACCAGCTCTAACCACTACATCTTCAACAGTGATGAGCTGCTACCTCTTAATCAACCCCAAGAATAACTAGATTAGATATTTTGCTCCATTTTGAACAAATTATGGTATCCTGAAACAAATACTTGTGGGTGGTTAAATTATTCTTTACAAATGCATAAACTAATTTGGGTTAATTGTCAGTTAATCAGCTCAGAAAATGAGGCTTAGGCATTTCTCAAGAAATGCATGCAACAAAATCAGAAAGACAAGACACTTCTGATATTTTTAAGGTAAAAGAATAACAAAACTAAGTAGGCTATTAAAGAGCTTTCAGACTACTTTTTCTCATCATCCAAAGAATGGCAAAGGAAAGAGATACAGTGTCACCCATTTCTCCTGGAAAGTAAAATCTTAATGATTACTTACTCTCCTTAGAGCTGGACCTCTCAGTAATATCAGCTGTAGTAAGCACTGATGTGTGCGCGACTGACTAATTTGGGGGAGTAGAGTAAAAGAAAGCGTGAAGGAGATTTTCAAGAGTCTTTTCAAAAAAGAAAATTGATATCCAACTTCCAGTTTGATAGGCACTTCCATGGGTTTGGAGATGATTGTCTTGCAACCTGTGCTTTCTTAAGGAAGCAATAAAGTGTTACATTATTCTCTTGGTCCAGCTTCCTCTACCCCTTTTCATATGGAAACAATGGGCATGTTCATTCTGAAGGAAACATCAAAATGCCACAGAGCAAGTTAAGTTCCTCCACCATTGGCACATCTCTACATCATCAGAATGAGGCTTCTAGTCCTGCACCCACTGCTCTTGGGAAGTGCACCATCTGGGAGACCATGGGCTTCACCCAAATAAGTGGCATTAAAATCCAGCTGTTGCAGGGAATGGTGGTGGTGATTCAGTAGGTGGCACTACTCCCTCTGAGTCAGGACCAACACTCACGTGTGAAGTTAGGGAGCTTTGTGCTGTAGCATCTGGCATCCTTCAGCTGTCACGTTAAAAAGGTTCTTACTCATGAAATAGCACATCATTAGAGATCCCATGGCATGTTTCGCAAGACTATACTCAGCAATATTGGTGCACTGAGCAAACCTCGTTACCTTCTGCTTCCCGAAATTTCTGTTTCCATTAGAGAAGGTGATTTCCTTCTTGTCAGATATGACTGCTAGTTGTATTTAATAGATTCAAACTTTCACACTAGAAGCTGTCTGCATTTCAGTGGGAGCATGTAGCTGAAATTGTATGTTTTTGTAGAATAATTGGATGCTTTTCAGGAGGGCAGCGTATCAACGTTAATCAGTTTTACTACATTTCTCAAGCTGCTTTGTACACGATACATGAACCAAGCATTTGCGCTGGATGGAAATAAATGGGTGGTGATATGAGCAGAGACCTCATTAACAGGAAC
This sequence comes from Aptenodytes forsteri, assembly GCF_000699145.1. NCBI lineage: Eukaryota > Metazoa > Chordata > Aves > Sphenisciformes > Spheniscidae > Aptenodytes > Aptenodytes forsteri. Next base: position 1,204,378 of record NW_008795715.1, on the reverse strand, counting down.
TGAGCGCAAAGGTCTGAGTTAGTTGCAGTGTGATTATGTTGTAACTGTGTGAATGATGCTTTTCAGGAGGGCAGCGTATCAACGTTAATCAGTTTTACTACATTTCTCAAGCTGCTTTGTACACGATACATGAACCAAGCATTTGCGCTGGATGGAAATAAATGGGTGGTGATATGAGCAGAGACCTCATTAACAGGAACTGAGCGCAAAGGTCTGAGTTAGTTGCAGTGTGATTATGTTGTAACTGTGTGAATTATGCGTGAAAGACTCAAATCAGTCCTGGCGTGTGTTTGGAGACATCTCCCCAGGAGACAGAAGTGGCAATGTTGTTGTGAGTGGTGAGATTAGAGAGATAGTATACTCCCTGGTATCCGTATACAAATAGAATAAACTCTAACTGGAACAGAGAAGGCGTACTATTCGGCAGGGTTTTACTCTTACAAGAAGAAATTAAAGACATCCAAACAAATGGCACTAAAATGACGATGGGTGTAATTAGGCTGGATATCAGATAACTTCCAGTAACCTGAGCAGGAAGAGTCTGGAACCACCTTCCACTGGAAGCACTGGGAACACTGGGAGCACAGAGACTAATAGTTTTTAAGATAGAACTTAATCAGCTTATGAAATGGTTTATATGATGTAGCTGCAGAATACAAAACCTCTTTCAACCCATTTTTGTGGTCGTACTCAAACAAATAACTAAGATTAGCTTCCTAAGTACATTACCACACCGCTCATGCCCTCTTGCTATGTCTCCATCTGCTTATTGCTTGAACCTGTGATTTTGACTGGCACATGTGGTATGCTTTGTACTGTGTGGTACCTCTAATCCCATTTCTTTTTGAATCACACTTGATGCTGGTTTGTGTAATGCACTACTGATGTGGAAAAGAATGAATGCACATCTTACACAAAAGCAAAGGAAGACTCCTGTTTCAGGAATGCACTGGCAGTAATCCACCAGACAAAAATTTGACTTACAACCACAAGAATGGACATAAACGGTGAATGGTTGTCCTCCTGAAAGAGCCCAGGAATGCCACTGGGCCTCCCGTCAGTGCTCACTCCAGATGATACCCGTTACTCATCTCTGCGTTACATGTGTGAATGTAACGCACATGCTACACCAAGCATGAGTCTTTGCTCTAGACCGATAATTTGTATGAAGCACAGGTTTTTATTATCCACCTTTCCACCCCCATAAAAGCCTCTCAAGCCCCACACTTTTTGCTGATACGTATTATTGCCTCGGATGAAATGGTTGGTGATAACTGGCATATTGGTGGGCATGTGTTTGCTTCTCTGAATATTAATACGGGAGATTGAGGAGTGAATGGACATGGCAATATCTCTGTACTGGCCTTTGCCAGGGGGTCCTCCCCCACTTTGGAGTATGTCTCAAGAGTATCACACAGGGCTGACATCCCCAGCTAAATTCTGTTGTTCAGAATAGTGACACTCCCAAAGTTTTATGAAACCTATCGTTAAAAAAAAACACTAAGGATGCCTATTTTCAAGTTTATGGGAATAGCGAAGGTAGAGTTAATGCTAGGTTCAGTTTGAGAGAAGATGCAACAATGTCAGAAGATAAAACTAAGTGTCTATGTCCTCTGTATTGCACAGCCTGAAGAGTCCAACTTTCAGCAGTTTTTCCTGCTGTTTTTCCAGAAACCACTGGAGATTTTTTAAATTTGTTTTCTTAAAACATTCACAGTCATTCATCCTTCTTCAGATGCAGGAAGGATGATGTTTCAATTCCTGCTAAAATCCAGCCAGCAGAGCAGTGGTGAGAGCATTTATCCTCTATATTCCCGTCTACTGGTAGGCTCTTTTTTTGGATCCACAGAGACTAAACTCGATGTTGCTTTGTGTTTTTATTGTGGGACCGCGTAGGCCATGAATCAATGGAATTACAGTCTAACTTTATGATCTCCTGGGGAGCCTGAAGTGCTTTTGTCTCTGTGATCAACCCCCTTTTCTTTGTCAGCAAAGCAATCTAATTGCTGGAGACTGTATCATGTTCAAACAGTGCTGTGCAGGAAGCAAATGGGAAGTGTAGTAGCGGCGTGAAAACCCCACCTGCAAACAGATCTCATCGTGGACTACACGTAAATTGAATAATCCAAAGATTAGTGTCTTTACAAGGAATAAGATCCAAATATTAAGTGGTTAATAAGAAAACATGCTCACGTTTGTTTGGAATTGGGTTAGTATAGATTTTATAGCTCAAATTGAACGATGTTGACCATATGGCAAATTATTGTTGTTTCTAGGGTGCTTAAACAGTGTAATCGGTTCAAAGAAACTTTGAGGCGCACCTCACCGAGCAATTACCAGTGCTGGTGCAGCTGGAAGGAAAAGACATGGCAAAGCAAGAACAGGAACTTGGGAAATGAGTTCCTGGCTTTATCCATTATTACGAAGAGTTTTGTCAAGTGTCACTTAAGTTGTCTGCGCCTTTATTTTCTCCACTTTAAAAGTGGGCTTATAACATTGACCTCACACTGTATGAACTAATTAATTCCTATTGATAAAGCACTTTGCGATATTCTGTTGATGGGCATTGTAGGAGTGCCCCGTGATGATATTGCTGTTATGGCTCCTCTGGTGTGTTTGGAACTGAGTAAGGACAACTTCATTTCAGGTGTCTGCCTCTGACAAATGAATCCTGAGCAACTTTCTTGAGATCAATCAGAAAAGAAAACCAATCCATCAGTCATGGGAGGTACCCCACCTTAGACTTTTTCTTAGTTGTGAACTGACTGAGATTTATCTTTTACTTTTCCCAGAGCACAAAGGGGAGAACCCTTGCTAAGAGTGAGATGTCCCTGGAAATTTTCAGATATGTGACATATTGTGTTTGGAATGTGGTTCTTAGTCCTGCAAGACCATTTCTTTTCCCCGTAGCCTAATGGAGCCCAAAAGCCAGAGATAAAAAGGAATATTAACTCAGAAGCAGGGAGTCATTATTATTGGCAGCTATGAGCTTGATGACTATTTCACAATTAATTTACTGACGTTAGTTAATATTTCAAATATGTTTGTATTCATTCAAATCATCATAGATTAAAGAATTCCAACAGCATTTTGGACATAGCCAGGCAGGCACCCATAGCTTTTTTCCACCAAGTTTCTTTCTAGTAGTAACAGGCTTTGGGGGCAATTCTGGAGAATGGACCGTTGGGCAGCGTGTCTCCTAGCCTGAGAGCCCTCATTAGTTTTCATGACGTAAAGACCAGGCTCTTCTATCGCCCACGTCAGTGGAGTACCTTGGCTATACTAAGCTTTCATACAGTTTTCTTCATTTTTAAATCTCTTTGATCTGACACTGCCCCCTTGTAAGATTGCTTGGAGGCAGATGATTAGCTTGGTGCCAACTCTGCATTTGGCACTGAGCTCTGCATAAAATACCACCTCTGCCCCTTAAGATCTCAATTAAAGCTGCAGCCCTGCAGGATGCTGAATGCCCTGGGAGATTCCTATTTTCTTTCTATTCCTTCAGCTAAAATGTTGGAAAAAACATAACATTTCTTAAGCTGAGGCCCCCAAAAATTTTATCCAAAAGCACGTAAAAAAATTCAATTTTATTAAGCATGAAGTTTACAAATGATGAAACCATGAGAAAATGTAACAAGCTTGCCTTACTCTTCCAAGGTAAATTGATATAAGAGCTGATGGAAAGTTTTAAAATATTCCCCAGGTCTTACATTATTCTCAGTATCCTGAATGAAATCTCCAACATCCGTGTAGTTATGCTTACGAATATGAGTTTAACTTTCATTAAGAAAAACAAAAATCCTAGCTCAGAGTGGATGCAAAGTACAGAAGTAGCGAGCATTATATGATTCTCTCTGGCTTTTTATACTGTGCTTTCTGTCTGCTTTCTGTGGGGGAATCCATTCAAATGACTTATATCTGACCAGTGTCAACTGTAACCCCTTTCACAACCGTGAGGAATTTTCACTTGGAGATGTTGCTGGCTCCAGGCAATGAAAATCCATGACCCGTATAGAGGATGTGCCAATGGTCAGCTCCTGTATGTACCGCTCCCAGCCTCTGCTCTGGCTGGGCACGAGCACCAGATCTCTGTTTTTATCTTTTGATTCTTACACAGCTGTTGGAGGGGAACTCACCCAACCGCTGTAAGTGACTCAGGAAATACATTGCAAATCTGTTCCATTCTGGCCACGCTCCAGAGCGAAACACGGCTGTACTGGCCAGCAGCAACGGGTGGAAATCCACACGGGGACATTCTTCACATTCCGGGGCATGTGCTGCTTACTGAAAAAAACCCAAAAAACTTTCCGCTGCAAACAGGCACTGAGAGACTTTCCCTCTCTGACTGTCCCAGTGCCACCAGAACGGGCATTGGGCGTATTGTGGTGCCAGCCCCTGTGATGAGCAGAAGGGCAAGCCCCCTGTCAGAAAGGAGAAGTCGGTTTGCTCTCCCTTGGCTTGAATACATGGTTGGAGCAGCTTTGCAAAACACAAGAAAGCAGACAGGTTGCATTTGTACCCCTAAACTGTTCCCTGTAAGGTCAGACCAAATGCTCACCCAGGCCAGTGCCTTGCCCCAGAGGGAGCCCATAACAGGCGTCAGCGTGAGAGTATGGGATAGGTCAATGCGCTCATTGCAATCCTTTCTCTGCACGCTCTCCAGCCCCCAGCAATTAACGGATCAGGTGCTTGCCAGAGCCACTGGTAATATCGTTTTATTTTAAAATATTGATAAATGCAGAGCTGCTTATCCACAGGTAGTGAACAGGAGCACGTGAGCAGCACAGGGTGATTGTAATAGGTGACTTGATAGCAGAGGAAAATATGGCTGAAAGGCTGCTCGGGAAGAGCTTTGCGTTTTAGTTGCTGAAGACAGCTTTAATTGTCATCTTCAACTTCTCAACGGGGGGGTTGCAGAGAAGGCAGAGCCAGACTCTACGCAGAGTCGCTTAAAGGACGAGCAGCAGCAGAGACAGGTGGCAGCAAGAGAAATTCTAGATACAAGGGAAAAAATTTCACCATGACAGCGAACAGGTGCCCAGAGAGGATGTGAAATCCCCACCCATAAAAATACTCAAAACTCAATTATACGAGGCCCTGAGCAACATGGTCTAGCTTTGAAGTTCACTCTGCTTTGAGCAAGGGGTTCCTTCCAACCAGAATTATGCTTTGACCTTATGAATCTATACCCTTGGTCTTTGACCTTACAAAGCTATAATCTTGCTATATTCAAAACTGTTTTCCCTACCTCTAGAGATAGCCTTATGTGCTGTCTGCATCCTCAAAAAGAGCATTTTCTTTTGCATCAATCTGTGCATCCTGAATGAATGTAATGCCCACCTTATTCTTACATGTTATTAACCTCCTCTGTAATTTTAGTCCCTGCTACTGTGATTTAATTTAATACTAGTTTTGTTGTCAGTTACCTGTCACCAGAGCATCTGTCACCAATACTTCCCTAGAATTCTCACTGCCTTTGTATAATTTGTAGTTGTATAGTCCCGTCGCTGTACCTCCCTCACCTGTGTGTTAACTACATGACATGTTATTATATGCCACATTTCTTTCATCCTCCATGTGTACCTACAGATGCGGAAAGAGTTGTCAAAACACACATATATGCTTATTTTAATCAATGAAAACAGAGAGACAAGGTCAAATTCCCTCGTGTAAATACAAATTCATTCACTGTTTTTTAGGGGATGGAAAGAGATTGTCACAGTAAAAGTATTTTTAATCAGCGATTTTTGGTAACCTGTTCTACAAAGTTTCATAGAGTAATCTTTTCTGTTTTCTCTTGTCCTAAATAACTAAACAAATACTTGTATGTCTGAGTTTCATCAGCTTCTCTGAGTCCACTCTATCACACTACAACCAATTGGTGCCAAACTGTGAAAGTATACTGAAGAACTGTTGATGTCACAACTGAAATTGTTGGCTCACTGGTCATATATGGAACTCAGGAAGCAATCAGGACAAGACTTTGACCAGCGTGTGTCGGTTCAGCAGCCAGAAGTGGTGGCAGGCACAGCAGCCGTGTTGGGAAAAACCACACAAAATGCTGCTGAGCTGCGAGTGCAAACCTTGCCCAACCCCACGCAGGTCCTGAAGGCTCGTGGGGCTCCTTTCAGGCCAAGTCTTTGCCCAGCGTGTGTCGGTTCAGCAGCCAGAAGTGGTGGCAGGCACAGCAGCCGTGTTGGGAAAAACCACACAAAATGCTGCTGAGCTGCGAGTGCAAACCTTGCCCAACCCCACGCAGGTCCTGAAGGCTCGTGGGGCTCCTTCCGAGCTCCTGACATCGCCCACGGTTGTCCTTCGGTTCAAACCAGGGGCAGAATGAGTCAACACTTTGAACGACCAGTTTGAAAATTGGGCTGCTGGAGAGAGCGATAAACAAATGCACGTGACTCCCAAAACTCATGTCACCAGTCCGCTGAGTTCAAACCCAGATGACGCGTTCATGCCAGAAAGACTGTCGTCCCCCCCCCACCTCCTTCTCGTGGGTTGCTTGCAGCGGTAGAAGCAGCAATGACATTTCTCATATTTTCACCCACTGCTGGCATAAAAGCCAAAGTAAAGTCATTTTAACTTCATCCCAATCTTACGCCCCATTTGCAGCTTTGCTAACACTTCCAGAATCCCCGTGTGTTAGAGGAGCATTACGATTTCTGCTCCACAGATGAAGAATAGAGACACAAAGGGACAGATTTTCAGAAATTCTCAGCATGCACTGAGGGGACCAAAAGAGGACAACTCTTAGATAGACAGCCAGCTGTTGTCGTCGTCTTTTCTTTTTTTCCCTTCTTCTTTTTAATGCTGAGCACTCAGCAGTTCTCAGCAGCCGCATCTTTCAGATACTTAAATGGGCCTTGGACTTTTATTTTAAGAAAAAAAAGCTGGCTTTAATGACTTGCCCAAGCTCGCACAGGGTGTCTGTGGCAGAGCCAGCAATCGAACCCAGATCTCCTAAGTCTCAGGCCAGCCTTAACCACAAGACCATTCTTCCTCTCACAAAGATGATCCCCATCCCATAGGAAAAATATTCTAACAGGATTTTAAAAAAATCCTATAAAAATACTTAAACCTGAACAAATATGTAATAATTGCTATTCAGAATCCATGCAGGGTCTAATTAAATCCATATTCCGTAACCTTAATTTAAAACAATCCCAATATTATTTTTAGGTTTTGGATGTGGATTTATTGCTTCTATCAGCAGCATGTTTGGCACCCGAAACCATACAAAACTCTGTGTGTTTCATCAAAGCGCTGGCAAGAACCTTTATTTTCTGGACAGCTGCTGTAGGCTTGCAGCAAAGAACTAGCAGCTTCATTTCCCTTACATGGTGGTTCAGATTATAAAACATCCCTGTTGCTTATGCTTATGTTACTGTGCCGTTAGAAAACAGGGTGGTTGTGTTACTGATAATGTAAGCAAGTCCTTTCTGATTTGTACTCCAAGCCACAGTTTGAGATTAAGCTTTAATTCCGGAGATACGAGTTATATAATAAAGCAGAATATGACTCCCCGAGCGATACACTTGCTGACCTTCCAGTCTAGCGAGCAGAGGGGCTGCGGTGCTGCGCTCAGAAATCCGACCCGAGCAAATTCTTTCATCTCCTTAGGCTTAATTTCACTTTGCCTCTTGATTTCTAATGCGAGGTGTGCATGATGTGCAAGAGTTTGCAGAAGCCCCAGAAGTTGAGTCAAGCTGTAGGTGGTGTTTTCACACACGAAAGAGACGGTAAATGATGTTCTCTTCATAGTAATTGAAAATAAAGGCACGTGGTGACACATATCTTCTGATTTTTTTCCTTTTATTCATTGTTTCATGTTTCTGTAATTCCAGGATCGGTTAGAGGAACTAACCACAATAATATTGTTTTTTACAAGATTTCTAACTTAATTTTGGTCAGGGACAAGAAACTCAAATATTTCTGGTAAACTAGAACAATGCCGCTTCTGTGAACTGAACTTGAAGGCTGTGCCCTGAAGAACTGCAAAGCATCTATTTGTCCTTGTTTCTTAAAACCTTTCATCTTTGTTTATAGAAAAGGGTTAAAAGCAACAGCAGAAAAAAGTGAAGACATCGAAATAACTCAGGCCAACTGCAAAGCCAGGACATTTCTCACGTTCTTACCCTGCATCTTGGTACCTGCTAGATTAGTGTCTCCTTTTCCATTATCCCATGAATAATAAACACTCCACTTCAGCCCTCAATCACTGCTTTGGCCCTGAGCCTTCAGAGCAGATGAGGCGGATGACATTATAAAAATAGTAAGTAAAAGCAATGGCAAAGACCAGGCTGGACAGGAGAAGAACGGGAACCCGGAGTTTGTCGTGCAACTGTCAGACAACCCTGATAATGGCGATTCCTCTTTTGGGTTCACTCTGTGTCCTTCAGATGATGGGACTGTGCATGCAGATCATCTGAGTTCGCTTTGGTGGTGGTGGTGGTGGTGTTAAATGACAACGGTCAGTGCTCAACTTGCCATACCCCCTTTTATAGAATTTCGGAGTTTGCCTCTGAGCATTGCAACTTCATATACTTTGCAGACTCAAGAATCCAGTCTGGGACAGAAAACCCTTTCGCTGCTGGATTAATGCAACGTACAAAAGACATGTCCTGCCCCTTCTGAAGCTTTTTCCTGCTATGTCAATGGTGTGCTGTGACCCCGAAGAGAGAATGTGCCTGGGAGAGCCACAATGGTAAAAAATCTATGATTCGATAACGCTTGTGTTCAGGCCAGTGGCAGCCCACACACTGCCACTGCTGAAGGTGATTAGACCCTCACTCCGAACTGACACTTAGGCAGATGATCAAAGTTAAACATGTGTTTTCAGGGTGCTCCAAAAATGAATTGACACAAGTACGTACTCCTGAAATTGGGCACTAAGTGAGGTTTGTGCTTTGCCACTGAGATGTAGTCATATGGAGAAAAAAAAAGCACTGTAAAAACAGAAGCCATTGTCTGTCATTACCTCTTTATCTTGCTATGATACATATGTCCAGCCTTGCTTCACTTTGCAAACGACTGTGGCTGGAAGCATCCATCATCCTTTCAGTTCAGTTGGATTAATTATGCTCAATCAAAATGTTTCAAAAGAGGACAGAAATGTCTGCAGCAGTTAATCCTGTCCATTCAGGTTGTCAGGACATTGGCATTTTACACTTCAGTTCAATTACAAGACAAATCTGCTAATGGGACGTAATCTTTCAGAGTAAACAAGGAAGCAAAGCACTAATATTCTGGCAATTGATTTATGCAGGATAAATGGTGCGGAGTAAAAGCTTCAGGAAGTCACATGAGTGAGAACAGCCATGAGATTGTCTGATGCTGCTTTCCCTTCCCTTCTTCCACAGAAAAAAAAATAATCATTATGTGAAGTCTCTTTTTAATTGAGCTGCATCCAGGAGTCAACTCTTGGCCAAAAGGACACATTATACCTGGTGGGGTCCCCTCCTCTCCCTCCTCTCTCCACCCCACTCTTTGCTTCCAAGGGGAAGCAGGATAAGAGAGGGAACAAGCGAATCATAAAAGCTTTTGCTGTAAAGGGTGAGACTCCAGGGTCGTATGTGCCTGCCCTGCAGACAAGGAGGCTGGAGAGTCGTGTAGCAGCTTGCTGGCATTTGGCAGTGAGTGAAGACGGGGCTGGGGGTGCTAACGAGAGACCCCCACCGCTCCCCTTCGATCCTCCCCCTTCAGCTCAGCTCTCTGTAGAAGGCACCGGTGAAGTCATCAAAAGCGAGGCCTCTGCAGAGGAATGAGTTGTGAGCTCTGAGCGTTTCTTTGACTAAACAAACCTTTAAAGGTTTTTAATTAAACCAAGCGATTTCAAGTGATGTAATTCCCTTCCCACACAAACTAAAATTTCCCAGGCAAGCTGATCGAACTATTGCTATGTAATTCCATGCACACGCACATATCCATGCGCGCACGCACACACACATACACACATCACACACCCTGTTATCCCGGGCACATTTTTAGAACAGATGCAAGAGAAAGAAAAGTGAATCCTTTGTAGCTTCTGCCCATTGCTAGGTTACTTACAGCACTGCAGCTTTGTAACTCTGCCTCGTCACCGATACCCTCCAACAGCCATTTGGACATCATGTTTTCATTAAGCATTTATAGCAAACCAACTGCAATTAAAGATTTATAAATTCTATTGCATTACAGCACAACCCAGAGCAAGAATTGCCCCCGAGGTCAACTTTCCTTTCCTTTTTTTTTTTTTTTTTTAAGGACGATAACATATTGGGATCCGTTATCAGTGGAAAGTGCATGCACTGCTTCTTCAGGGGTTTGTCCAAGTGATTTTGGTTTTGATGGAAGCATTTCATTTGGAACATAGTATTTATCGAAGGAGGAAGGGCCTGCAAATTAGAATACACCAAAAACTGCAAGTCAGTTCGGAGAGACCTCCCAAACTCATTTTCACCCCTGACTCAGTTCTTTCGGCACGAGCAGGAATTCAGCACGTTATCTGCCACGTGATAGATGCAAATGTACTTCAGGCAACTCACCTGAGCTCTCAGAGGAAGGTTGGTGCAATGAGCTGAACCCTGGTTTCCCAAGACCTGACCTCCTCCCAAAAATACTGCACCCATCCAGAAAGCTGGATGCCAGAGAAACGTGCTGCTGGATTACCTTCAAACACTCATCTTCAGAAATTTAAGTGGTTATTTTGTTCTGGAGGAACCTTATACCTTGGCCCAGCAAATGTTGTCAAACTCGTTCATCCACCTCCATCTCCAATTAGCAAATTTCACTGGAAAGGATGTTGAAAGCAAAGAAAGAGTTATGGAAATCTGAAATTATACTGTGAAGTGATGACATTGTTAGGATCAAAAAGGACATTGTTATAATTGGGTACATCCAGGCTTTTACAGCACATTTGGAACTGAAGTCATGTATAAATACTCTTTCTCAGAGTACCCATGGGATTGTTTTTTTCCCAAGGACTTTAAGACTTTACAAGCTACTTTAAGGAAAACAGTGTTTGCCCTTTCTGTTAAAAGTTGGACCATACCATCCAGATTCCGTCCAGCTTGATCTCTGCTCTTTCGGAATGAGGAGGGAGGGGCTTACCAATTTGTTTAATAAGACTTTACCAACCGCTATACTGTGAATGCTTAAAATTACACCTCGAAGTTCCTATTTAGTCATCAAAGAAGTGGACAGACTTCACAACAGTTTAGCACTTCACTGCCCTCAGTAAAGTCAGTGTTTCAGCGTGACCACTTTTTGGCTTGGAGAGAAGTCGCAATCAATCCGCAGACATATTTTTTCCTCATTTTTAAGACTTGGAGCGTTTTTTCACCTTTCAGGAAGACACATGCGCACGCAAGCTGTGCAGCACACCCACAAGTGCTCTCGCTTTTAGAGGGTGGTTAATTATTTCCGGAACGGTTACAGAAATATGTGGGTTGCAGCCTGATGTTTTCTGTGCATTTGTCCACATAGCAGATGAACTACTGCACAGTTGGCACAAAGCTCTGGCTCTCTCTCCGACGGGCTCGAGGGGGTTGTGGAGGGTGGGCTTGGCCGGAGCAGAGCTGCCGGCAGGAGGGGTAGCGGGAGCTGGCACAAGGCGGCTGGTTTGGGACATGGCTCTTAGCTTCGTGAGAAAGCGCTCCTGTGGATCTCATGCAAAGCAGCTGCCCTCTCTCCATTAATATTAAATTCTCTGTGCATGAAAAAAACTCCTCCTTCTCCTCCAAACTTGGATTTTCAAGGGTTTCATATGTTAGTCCAAGGTTGCGGGGGGGGGAGTGAACTGCTCAGACCCAGCTTAACAACACACTCTCCAGACCAAAAATCCACACTTCGCCTGTCAAAACTCAGCACTGAGTATTTCGCTTCTGTTTGTACCTAGGCTGGATCTCCCCAGGGACCAGTGATAACATTTTGACTTGTGACAGATGCTTCCTTCATAAGGATATTTTCCAGGCTGACTTTTCCCCAGCCACCTCATAAAAATAGTCTCTTTTTATTTGAAATGAGTTATTTTAGCTGGTGGTGGTGGTAGTGTTGGCATCCTTTAAAATTTGTCTTTTGATTAAAAATGAAAAATATAATTCTAAAGTAATTAACGTGTGTTATTGGATGTACACTGATGATTACATTATAGGACTGGTTAGCAAAGGATTACAGTTAAGAGGTTTAATGTTCTCCAGCTGATCCTGTAGCAAATTAATCTGGTCTGACCTTTACTGTTCTTCGTTATGTCACCATAGTATCATTTCAGCTGTATCATCCCTTACCCCCTTTCAGTAAAGTTAAAAAAGTAGAGAATTTCAAAAACATATCTTTTAGGGGAAAGACTAACAAAGCAGAGCTTAGCTTGTTCATCGTAACTGATCAGTTGAGAAAAGTAGATCTGAATTGCAAACTGTTGCACTGCTGCAAACCTTATATTCTTGTTATAACAGCAACAAACTGTGAAGAAATCCATTGCCTCTATAAGGATGAGGTTCAGTACTAGATAAAATGGGAGCTGCTTGGCGCCACATACATATTGTATTGTGTCCTGTCCCTAGAAACAAAGGAAAATATGAGGCCAATAGCCTGCATCTAGCTATCTCACATTCGAATCCATCATGTTTAATCCCCCAGTGTCCACATGAAGCCCACGCAATTAAGTGTTTATATATGACAATGCAATCTCACAGCCATGAGGTCATACCGAGCAGAGTGGATTAAAAACATGCTACCTCAGTATAATAGATTCAGACTTCATAGATAAGAAAAGCTGCATAATGACAGATTTCTGAGCTTTTTGTCTGACTCAGCAGAGAACAAAAGACTAAGCCAATTAAATAACTGACATCTGCTTTTATATACTTTTGTTCATCTCCATGTAAAGCAATCTTAATAGGTATTTTTTTACTACCGTCAGAAGAAGAGGTTTGTCGCTGATCAGGTCTGTACAGATTAATTTTCCTGTTGGAAGTGTTAAAACGCACCGGTGCTAGCAGTCAAACAAATGATCAAACACATGATTACAAGAACGCATACTCCAGGGCTCTGTAAAACCGGGAGAACATCCAGCAAGCTCTCATGAAAACAGAGCCCGAGCCAGCTTTGCAAAAAGCAAAATGCAAATGCCTTGCTGATAAGCCACAGGTGCACAAAACCCAACCGGCTCAAAGGAGATGCAGAAGGAGTGAATTTTCTGCCCCTGCTTCACTTCCTCCATGGGACATTTTATTTCTCCCTACTCTTTTCTGGGCCGTCCATCTCCTGCTTAGGAGTCTGGGTGTGGAATGGCTGATTTTTGCCTGAGGTTTTTTGCACCCTTAGTCACTTCACGCCAGACCAGTGCAATCCTACCTACCCAATCCCTGGAGAATCGTCTTTATTCATCTAATGCCATTTTTCACATTCCCATCTAGCTATTCTACCAGACCAGCTCCTGCATCTCTCTGTACATAACGCCAGTGCTCCTCTGCTTCAGTTTTCCTTCTTGGTCTGAATTTGGATTGCCCATTTGGTAGAAAGGGCACAACTCTACCATCTCAGAACAAATTGCTAGCTTAAATTTCTTGTTCCTAAGGAAGAAAATATTCATGTTTCCTAGGAAACTTAAAGCATTGTTCATTGTAAACATAATCTTGGCATATCTGAGGAATTAAGGCTCCTCTTCCATCACAGAAAAAAAACTAGTGATATTTATCAAACATTTTCCTTGTAGCCTCTTCCCGGAAAGGGAATTAGACCTTCATTGTTTCCTTCAATCTGCTAAGCCCCTGATTTGAAATTATCGTAGGGTTACCTACTGCAAAAAGCACCTTCCTCATGACCCTGAGGAGCTGCGCCACCACCCAAGGCTCATGATGAAAGATTGCCAAGAGGAAGGTCGCCAAAATGATGATGTGATCTAGTAGCCTGCTGAATATTCTTCTTATGAAAGCATCATACTCTGATCTACCTTAAACCAAGCCTGGTGGAGTGCTGTAGAATACAGGGCAACGTTCTTCTCCCTTTACCTTACGGTCTAGAAGCTGGGTACCGGGTCTAAGCTAATCATCCAGGCAGCCTCTTTGGTCACTTGAGAGTTAAAAGGCATCTTCAGAGAGTGATTTGTACCATAAACCTGAATGAATCATCCCTTTCTCTCCTAGCTCACTCCAGATGGAGCCTGGGAGACCACCTCAGACACAGTGTCCAACACTTAGATGTTTAATATTACGTCACACAGATGCCTACACAGATGTCCTTGAAAGGAAGCCGCATTTAGGGCCTCAACTCTCACAGACATATTTTTATAGCCCAGAAATTATATTAATTTCCCTTTTTCTCCTTTGCTTTCCTTTCTCCTATCTCTGTTCTGTTCACGTGGGAGTTGTCACTGGTCATTAAATTGAAGTATTTGCATTGCAAAATGGAGCAAGTGTAGAATTCCCAGCATCCATTTCAACATGGCATGAAACCATGAAATCTGGCATGTAATTCTCCGAAGGGTATGACTGTATTATATGTGAATCACAAGAGTTGGAAAGACACACCCAATGTAAGATCCTCCAGTTATGCAATAGTGTTTAAGAAATCAGGCATTTCTTCAGATTCTACTCTTAATTTGCCAAAAGAAGTTGGTTGCCCAAGTCCATCAGTTGCCAGGAAATGTATGATGTTCAGCTCTGCTTTCATATGGCAACCTGAAAACACTAATAAATAGGATTTATTCTGACTGATGCCATTTCAAGAAGTATTTCTACACAATTGTAGGCACCTATAAATTAAGTTTTGTGCCTATAAATCAATCAAAAATTTCCCAGTCTGTCTCTCAGCATTCCATTTGGTTGATAGTAAGGATAATAAATTCACTTTATAAATGCCCTGATAGTGCTATTGTTAGCATTGTGCTCATTTCCTTTTTATAAATTCCTGGTTTGGGTTACATAGAACACTAAAAAATTTTAACTGTTTGAACTGAAACATAAGTTTTGTGCCTATAAATCAATCAAAAATTTCCCAGTCTGTCTCTCAGCATTCCATTTGGTTGATAGTAAGGATAATAAATTCACTTTATAAATGCCCTGATAGTGCTATTGTTAGCATTGTGCTCATTTCCTTTTTATAAATTCCTGGTTTGGGTTACATAGAACACTAAAAAATTTTAACTGTTTGAACTGAAACTGTATGTGGTTCAGTGGTAGGTTTCAGAAAATTTTTCATTATGTTTTCCCCCTCAAGCTAAAACAATTCACCTATTTTCCCATTAAAAAAAAAAAAAAAAAAAAAAGAAGAAGAAAGAAGAAAAAAAGAAACTTGATCAGTTTTAATATTGTGAGACTTTGGGGCAGGGGCTTGAGATCTGGCTGCAGGAGATCTGTGCTTTTTGCTCTCTGTGTGGCAGCATGTTTTCACATGCACATGATGCACATATATATATATATATTAAAAAAAGCTGCATTTCAAAAAATGTTCTCTCTCACCCCTTTTTCTGCATCCCCCTAAGGCAGGAGACCTTAGGGTTGTATTCTGCAAAGCACGCTACACTGCTGGACACATCTCAAACATTTTTAGCTTGCTGTTAGTTTACTGAAAGCTGCGGGAACTCTCCAAGTCCCCAGATACACTGTGCTGCAGACTGCATCTACTGACATGTCAAACTCCGGCTTGGGGAACCGAGTGGAAAGTCAGCTCTTGGACTTGTCAATAAGAATGATGCATTAAAACTTGATGTACAAATATCAGCTTTAGTAATGCTTTAGCACTATTTTATTAAAGAAAAAGAGTATTTAATGATAATACTTTCTAGTCGGAGCCGTTTTCCTGCATAAAC
The DNA here is from genome assembly GCF_000699145.1 of Aptenodytes forsteri. Taxonomy (NCBI): domain Eukaryota; kingdom Metazoa; phylum Chordata; class Aves; order Sphenisciformes; family Spheniscidae; genus Aptenodytes; species Aptenodytes forsteri. The sequence continues at coordinate 1,188,582 of NW_008795715.1, read as the reverse complement.
TATGATACTAGCAAACACTATAATTTATTTACAGTCTACTTTTAGCAGTCTATTAGATTTTCCCAGATGTACGTTTCATTTAATTGAGTGAACAGTTAATGACCTCCTAATAAATACCTTTATATCTAAGCAATACAAAGAGATATTTCTCTGTGCTCACAGAGCTGTGGTAACGGTGCAGTCAGGAGCCCTGACTTTCATATTGTCTAGGACAAAACAATGACGTCAATATGAAAAGTAGCAACTTTTCATCAGGCTTTGAGAAGTCACTGAAAATTTGTTTCCCCTCTCCATTATGGGTTTTTGGAAGCAAATCATCCAAATCCTTCTATTCTACCTTCCCAGAGAAATGTCATTTTCCATTCCTCAACAGAAATTCATGCTTGCTGTTTCATATGTATTTGCATTTATTTTTTTACTTATATTGAAGGGAACCAAATATACGAGTTGTCTTTTACATACAATAACATAACTCATAGCCCAGGTTCCTTAATCTTTTCTGTGAGCAAATGGACGCGTAGGTAGGCAAAGAAAAGCATGCACGCTATGCAAATTCACATCCTAGTTAAAGCTTCACTGCAGCATTAGCAAATAAATATTTTGGGGACTAGTGACACCATCTTGGCTACCTAGAGCACAGATTTCTGCTGTCCACATTGAATCTATGTTGCTTTAGGTGTGACCCTATCAGGGAAAAAAGCAAGGAAAATTATTTCAGGTAGAGCTCTGTTAAAATATATGCTAGTAGTATAAATCTTGGTTGGTTCTTCCCAGTGTTTAGCAGTATTAGCAGCAGGCAGCAGCGTTGATGGCTTTGGACCAATGACAGAAACTTTGGATTATAAACACAGTCTTTCCCCCTTCCCCCCAGGTACAAAAGTACATTGAAGAGACTGAGCCCCAAATTCCAGAATGTTTTGGTCCTTCGAGCCACCTGCAGGAGATTTTTTATGTGCATGGTGCACCTCTCCAGAATAACGCACACAGGACGGCTTGCTGCTTACAGGCGGAACTGCTACAGGGTAGAATTAGTACGATTTCTTTTTTTAATTTTTATTGTAATAAACCCAGATCACAGCTAGGATCTCTGAACATTCAGCAGAACATTGTATATCACCCCAAAGCCTATACTTCAAGTAGAAAAAGATAGGCAAAGGATATGTTACCCAGTTTGCAGATGATGGATAGATTTAAAAAAAAAAAAAAGTCATGACGTATTTCAGCAATGGTAGAAGTCAAGTTCAGATCCAGAAAAAAACCTGTAGATTTGTCCTAAATGACCTGATACAAATTACCGTCTTTTCTATGCTTTTTCATATTCCTCTTTGTGGGTAATGTTTTTCAGTCTGTGCTGAGGATACAGTAAGATTCGCTGTGCAGAGGAAAAACAGGGTCTTTGCAGTAGTTCTAGGGAGCAGGTCTCTGGGTATCTAAATGCTGGGACCTGTTAAGCTACAAAATGGGAGCCATGATGGAGTCTTCCACAAAGCAACGACATTTTCTGAACCAACTTGTCATTTAGTTCGTTAGTCAAGGGGTCCTTTCTCCAAAATATTGCAGTTTATGGAAGTTCTGTTCCGTAACATACATCTCACTCCTCATGGAGTGCAGTCAAGCTCAGTGATGCTCAGGTCCCAGAAGAACCAGGGGTACATAAAAATTGTAGTGGGAAAGAAAAGTCTGTTTTAATATCTTTTATCAAAAAAACTAATGAAATCTTTGCCTGTTCTGGGATTATTCTGCTAATAGCTGAAAACTAGACCCAGGCTGTCAACCATCATAAGAAGTACTGATCCTCACCTTTACCAGTGCTGTGCTCATTCACAGCAGCTGATGATTTAGTCTTTGGTCATTTGAGTGCTACCTACACTCAGAAAAGTTAATTAAGAATAACAGAGTCTCTCCTGCAAACAATGGTGGCTCTGTTTCTTTAGCTCTTTTAGTAAATACTTCATTTCTGAAACCGGAGCTTCTAAACTGATTTGTGTTACAAGAGTAACTTTCCCTTATAATTAATTGATTGATTACTTAGTTAATTACTTAGTGATGTGATCGCTCAGGTGTATTATGGCATCTGGTAGGGTTGATAATGATCTCTGACTAAGTGTATGGTTTGTACCTGCTGGTACCTCTGCTCAAAACATGGGGGGGGTACATTTGTTTGGATGTGAAGGAGACTGGGGGCAGAGGGAGGAATTTCCCACATCTCAGTCTGGTCCTTCTTCTCATCACAAATTTGGCAATCTTTTGGTAAGTTTTATTTATGATTCAGAAAAAGAAAACAAAGTGTAAAGTAGGAAGGGTGTAACATATATCCATTTGCTGTGGCTTTTGAGTACAGGTTTTGCAGCGTTTCCCTCCCTTCCCTCTGGCTCTGCCAGGACTGCAGCTCATCCTCCTGGTTCAAGGAAGGACAGACACGGTCTCCACATTGTCTATGAGCTACCAAGAAACTTCCTTAGAAAATAATTACGATTGACCCATGTAGCCTGTGTGTCTTCTCCTTCTCCCCACGCCCCTGAATTTTCATCATTTTAATTTTCTAAAAAAAACCCTCTACTTTCAGATTTATTATGTTTCTGTGGCTAAAATTCCCGTGAGTAGGACATGTCAGATCAGTAGATCTGACATTGCTAAGTGCTGACACTACTGGAGATGCCACTCAATTCCTGTGATTCATTTTCTCTTGCTTTTGTACAACCTAGGAGTAGTCTTACCATTGCGTAGCGAGCTGCTTGTAGCCCTCTGAGATCACACAATCCTGTTGCATCATCTGCACCACACTCGGAAAAATTCCTGGTTTTCTTATCCTACCACCCAATGTTTTGCTTTGTTTGTTTGTTTTTAAAAAAGTTCAGTTGTCTATGAATGGTATTTTACCAGTTGTCTAAAAATTCTGTAACTACATGGATTGATGCTTGAAACGTTTCATGAATAATTGTGTTGCGGCTAGGAGACATTTGTTTATACCATCTATATAAAAAATTTAGTACATAATAGCATCTAATTAATTCAAGTTCCAGTGCAACATTTTTAGAAAAATTATAGGTATTAAGGTTATTTTCTCCTAAAATGATTTCGGTTTATTTTGCTTTTAGCTAGCATTTCCATAAGAAAATATAATTATAACAAACACTTAGTTCATTAAAGTTTCAGTATGGATGTTTGAATAGGATTAATTCTCTCTGGCCAGCTCAGTTCTTGATGATTCATTTCAGATTATCATCAGAACATGCCCATCTTCAAGCAAGAATTTGCAAAAATAGTGTTTTGAGTTGAGCATTTAATCTTCTTAACCAAATAAAAGTTCTTTGTAGTGAACATCAACTACAGCATTTCTAAAAATTGATTAATATACCCAAATTGAAATGTCCATCCTTAAAAAATAGTATTTTTTAATTTCCATTAAAACCTGGAATGCACTCAGCTCCGTTTCATTTCATAAAAGCCATCCTAATGGATTTTTCTTCAGAGTCTATCTTTTGCTCTATGCAATGAGTTTCAGTTAAGCGTCATCTTTGTTTTTTCCATGTCTGGCTCATGATTGGAAGAAAAAAAAAAAAATTCCTACTGTAATATATCCCCTTTTTCCAAAGACTTATTTTACAGCTATTTTTTAACGAATTATAACAAATCCCTGAACCTTCAGGAGTTTAAAGCCAGTGTCAAGTTTTTCGGGGCAGGCTTCCCTCTGGTTTTTAATATAACATTTTTCCATTCACCTTTAACTAATCTCAACCCAGGATTATAAAAGAGAAGTACATGGAAAAAATATCTGGTGAAAAAGTAAGGAAGTCGTGCTTGAGTACCAAGCAGGTTTGTTTCATGGTTGACCAGCTCTCATTTTCATATATAAAATGTAATACAAACTACTTGTATCTCCTTTCTTTCTAGCTGTAACTGACCTGCGTTAACCTGGCTACTCGATACTGTTGGTTTTATCTTTCCGACACAATAGACACAGAAGTCCTTTTTTCCCCCCCTTTTCTTTTCCTTCTCCTCCTATTCACCTTCAGCACCATTTGGGAGAATGGAAAAATTAATTGATTTTCCCTAATGATGTCTCAGTGAGCAGATCAGGTTAACTGCGGACAGCAGCTGCAGTTTAATTTGTGAGTGTGCAATTGAAAATTATACACTCATTGGATTACTGCACCTGACCGCGAGGCTGGCACACTGCCTGCTGTCTTAAAAAAAATAAGACTCACAAAAAAGTCTAGAGAAATTCTAGTATCTGTGCGGATGTATAGAAGGAATATAAAACAGCAGAAGGGAGAATGGAGATCCATTCTTATTTGTTCAGAAAAATTATGGAAGTTAGTAATTTTCTCAAGGAAGTCCAGAAAAGTTGCAGTTGAGTTACTTTAAAGGTCATTATTGCATTTGGTGGTGTTAAACCCGACCTTACTGTTCTGGAATTGTCTCAAGAATCAGAAAGTGAAACAGAAACACTGAGGGAAAGGTTAGTATAGATTTTATGCTACTGCATACTGGTTAATAATCTAAAGTGCCAGGAAAGTATCAAAGTATTATGATTTTAAGCATTTAGAAACAGATTCTTAATTAAAAAAAGATAATTTCAACTGGATGAGAATCTCGAGCTATACTTTTTATCCTAAAACTGACAGTGTGTGTGAATATTGTTTAGGTTTGATTTTGGTTTTTTTTTCTAGTACTTCACATGTTTAAACTTGAGTCATTTCACTTCCAGAATATGCTTAGAAAACAACAAAAAAGCATATTTTAGGTGTCCCTAAAATAGAAAAGAGAAGCCAGTGTTTGGCCCATTAGATTTTTCCATTTGAAATCATTAATATTTTGCAATCTGGATGAAGCTGTGGATATTTGTACTCTGAAATGTCAGCCAGCATCTTACAATTTCACATACTTGTCATCATTGAACAGACTTCAGGTTCATATTACAAATTGGCAGTAATACTTTTCAGGTCATCTAAGTATTCCCTTTTTTTCTCTCTCCCTTACCCGAACTCTTATATTTCAAAGAAAATCAAGAGGCAAATCGTAGTTCCAGGCAAGTATGTCACCTAGATATTGCAAGGGCAGCTGTCCTGCAAACCCTAGGGCAGGCTGGGCTCTTGCACATCAGATATAGCTATATAACACCAAGGGCAGTGGAAAACTTGAGTTACAAAAAAAGGTGCCTACAAACCTCAAAGATGATGCCTGGATGAAAGGATATAGGAGGTGAGTTGTGGTCTAAATTCTGGAGTAAAGAGTAGCTAATAAGTTAGTTCAGAAAAGGTGGGAGAAAAACCTATACACGGCTATTATGATATAATCTATCCAAAGAAAAAATTCCGTCTCATCTCCGAGAACTGGAAGTTGCCCCAAACTCCGTGTTTTCTCTGCCTTTTGTAAATCCTTTGCTTTCAATGAAAATGCATTTTCTTGCATGTTAGAGGGAATTCCCGTGCTACGTCAAGACCAGCGCTCTAACAGCACTAGCAACTTGCAGAGCAAGACAAGCTTGCCCTTGAGCTCCCCTGACAAATGTGTGAAGCACAAATGTACAAAGCACAGCTGCACTCATACCCTTTAAACATTTCAAAAGGTTTTCTCTTCTAGAAAACACGACCATTTGTCAGGTTCCTACACTGAAAGCACTTTACATCGGACAATGCTACAAACTATAGCCTCCATTTATTCTTTCCTTTCTGCAGTCCGTCTGGGAGGATTGGAGGGAGAAAACTCACCGTCTTCTAAGTCATCACAACAGGAGAGAGGGGAAGGCTAATGCAGTTCACCTGTCCCGCTCTTCTGGCAGAGTAAATTTGTTCTCCTTTGCATATATATCGCCCAAGCCAATATAAAAGCTTTCTCTGTCCAAATACCAGTTCTTTCGCTGCTTTGGGCTCTGAAGGTGTGAGAGGATTTATCACTTGTAATTTTGTATTGCCCTGGATTAAAGGGAATAGGTGTACACTCGAGCCACTGTTGACATTCCTGGCATGTATGGATAGCATAGGCAGTTTACATTTACAAGCCAAAAACATAAAGAACAACCTTTTGTGAGCATTTGCTTTTATTGTGACATCTCAACTGTGCAGTAATCTCTGTGCCAAGGAGATTAAATCATCAACTTGTTTGAATTCTTGCTTTTATCAGAGCAGAGCTGCTATCATAATGGAAGGACTAACTTCTTGCCAGGTTAATTGGTTTTAATTTGTCCTTTGTAGGAATCTTTTGACTCGACTGTCAGATGATATTTATATAATGTTGATCCTCTTCAAGGCACTTCACCAAGATCAATTATCTTGGAAAACAACTCTTGCAAACTCTACATTATGGTTCTTCCCTTTGTAGCGTACAAAGAGGTTGGTGGCCTGATTTTTCAGGTCTAGGAGTCACACCTGAAAACTCAGCCAGATGTGACTCATCCCAGGTTAACACAGGGAGAAAATATCGCAGAAGGGGTCAGAAAAAGTAGGAGTGACAAGGTGCCCATCTGTACTCGGGCCTGAAAGCCAATTCCCCGGCATCGTACAGTTCAGCCCCCACTCTGCCTGCCCAAGCCACCAGGGAATACTATATCTTTAAACAGAGGAAAATAACTTCATAGAATGAATACTTTAAAAGGGATCCTCGGATTCCGGTAGTCAGGATTAAACACGGCATTTTTCTGCATTTACCAAAAAGTTTATCCAGCGCCAGACAAAACACCGAGAAAGACAGGAACATAAAGATGGGTTTTCACTAGAGAGGGACAAACATACAGAAATGTTAGGGTTAGACTAAGACTAGCTTGACTAAGATGATGGTTTCCTTACAAGGATTTAGGGTCCCGGGTACCAAAGTCACTTCTGAACTTGTGACTTTGGTAGATTTGGTAATTTGGTAGCATCTCTTGTATTTTCACCTTTTGGAAGCGCTTTCTGCCTTCCCTGTTCATGTCCTGCTCATCTCAAGTAACTCAGCAGTGGAGACGTAGCCTCAAGGACTACTGGACTTAAGCAAGGTGGAAAAAGGTTGACCACAAAAACGAATGAAAACTGTTCAGCATCTTAACATCAGTGCAGCGAAGCAGGCTACTTTTACTGATAGATCTCAGAATTTATCTTTCTGCCCCAGTTCATTTGCATACACCAGAGAAGGAGGAGTAGGTACCTTCATGCTGGTAAAACTGAGAGCAGGAAGACCCAGAATTATACTAAGGTGTCTACAGTCAGATTTTTGTCTCTACATCTTAAACTATTTCTAGGTTTCAAGAGAACCAGTTGCCATCTCCCATACATATTGTATTGTTGTAGGAAGGTTAGCTTAGATATTTGTATCAATATGAAATAAGGTATAAAACAGGATTTTGTTTATACTAGACTCTTTTTGTGGCACCAGGAGTCCGACGTACGAGGAACTGTAATTCTAAGGCAAACTGTGTCACCAAGGCAGTCAACGTAATCCCTGAGGACTTAATATGTGTTTATATCTCTCCGCTAAGGCTGCAGGTCTTCCTTGTAACAAGTAAAAGACAAATATTCCCAGAGAGGGAGAGGTGTGTGGCTTAGTGTGGCTGAACAAACACTTTGCTGAGGGCCAGAAGGCACTAAGGAAAGGAGCGTATGAAGAGAGAAAACTCAGAGAAGATGTTGGGGGAAAACCATTCACAAAACTTCTGGAAACCTCATGAAAACATGGATCTTTGCCTCCAGGAATTCTGTGCAAGATTTATTCTTCCTTGCAATACAAATATTCCTCTCTTTATAAAAATCAATGAATGAAGGTAGTATGACTGCACTGGGACAGATAAACTCTTTGCAAAATGTGTTCAGTAATGTGTAGCTGTCCAACTATTGCAAGAATATTGATGACCGAACCAGGAATGGATGTCCTGGACACGGAGCATCTCTCCGTTCCTACTTTTACACCAGTGGAAATGGAGTCTACATGCTTCCGTCTACTGTCATTATAGCTTAGAAAGGGCCCCTTTGCACCAGCTGTCTTAGTTTTTGAGAGTCTCTGTCATACAGTTTCCAAACCATAACTTTCTGCATTGTATTTCCTGCAAACTATTCCCAGCCATTCCTAGCTCAATTGTATTGAACTTGAGCAGACTGGTACTGTTTCAGAAGAGTTTGCAGACAACAAATAGCAGCATTTGCTGAATACATGACTGCCAGATTCTACGTGGAAGAGTAATAAAATGCAAAGTACATAACTCAGCTCCACATAGCATGGTCTGGCTGCTTGCCCTTTTGCCTCTGAATTGCTTTTTGAATCCCTGCCCTGCCCAATACAAGTGAAATTATTCTAATTATACAGTTTGAAAGAGTCCCTAGTGACATGCTGGATACCGATCATTTCCTAGTTCACTGCAAAACAATTTCACATATAATACAGATTACACAAAGGGTCATGAGCTCATAGAAACTCTGAAACTGTCTTGAAAGCTTTGTATTCTCTCCGAGTCTAGGTCACTTTTGGGTATGGATTAAAGAAAGATGGTGAACCTCCTGTTATTTTTAAAGTAAGCTTCTAGATATTTTATTCTTCTTAATCTCAGACTTGCATCTTCTGAAGAAATAGAAATAGAGCTGCTCTTTTCCTTATTCCATTTGCAGATGCATGATGAATTAACCAGGTTGCGCTTGTCAGCTCTGTTTATTAGGATGGACCAAAACCAAGCCCCAGAACCCAAACAACATGCTAACCAAAGGAAGTTCAAAGTTGGATCCAGACTTTTTACCTGTTTTCCCTTTTGAGTGACCCAAACCCAAATTTTAAGGACGTTTTCCTCAGGATTTGATCTGAGGAGTGATCACCTGCCAAAGAGTCACGGTCAGAAGGAGATAAAATACAGATAAAAAGATCTGGCTCTTCTTCAAGAATCTTTTTTCCAGAGTTGTGCAACAAAGACTGTTTTTATCACCACTGTGGTATAAATTAGTGATCTAAACAGGCAGAGGAAGATGGATATAGTACCTTCAGTCATCATTTTCTGTCTCTGCAGGTGACCAATCCCAGCAGACTCAGGCAATGACAGTCTTTTACAGTAACATTGTCCCAGTCTGCAAGAGCAGAAATAGTGGGAATGGTTTTTTCTCATTGACTGTCTTATGCTCTGAGATTCGTTGCATCCCTGAACATGTGCTTATAACTACAATTTGGTATAATTGAGGTCATAAAATTATACAGCCAATTATATAAAATGGCCGTTGTTAGTCATAATGATATCTCATAGGATAAAATGGGGACAAAAGCATGCACTTTGCAAACCTTCTGTCAAATATTTTTCCAGGGCTGTTTATTATTTGCTGTCTTGAAGGTAGAATTTTCATCAAAATCTCGAAAAGGGAAAACTGTCAGCAAGGCCTACTAGCAGCATTGGCCTTTCCATCACAGAAAATCCCCCCCGCTGGATCGCTAGCCCGGTGACTTGGTCTGTAATACTGAGCTTACGGGATTTGACTTAACACTGGTCATCAGTGGCATCAAAAATATGAAGTGAGAAAGAACTATATTCAAAAGAAGTAAAAAATCTCCCTCTCTCCCCTTTCCCTATTCCAAGCTTGACGTATTTCCAAGAGTCAAAAACAAAAGATGTGCTCTGCTGTTGTAATGACCTCACCTGCAAAACACTACGCAGAGTTATGCCAGCACAGATTTTTCACGCACATGTAATATGCAGTTATCCAGCACTGGTTTTCATTTTTTTTTTTTTTGCCAGTAGTTTAATCAACAGAAAAATAGCCATGCACCATGCAAGAACGTGATGGTAGTAGGGAAACAAGAAAAAATTGCCTTTGATGCCAGGGGTGGTGACCTTGATTAGCCAATAAACCAACCTAAATTTTTACAGAAGATGACACCTGAACGCAAATTCAGTGTTTGTGTTTTTAATAGTCTTGTTCCAGCTTCTTTATTGACTTCTGTTTGTTTACTACTTTGTTATTTGGGTGGTTTTTTTCAGTTCCAATGTAGCAATGGAACTAGAAAGAGAAATACAGAAACCTAGCACAGGGTAACTCTCTCTAGTATCTGTAGAATACAGTGGCTCCCACATTTTGAGCAGAACTCCGTGCTTTGGAAAGCCAGAAGTCAGGCTGGATAAAATCTAACTTTTTGCTGTTAAAAAACAAACAAACAAACAAACAAGTTGATTAGATCGAAGGAAATGCACTGCCCCACTCAATCATTTCTGATAAGGCCAAGGGGTTCACCTGTGATATTTTAAAATCCAGCAGAACAAGGTGGACGTACTTTAAACCGTCTTCCAAAGAGGTGTACATCTTATACGGGCATTAAGCCATTCAGGTAGGCATGGATGAATCAATGGAGCGAGATCCATTGCTTAGGGGGATCCGGCCGCCCTATATCCAGTCCCCATTGATGGGATATACCGGTCAACGGTATTTCCATGCTGACCCCACAGCATTGTGAGAGCAGTGGGAAGGGCAGAGCCTTTTAGCACCATGGCCGTGCCTGAAGCAGCCCAGGAAGGCAGCACCTCTCCGTGCCCTCATGCCTCGTGCTGGACATCTGCAACCACTTCCAGAACCTATTCTTTTTTCCCTCCAAAAAAAATCTCCTCTCTCACATTTTATGCTTCAAAAGATAACTGGAGGGAGTACATCCATCAGGGCTGGGTGGTCCCTTCTCCTGCAGTCCACCTTTTAAAATAAAGTGCATGAGATACCTGGTGGACCTGCTGTGAGAGGACCTGAAATAGGTCCTCCTAAAGGGAGCTGAATTCATGCCAGAGCTCCACTGCAGACCTGTTGCTTTATCTCAGACCAAGGCGGTCCGATCTTTCCAACACGGAGTGCCCAGCTGCCCCTTTTGGGATGTTTCTGTTGGCCTTCTCTGATCTTAGGAAAATATCTCTGCTGCTCACTGTCTTTCCAATAGCAATTACAAATAGTTTGGAGAGAATGATGTCTTGCCATCTATTGCACAGCTCTTTGAAAAAAGAGGTCCCATGCTCAAAGTTAGCCTTTTGGATCTTCTGGAGAAGAATTAAAAACAAATATAACTTTGGATCACAAAATCGGTAATCGCAGTGCTTACACAGACAGCTTAAATCTTTCCCAAGCCCTTGAATCCATCGCGCTCCAGCTTACAACTGCTAGCAACGTTGAGCAGGGGACTGAGAAATTTTTTTCTAAATTAAACTTGGACTGGATGTTTTGGTGAACTTGTCTCTTTTATAATAAATATTTTTCCCCTAAAATTATGGAATTGTCTGTTTCGTTTCAAACTGTTTCTTCACCCCAGGATTCAGAAAAAGCAATGTTTTTTTAATGTGGAAATTTCTTGCACAGGTCCTCTTGTCCTTTGAGCCAAATCCCATTTTATGTTTCTTAAAGATTTATTTATTGATACTTTTTTGGCCCACCTGATTAGTTACATAACTACACATCACAGACGGGATGTAACCACCAGTTTAAAAACCTTTTTGAAATGTGACTCGAAGCAGCCAAAGAAGCTTTATCAGTATCACACTGATTTATTTAGCACATACGATGATTTACTACAGCATTTGGTTTATGCTTGAAGAATTTTTTTCTTTTTTTTTTTTTTTTTCATCTTTTTTGGTCTCTTCTGAAAAGTTGACACATGTAAATACTATTGTTTTCTATTCTAATCTTTTCAAATTTTTAGGGTTTAAATCATCTCTAATAAATAAAAACTTTCAGTTGAAACATGAGAAGGAAACTTTTTTTCTTTCCAACTGCTCCTGACCATATGGCACGTTAAAGGGGGGGGTGGTGTTTCCTGTTTTCTGCTTCTGTTTGTTTTGTAATTAAGAAACTACTTGAATGAGAGAAAAAATATATATATCTTGCTAATCTTGGATCCTTTATTACTTATGGAGCCAAACTTCTTTGAAGATTCTGACAAATCCCATTAATTTTTTTCCTATTACACGGTAAGGTTCCAATTCTTGGCTCAAGCCTGAAGTGCTGAAATGGCAGAAGTAGTCGATATTGTAACTCTCATGAAATTTCCAGTAAAATTTTGGCAGCCTGGAAGGCAAAGCTCTGGATATTTTGGAAAGGTATCTAAATTAATCTTTTCATACCTATGTCATTCATCAGTGTGGATGGCCTAGCTATTAAGCTTTATCATTCAGGAAGGCATTGCCCAGAGCATTTTTCATGTTGTAGCATTCCTTCCTTATTGCTGGGGAGCTGGCCCCACCGGGTGCTGCAGAGTCATCGAACGCAGAGATGCTCCTTTGCCTGGAAGAACTTACATTTTAACAGCACTCTTTATTATAGGTCCTCTTATTTTCACAAACCCTTCTGTAAGCGAGGGAAGTGGGGTCAGTCCTGATTTAAAGATGGGAAAAAGAAGCTCACAAGTGTAAATGATTTGTCAAAAACAATGGCAAAATCAAAATGAAAACACAGAGTTCTTGACGTCTCCTCCAGTGCCAAAACCACCAGAGCATCATTCTCTTCCCTTTGCAAGGAAAAAGCTGCTGGTTCACGTCTCCTGGGGCAGATTTTCAAAGGCAGTGACTACTGGGATTTTAAAAAGTACGCAGTTGCGGGCGAGTTTGGTACCTAGGCATGAAGCAGCCACACACTTTTCCAAACAAATCCTTCTGCATCGTGAAAACCTGACCTTTCTCCTAGGCATAGAGCATTTTGTAGTCCGTACTGTGGAGATTTTAGAGCCCTCTCAGAGATCCAATTGTCATTTTTACCCTGTTGCTAAAATGTTTTCGGTGCCGGGCACAGGTTCAGCAGTTTGCAGGGAAAGGCTGTTCCAAGCTCTTCAAGTGCAGTTCTAGTAATTTTTCCAATTGATAAATACACCACGGATGACTCCCATCCCTTCCATTTCCAAAGACATAAACAAGCTACAGACCATTCTGGGTTTGAATCACAACCAGAGTAGCAAAGTCCTGAAATCCAACACATTATCTCATGTTAAATACACTCCTGTTCTATATGATTAATATGCTCTCTACTTAATTGAAGTGTGACACACAAAGCGAAAAATGTTAATTGAATTTTATAGCTCATGAAGGTTGCCAGGTTCTTGGGAGATTATTTTGCTGAAGGGATAACTTATCTTTTCGAGCTTTATTTCTTTTTGGTTTTGGAAGCATTGAAGGAGCATTAGCTTGGAGAGACAACACATTTATTTATTGGCTTTGGTTTCTTGCAGATAATGGCTATTTTATTTTTCAGAAAACATGCCTAGCTTGGCTCTTAACTACAGTTTGTGTAAAAATCTCATAAAAGAAAAAAACCCTGTTCACCAAACCTCTGAACTCGAGCCTTATCTCAGATTTAATCGCAGTTTGAAATGAGGTCTGACTCCTGACCTGTTTCAGTTGAACATCCCACCACCTGCCAGACTTCTCGTCTGAAATACAACTTTCATGTTTCCTAGTAACTTCGACTGCAGCTAATATTACAGTAGTCCCTTCTGGGAAAGACTGCTCTAAACTCGTGCTTTGCTATACATGACCAGTTAAGACAGGAACAGAGCTGATTAGAGCGATTGTGACAGTAATGATTATTATAAACCATTATGCATTGATTTCGGTTGTTTAGAAGGGTTGGGAGTTTTTTTACATGCTGAGTATTGATCATCATATGCAAATGAAGACATTTGTAAGGTAATTGCTGCTTCTGCAAGTCCGTGCAATACCTTTAAAATTTAGTAGCACTAAAACTGTGATCCTCAGTAAACACATTATGCTGATACGGAGACAGAAATTCTGCTCCAGAAATATGTGCACTCTCCAGCATATTAAAGACACTTATTTGGCAAAACCTTTGCCAGTGATGCCTGGAAGATCACATCTCGCAGGTCTCTGCCTGATGTTGTCTGTGTCACCAGCCTGAACCTCAGCTGTCAGAAAAAGCTTTGTAAGCATATAAAAAAAAAAGGAATGTGATGCTTTGAAGACAGGCAACTCTACTTATTTCCTCCATGCCGCTGGGGGGGGTAGTCCATGCCCCACCCTGTTCCGTGCATTGGGGAGATAAGTCTGAAATATATATATATATATGTATGTCCTCTATAACAGTATCAGTAATTGCTCGCAAGATCTTGAAAAGTAGCACTTCTTGATTTCTAGTAGATTGGTTAAGTTTGGGTCCACCACCAAGAAAGAAAACCAAACATGGCACTGATAATAAAGTTCATCACTTCTCATCTAGTGAATAGCAGTTTCCACGTGCAGGAAAAGACAGAAGTCCGAGCGTAACCCACATACTGTCTCATTGGCAGGTTTATTAGAGGAGCTATTAGTATTCTTATTAATGGACTTGCTTGATTTTCTTATTAGTGGAGTTGCCAGACCTGCAGCAACCCGAGGCTTATTTTGCCTCTTGTTATGCTTTTAGCCTTAGCGTTCACCAGAGGTGCAAGTCAAGGTCAATTTAATTAAATAAAGCCAGTAGTCAATTTGGAACAGATCTTCTAATACAGAATATGGGAAGAAAAAAGAGAAAATTAAAAAGAAAAGGAGATAAAAGGATAATAAAATATTTCCAGCTGTTCTGTGAAATTTCTGCAGTTTCTCCACACTCCACCACGCTCGCTAGGCTCTGTTGTGGAGGTAAATCCTGGACCATTTTGCATGACGCACAAACCAATGCCTGAAATCATGTTTGTCAGCTCAATAGGAAGCAAGTGGTAATCACATGTCCTAGCACCACCGCTCCCAGAAAAAGTGCATTAACGACCCGTGAGATCTCTGATACAGAACCAAACGCTTCTTGTGCTTGCCTTCTTAAGCTTCCTTCGTGATAAAGCAACCAGCTGGCAGATGACTGCATATCAAAGCACAGCGAAGTACCGTCTGTGGTTTTAAACTACATTATCCTCATCCCCATTATGAAGAAATATAGCTCCTTATAATCCCCATTACACTCCTGGATAATTGTGAACAATCTGCAGTAGTCTCTAGAGAGAAACCCTTGACTCTTAGACTGCTTCTAACTAGTATTTTAAACGCATTGCATTAAAGCCCACGTATGTTCCTTGTACTTTATGCAGAAATCATGCTAATATGCTTAAACAAGAAATCCACTCATTTTCAACACAGAACATTTGTTTATCGATTTTTTGCTACACATTTGTTGATGCTACAAATTATGTCTTCCACAGGAGAAAGAGGAACAAGCAAAGGAACAAGAACACGCACAGTCTGAGTGGAGAATTGCTAATTCTGATTGGGAACGGGAACTGAGCAAGCAGTAAACAAAACCTTATGTAGAAGTACGACCTACAGCACAGATCCATATTTTTCAAAATTGTTAATCAGCAAAACTCCGCATATGATGTCATAAAAATATTTGATAAGAAATCTCATGCTATTGGATACAAGTTTCAGAGCACTAATGCGGGGTCCTCGTCTATGACTCCTATTTTTGAATTAATGAATAATGTTGACTATGGGCTTGATAACCTGCCTCCACTGAACAATGTTCTGGTGTACCATGCAAGTACAGAATGTACAATACTAATTAGCTGCTTTGCCCATCTACTTAAAATGTTTTGCACATGCCAGCAAATGTAAATACACAATTAGGGCATATTTAGTTAAAAGGCAAAGCAAGATAAAGTACAACTATTATTAGCCAGAACAAAAATCTTCACAATCTTCATCCATACTGAGGTCCAATTAAGTTTGCAAAATGTGCAAACCAGCTCAGCTGATTATTTAAGGTTTGGAAAACAGTCCTAGGTTAGAAAGTACGACACTAAGTATTTTGATGGCGTGGGTGGCTGTGGTTTTATGACTATTGTTACTATTAGCTGTTTGTTGTCTGCGCACACACTATAAAAAACTCATAAGCCAAGTGTGAAAGTAATTAGCATTAGGAAGTTGTGTTAACAGGAATTAGAAAAGTAGTCACAGGAGATCTTCATTACAGATGAACAGTATTAAATGTCAATTGTATCAGATGTTTTGTGTTGTTGTATGTCTTTCTACTTAAATGTAGGAACTAAAATTCAGCTCATTGTCAGCTCAGTTTAATGACAAAAACAAGTTTGAGGGGAAAAAAAGGAAAAAGCATTTTCTCTCTCTCTCTCTCATTGAGCATTTGCCAATTCCATATCTAGAAATACTGCACTTCTCAGTGCTTGAGATTGTCCGGGATTATAAAATGCTTAAAGAGTTAGTGCCAAAGAAGACAAAAAGAAACTTCCTTCCAGGGAATTTGAAGCATTCTTCACTGTGGTAAATGTTTTCTTTTCAGGTTAGAGGTAATTCCCCTCAATCTGAGACACAAGGTCTTTTATAAGAGTGTTGCCCCTGACACGAAGTATTGCTTTGCAGCAGCCTGACAGCTTACTTTCTTTCAAACTTACACAGGGAACTAATTAAAATAGAGTTGCTTAATTTCCATTGCAGAGGGTTTCAACTTATGTCTAAAGGCTGACTGAAACATCATGTTATGATAATCATCGCTCCAGCTCCCAATTAGTCCAGTTGCTCCCAGGACTGGAATGTGCATCTTAAAATTTGTCCCCCTGAATTCCTCGACTAAGGATGCACTGTGTACATCTGGGAGGGTTTGTCAGAGTGGAAGTGATACCCAAGCCACAGCACTACCAGGATTTCCCTGCAAGACCTTGCTGGGCTCCATCTGATGCTCCATGTGGCAGCTTCGTGTAGCTCGATGCCCGTTGGGGGTCTGCCGTCCCTGCGAGTGGCATCAGTGACTGGGCTTCCTCGAGGAAGAAACAGGTATGTTGATATGTAAATAAATAAGTTGAGCATGTGGAGGTAAAACAGAGACTACCGCTCATCCTCTCAGTAAGAGTATTGATGATTACCTTTAGAGCAAATTCATACTTACAATAATATTATTAAAACAATATTTTATTTAAATAAAACTTAGCTTTATTAATATTCCATCTCTTTCCCCTTCTTCACTTCTTCTCCTGAAGTTTAATTCCTACCTATTTTGTACATAGCAAAGTGGTTTCTTTCCCACATCCCTCCAAATCTGAGCAGGTTTCAGCAAAGCAAGACAGAGAGAAGCAATTGAGAGCTAATGACTAGTGCAGTCTGATATCAGACCCCAGATAGGCAGGGTTTATGCTTGTTAAATGTGTCTGCAAGTTCTAGAAAGCTAATTAAAGCTAAGCATATTCTTCTCATCTTACAGGTACTCTGTGTCTGTGGGATATAAGATACCAAAAAAAGACTTCTGTTTCCCTGATCCTTTAACTGTGTGTCAAAGCAATGAGCCCTAAATGAAGTTTCATCTTTCTCGAGGTGTTGCTAGGTGCTAATTAGCCTTGGGGCCTTATAAAAAAGGGAGAAAGTGCAGCAAAGGATTTCTGTGGAGATTGGTTTCTTGTCCACTCTTTAGAAATAAGCCCTACAGGACTCTGTCATTAGAGGTTGCTGTGACATTTATTCCCGTGTTGTGGTTGTTCCAGCGATGGACTCTGCGCTTATTAATACAAGTAGATATTGCTGCTTCAGTGGATATTTTAGCAAACTGATTTTCCTCACTCTATAGCCAAGGGCTGTCTATAACATCTCCAAAGCAGAGGGGAAGACAGAGCAATATTTATACTTCCCAGGTCTTTGTTAGTTCGGTTCAACTAAGGAAAACTTCCATCCTGGACCAGGGTCTTTCTGATAACTGGTTTATTATATCACCATAAAACAACAATAAAGCAGAGCAAATAACCCAGTCTCAGATGAAAGTGTGCAGAGCTGAATCAACCCACGGGTCCTAACGTCCCAACCTCGATAAAATTCCCAATGTCCTAATGGGTGGAGGAGCGGGAAGTGTCCTCAATTCCCTGATAGCCTCAGCTCTACGTGCTCAAACGCTCAGGCACTTTCTAATAAAGGGCTTTGGGAAACTGGATGCGGATTTGGCCTACCCAGATACCCACTTTTTTTAACGTTGTTTTTTCTTTTTTTTACTGTGAAGGAAGGAAGTGGTGAGAAAGCCGAGTTACGTGCCCAGCCACAGAGGCCCAGCCGTTTACAATGTTCCCATACTCCCAAGGACGGTCATATTCTTGGCAGGCTGATGTTAGCAGCAGGCTCACCTAAAAGTGCTTATGGCTGCTGTCAAACCCTTCATAACATGGCAGAGTACATCTTGTTTGTGGATATCCTAGCCTTTTTTTATTCAATTTCCGACTGTTAAATTACCCCGTGCACTCTTGTAACTATGTAATCACAGGCAATTTCTTCATTGTTTGGGGTGATTGAATCCAAAGCTTTGGGGCTTTTTCGGGTCATGTGTGCCAGACCTCAAAGTGACCTTAACTAACAATCCCTTGTTTCTCTTCCTCTTTCATGTACTTACTTTCCAGGATCAATCTCTTTCCAAAAATAATATTAATTTTGGCCCCATACCCCGTTCCATTTCACTCTGGTATATGTCTGGAGCAGCAAGGATAAGAACAAAGCTCTCTGTCTTTAAAACACTTCTTTCAACCACAGTTGGGTCCTTTACTTTACATACATTGTATTTCTAAGGGGGAAGATGGAGTGTTTTGCAGTAAGGGAACTCTGTGCCCAGTGCTAGCGACTCGTGCAGCATCCGTCAGGACTATTTGCTGGACTTGTTCCCATCCCATTTTGATACTCTTCAAACATGAAGGGGAATTCCTAACCTAGGGGTACTAATGCACAATCACTTTGTTCCAACTTACGACGCTTGTCCAATGCATTCTGCATTTAAAAAAATACTCACAAAACAAGTAAAGTGCAGAATAATGCACAGATATTGGAGTATACAGGGACAGAAATGGCAGGAGAGGCTGATCCTGGAATACTGTGCTCCATTTTGATGGCTGCAGCAAGAATCGGTAGCTGGAAGCTACTGATTATAAAATTATAACAAGAAATTAGATGAACATGTTTAACAGCAGAGTGACATAATCCTCAGAAAGAAATTACTGCAGGAGTCAGCGGACCTTTTTATCACTTCACAACAAGGCTGGATGCCTTTCTAGAAGGTATACCAGGCTAAAAGCCTGGACTTCACTGGGCTGTGAACGATGCTAGACAGAGGCTTCACCTCTCGTCTTAAGCTTTCATGAATCAATGAAAAACAGACTTACTCCTTTTGAATGCACAAGCTGCAAGCCATGACGGCGTTTTCTAGACCCGTGAAGACTGCAGGGTAGGCGTAATGCAATCACAATATTTGCTCCCAGTGAAAGGACACAAGAACTCACTGAGCGATGTGTGCACTCAGGGAAACAGCTCTGTTAATACCCCTGCAAAGGAGAAGGTGCTGCTTTGTATTTCATTCAGCAGCTCTTAGAAAGTCATGCTTTCTTCTCTGCCCCCGTGCAATCAAATGGGAAAGGATGTGGGTTATAAACCCCACTGGGTAAGTGGGGGAAGCCCCAGCAATCGGCCTCTTTGCCCCATCACCAAACCCTTAAAAACTTCCAGAGCTCTGGACACGGTCCCTGCCCCCCAGGAAGGACAGGTCACCGTCACACCATCAGCAGTCCAGGATGGAGAAAGCTGCTGTCATTTGTCAACGTCACCATTTTTGTTGATTTAATTTCAGGAACTGATACGTGTGCTGTGCTGCGATTCCAGCAGATGAATGTGGGATAGGATGGGCAGCTTAGCAAGAGCAAAGGGATGCAGAGGCGTCTGTTCCATTTGCAAATTGCAGGGCAGGGCAGGAAGGGTGAAATGGAGAAGTGTTAATGCTCCATTATCTTATCTGATGGGTGGAATTCGGAAGGTTGAGTTGGAGGGTTGGGGTTTTTTTCATGTTTCCTATTGACAAACATTGCTTTTCTTGCTCTTCCTCTCATGGGGAAGAGTTAATTGCCTTCCCTCCTTCCCTCCCTCTCCACCCAAGCGCTGGACGGTGCAGATGGTCCAGCTGCCGATGCTTTGCAGGAGCCGGCGTGGGCACCTGCTCCAGCGCTTCCCAGGCTTCTCAAGCACACATCATCTCAGCTTCACATCCTGAGTTTTGGGGAGAAATCACACTGTTTTCCCATTTGCAGGCTCAGAGTGAGGGTAATTATCCCCATTACCTCAGCAGGCCTGACCTATTTTCACTGCCTGCGGTTCTCTGCTTTCTGGGAGAAATGACACTGGTATACAGTAAAGAAAGGGCCCTATCCGAGCCAAGTACTATTTATTTAGAAGAAAGATTTTTATTTAGAAGAAAGACTTTTAAGAGAAAACAGATTTTAAGGGCAGTAAATCACTCTGTATCTCTCTACCTAGAGCTTACTTATCCCCTGATGTTAGATACACGCATTTGAGTTTTTTAGACTTTTCTAGAGACTGTCTTTTTATGGACAGCCCTGGACTGCTGACTGCCCCTCTGATCCAAGGGTCCTGTGATGCCTTACACCCAACTGTGGCTCAGCAGCTGTTTCAGTTTGGCTGGGACCTTGAAATTAGGCCATACCCTTGTAATTGAGTCCTCAGCATTTGCTGAGAGATCGTTTATTGTGTTGTCCTGCTCGTTCCCTTCCCATTCAGACAGGAAAGTCTTATACAATAACTTCACCTCGTGGAAAAGGTCATGTACAAAGTTCACAAAACACTGTCTCTGTATTCCTTTGTTTATTGCTTAGTATCCCTATGCCCATCCCATAAGCCACAGAACAGAGGAAGATATTTAAAAATACTCTCCATTTTGGCACATTCCCCATAATTTGGCAGTATTTGGGTTGAGGCTTTTGGTTTACATTTATCCGAGTTTCAGAAAAATCAGGACAAAGCTCAGCTGGAGTTTCACAGTTTTGCTGAGTTTCACAGAGAACCCCCATGCAGAATTGCTGCAGGTTTTCTAGGTCTCCATCCAGCCCATAAATCAGTTGAGGTCGACTTGAAACTCAGCCCAGGTATGCCATGACACCCCAGCAGCCCGGGGACTGATCCAGACAGCTGTACAGAGGCTTGCGCAGACCTCGCCTGTGCTCGGTTCCTGCTCTGCCATTGACTTTCTGCATGTCCCATCCCTTTTGCCTTAAATGGTCCATTGCCACCAAACTCGCCTACTTTCCCAGCATGCTGTTACACAGCCCACGTGTGTTAACACCACCATCCTCACGTCAGCAATGTCCCGTGGTAGCAACAGGCAGAGCTGTTATCGCTCACTACAAACCGTTCTTTCCTCTCCGCATATTTTTTTTTTTTGAGTGTCAGATGTGGAAAACTGAACAGGATGATCACTCAGCATGTATCTTGTCTCTGCTGCCTGCTGGAAAGTCACAGCAAAAATGAAAAATGAGAGAGGGAAGAATTTAGAAAACACTGAATTGCTCAAAAGGCAATGGGGCAAATTAAGTCCAACTCCACTGTGGTTTTGCTGGTCTTGATAGAGTTGCACCAAGAGACGACTACTCAAATGTTCCACTGATTTGTCAGCAGGCAATTGGTAAAAATGTTTTAGCACTTTTACTTAAGAAGTGATCATTTTTTCTTCCCACAGAACTCCTGTGGGTATGACGAGGCGTTCCCCAAAGAGCACTAATGATCTCATCCTAGCTGACCCTACAAAGAAACCTTTAGCCCAAGCATGAACACTGATCAGCAAGTGCTTACTGATCACGGCACAATTGCTAGTTGATGCTCTGTTTGGTCTTGCATCAGTTTATCCACAAGGGTTTCCGTGGAAATTAATATACAGTATCATACCTGTTATATCATGCCCAATCCGCTGTTTTTCCACGGGGTGTACCACATGCCAGCCCTATAAATCCTTGAAAAGCCTTGGATCTATAGGGTAGTAATTACCCCGTGTCTGTGGAGCAAATCCAAAACATACTCTGGGTCTGTGGAGCTGTAATTACGCTATAGACTGCATGACTAACTGACTGCTGCCGGACGTTTTCCCAGTCACAAGGTGTAATGTAACCCTTGCAGCCACTGGATGTTTTCCTACATTAAAAGCCTTTGCAAGGATTTTAGGGGTTGAATGCAATTCAGCTGCTGTAAACCTAGTCAGATTTTAGACCAGATTTATTGGGAGCAGGCCTCTCAATATGCAACTTTCCCACCACATGAGCCCTCCGTACCTTTGGTGACACGATAAGGGCCCGTCCCCAGAACACGCCTGCACGTGGGGTCAATCAGCGTCTGCGTGCCTGTGTCTGGGTCATGTAACGGGAGATGCTGTGCTCCGTGACCTCAGCCTCTTTCTCCTGCTACGTGACCCCCTCCGTGAGACACGGGCTGGTCCGTGGATTAGGGACCCGGAAACCATCTGCGTCCGGCGTGAGGCTTCACGGGAGGGAGAGGGGAGCGGGGAGAGTCAGCAGCCCAGCTCCTGGTGAAGACAGTCCACAGCGGGGTCTTTGCTCCGGTCTTTCCCCATGCTCTGCTCAAAACAGCTTTTCAGTCCTAATATGCAGCAGTATCTAACAGCCACCAGTATCACTTGAGGGGGATCCACCTTGAGAAGTGATGCGAGATCCCAGAACTATTTTCATCCTGTGTGAACACGTGGATAGTGTCCTTGGCAAGGCTGTGAGATCCCTATGATAATTTTCTTTATTGTAAATTCAGGTATCATCACAATTTTCCAAAGTTAGAGGGGCCACAAAAGACATAAAGGGGAAGATCTAGACTTTAAAATGACCAGGAGAAAATAGATCAGTAGGGTACAGAGGTGTGAGAGAAAAAGAGTAACATTAAAGGGAAAACCTGGGGTTCAAGGGTGGAATACTGACAGCCCAGCAGCAGGATAAAAGGATGTAACCACATGGTCACACCCAATGCATTGCTTTAATTTTCACCTCGTCCCCTTAAAACTGCCTCTGTTTTCAGCCACCACCCATCAGAAATACTATTGAATTAGCTATATGGTGTTGAGGGCAGGGTATTTTCGGTAGTAGAAGCACTTTCCTCTGAAATTAAGTCCTCCAAGAACTGTTTTGGAGAGCAAGTCAGATCACATTCAGAGGAAGACACTCATTGTCCGCTCCCATCAGTCGGATCTGCAAGTCCTGCTATTATGCCAGTTAATTATATCTTCCAGTGTTTACCCACGTTTATGCTGCAGGGACTTGAAGGTTATACAATGCATGCTCAGGGCAATATAGTTTCATATCCTTCGGAAACCTCGGAAAGTACAGCAAGATCCCTGGAGCACAGAGAGCTCCATGAAGTACTTGCAAGAATAATGATAATTCATTTGCTTTGCCCAGTAGTTTTAGTTTGCATTCCAAGCACGATTTTATGTGGGACTCTGGAATTTCTTGTAACTGTGGTACAAGCATTTCCAAGAGTTACTGAGGCATTTTACAAATGTTTACAGCTGGGGTGTGCGGCAAAAAGGCATGGAAGGTAGATATAATTGAAATGAAGTTTGCTTAATCCCACTAATTCATCAAAGGATAATTATGCTAGTTAAAATTTTACTCGTAGGATGTGCCCATACCACAAATGGATACAGTGAGCAGTGACTGGTGACCTGACCGCTGTTAAAAAAATTTGCAGTCACTGTCAAGATCTTTTGAAGAAACCTCAAGCAGGCAGATGGAGTCACATGCATCTGGGGCACCACCATGCAGCAATCCACCTGCACATCCATTTACAGAGGATGGTAGCATTGTAGGGCGTATCACCAAGACAAGGTAAGGAGATGGGAAGCAACACCAGCAAGATGATTAAATTGCATAACATATCTGTTTTTTCCTACAGTCGTCTCCTGCAAATGTCTATGTTCTCACTCTTTTGCTCTCTCTTAATGTGATGGACTGAGAGACAACCCAAATCTGCAAGTGGTCCACACGGTTTTGCATGTCACTTTGTGGGAGGTTGTGTGCAGATTATGGCTAAGTGTGTGTGTATATATATCTGTATATACACACACATATATTTCAAACAGCTAGTCTTCACCTTCTGCTCTTCAGCTTCTGAGTGGTGAACTGGAACAAACTTTACAGAAAACCCATTTCCATCCTTTAATTTTTAAGGACAAGTATTGTAGCTTCCAGAAGGAGGTTAATGGCAAGCAAAGTTGTTTTCTCCTTGAGAGACTGATAAAGTGAAACTTATATCTTGCAGCTGCCTTAGTCGTTCTCTCGAAAGCACGCTCACCTCGCTCCTCCTGCAGCAGAAGAGACCCAGCGCTCTCCTCCTGGCACTGCTCGTGCCTGCACTTGAACTGAGCTCATCGGGTATGAGACTGTATTGGACTTCTATTACAAAGGATCAATGCCTTAGCTGCAAAGAAAAGGAATTGAATTACAGTAGAGGTTGCTGGAGAGAGGACTTTTGAAAACATTTTCTGTTTCTAATTTTGGTAAGGAAATAGGCAATTACTGTCTTAAAAAATTAAATGTCATGAAATTTCAAACTCCATTTGTTTCTGATAAATATCTTGCAACTTGTGACAGAGTTTGCTGGAAATCTCCCCTAATAGCAGTGCCACATTGGCCAAGAAGTGTTTGATCTGTGCTCTAGCCTTTTCTTCATGTGGGTTGGACTGGCCTATAGTCAGATAAAAAAATCATCTGGTTAGTTTAGTTTTTAAAAATAAATTTGAGCCAGTCAGTCTTCACTTTATAGCAGCTATACCCAATCTATCCAGAGAAGTAGTTAAAACTAGGAATAGGCCAGCCCTAGAACACTACTTGCCAACTTACTTGAACTTTATAGAGGGAGTCTGAAATCTTGATCTGTGTCTTCAAGCTTTGGCTCAGGTCCAGCTCTACCTACTACCCAAGAAGGCTTGGTCGGACAGCATGTACTCTGTTGGATGTGCATCCGCGAGGCAGCCCAGCAGTGTTTGCACATGTTGGCATCTGAGTCACCTCCACGCTTCACTAGGTCGTAATTTCTGATGTAAAACATGTTCAGTAGGTTGGGTTTAAGTGGCCGCGCAGACATTTGGGCATCAGCCTGTCTTTAGATTTTTTTCTTAGAAGGTTTATTTGGCTCTAATCCAGTCTTACATGAATTTTTTGCCATATAATGTGATCTGCACTTATAGTACTCGGTTGAGTTAGGGGAATACCCTGACACCCATCGAACAGACCAGCATCAAACCCTGCGGCCCAGATTTTTAGTTAAAGAGCCTAACAATGCCACTAGTCCTTTTCAAAAGGACTTTTAGGTCTAAATCCCAATTGTTTGAATGAACTCACTGGCTTCAAAGCCAAGCAGAAATTCCTCCAGTTTTACCTGTGCTGTTGGCCCAAATGCTTGTAAACAATCTCTTCCCTAGAAGTTGGAAGACTCATTAAATGAATTCTTCAGTGATTGCCCTGAAAGTCTGAAAACAGTCTTTCACGCTATAGTGTTCAACTTTGGAGAATGACATGAGATGCTTTAGTCCTAGAAATCTGCGAGGCTTGAAGACAGGGCAAGAAAAGGTGAAAAGGTCTCTCCTGACGTGCCACGCTATTATGGACTGGAATCTCCTTAGTCGTTAATCCTCATTGGGAAACGTATCACCGTGTGTTGCCTTTACATTGCCACCGTTATATCAGAGACAGCAGAAGCAGAGGCAGAGTCACCAACCGTGGTGGGATAGGACGCCCAAACACGGCGGCTTGGGCTTTAGCTTGTGTTTGTGATGGAGCACAGCTCCAGCTGCTACAGCCTGCCTGAGGCAGCGAGAATTAATTACAAAGCTTGAGAAGAAAAGTCAGTAACAGAATTGAAATATTCCCATCGGTTTCTCTTGAATTAGATCTCCCAGATAACGTCTGCTGATCGTAAAATATGATGCCAGGTGAGATAATATTGCTAAGTAGAGGGACACTGCGCCCAGCCTTCAGCCAACTCTTGTGAAGCTCCATGAGGTCATGCATGAATAGGCTCCAAGGAAAAAGGCAAAATGTCGATAAGGATGACTTTCTTCAATAGATTCACCTGTGATAAGCACATTCCAGTGACTCAGTGCAGGATGAGTAGGTGCTGGAATTTTCACATCTGTGTAAAAATAATGTAGTACAGAAAAATCCAGTAAATGCCTATTTTTTCCCACAGATTCTATTTAAAATTAGAGATAAGCAATAGGAAATCTGAGGTAGAAAACAAATACCCAGTATCTGTGGATATTTACTGTCATCCCGGGATGCTCTGCTCATGAGGTAATGCTTCGTAGTATGGTGGGAAAAAGAACATGCACAAAATTACTTCCAGTCAGTTCTGAGGTAGGTCCTGAGTGACCAAAATCCCTGTCCTTTGAAACAAATCCAGATCATATTAGTTGTGCAGGCTGTGTTCTGATTCAGTGTGGAATTGGTTTTTCCCATCATGTAAGAGAGAAAACGTCCAGTCCAAAAAGGGAGATGTCAGCCTGTATGCAAATTCGCTCATCAGAGAGCAATGATGCCGCAAACATGCAAAGCAGGGAAGGGGGCTTAGCAACATGATAACTTTCTGTATTGCCTTGTGGACAAAACCGTCTTTGAAGGATTAATAACAAACTGAAAGCTCACTGGAAATATCTTGCTTGTTTGTTTTGGCTTCCAGAGCATTTCTAAGTGTAATTACTAGCAGTTGAGAAATGGAGAGGATGAAAAAAATCTTGTGGTTAGTGCAGAGGGCGGTGGCTCAGGAGACCTAGGTTGATTTCTAACCTCTGTCACGGTCCAGTGTCACACAAGAAAAAGGGCCTTTAATTCATCTGCAGCTCGGATCCTTTCCTATGGCAGGGATGAAGCTGCCCTTTGCCTGCCCAGCGCCCGGGCTGCCAGCAGCACAGGCAGCAACTCCTTTCACTAAGGTGCCTTACACAGCCAGCCCTTCGTGGCCTGCTGATGCTAATGTACTTCAGACAGCGATAATGACGTACCCTTCTTTAAGGGTCCCCAGTGCTTATATATAAGCCCCTCTTAACAGCAACCTACTGCTTCAGATGGGGAAAATCCAAAGTTGCTGTGCGCAGATGCGCATCCTTTTAAGCCAGTGGATAGAAATGGATTTGTGCTCCGCGAGAATGAATGTCTTTATTAAGATACACATTTGCTGGGCAGTGACAAATCTTTCCTTCGGAACATAGTGATTAAGGTTTAATTTTATTCCGGATTATAGGCAGCTCCATTTGCAAACCAGCCCTCATCCAAGTTTGCGCACATATTGCCTGGAAATGAACGTTACTCTCCAACTGCTTAAGCAGCTTTGGCTAAGAAATGATGGTTTCAGGAAGATTAGGAGCATAAGAAAGATCTCCAGGCTAAAAGGAAGTTAAGAGAAAATGCCATCACGAGTTCAGGAAGAAATGCTGCCACCTGCGAGGGTTTGAGTCTTCCAAATCGCTTGGGAGAGTTGGAGAAAGTTGATTGGAAAAGGATGGATTAGTGAAGGCGATGAACTTACAGATGGTGAGCATGAAGACAGCCTATAGATGTGTGTGTGTACGTGTATATATACATAAATTGTCAGCAGGAAAATTTATAGGCTTCAGTCTGCTTAGAGAAACAAATCAGTGGTTATGTTTCTGGAGGTTTTATTATACAGCAGCAACCAGGGGCATCACATGAGATGAAGTTATAGGTGTCATCTTAAACACAGAGGGGGATAAAGTCTGTCTTGCCCAGTTCAAGAGCTGCGTAAGGAAGACAGACAGGGCTGGAGGAGAAGCAGGGCAGAGGGAAAGGAAGTGATGCTTGCGGGGCTGCCCAGCAAAGCTGGGATGCAAACGTTTGCCTTGTTATCTGGTACCCTGTTCATGCAGATCATATCTCCTCTGGGGTTTTCTTCATAGGTACATGCCTATTCTGCCAGATGAAGGTATTTAAATACAACATATTATTATTTGTTCTTAAAAACATATGTTTGTCCCCCCTCTCAGAGCGGTAGGAGGAGGACAGTGTGGATATCCGAAGAATATTTCATCCTTGCTGTAGTGACAGCTTTGATTTGTGAAACAGCTTGGAATAAAATGCTGGTAATTTTTCATGGAAAAAATAGTGGACATAATTTTTGTGTGTCACAAAGAGAACAGCGGGGAACTGAAACGCCTGGACACACTGTTATCTGAGTGTCAAAATCCCGATGGATATAAAAGTTAGCGTTTTTAACCCAGAGAAGTAACATTACAATCACCCCTAATTAAGTAGATTCTGCTTGTTTATTGTTTTCAAGTATCTGCAGCTCTACTCATCAATTTTTCACATTATTCCTTGGCTGTTTTCTCACACTCAGTCTCTTTGCTGGTTTGATGTTTTGTTCTCTGGAGATTTCTTTCATAAATTTTTACTATTTCCTCAGAGAGTTTTTTTTTTACTCCGAATGAATGTTGTCGCTGCGGTATGGTGTAACGAGAGGAGAAAGTCAAGCAGTGGAAACTCCTTTAACTGAATGACATGGAAAAACCCCTCTGGCTCCCTGTCAGCCAAAGAAGGTCGAATGCAGTCAGAGCTACAACTCTGTCAATGGATCCTAAATCCAGTATTTAATATTGATCTCCAGCTTCATAAATACCATATGGACAATGGTGACATCAGCATGATGAAATACAACCAGGATATACAAAAATGACTTCATACTGCCAGATTTGCTCACAGCAACCACTGGAACAAAACCAGAAAGGTTCTTTTGTAAGCTTAATTAGTTATTAGTAATAATGTTTTGCTAGAGGAGCTCTGTAGTCTGGAGGAGTATTGCTTGCTTGCTATCCAGCTGTCTATGCTACGCTGTTCAGGCATGATGCTGAGGTGAGATTGAGAGGAGCAAAGCTGGACTGCCTCAGTGACCGGGGTAGGGGGATATTTGAAATTGGTGTTGCAGGCATTTAAAGCAGATATTGTGCTCACCTCGGCTCCCTGGCTGCGGGGAGGAGGTTTGCTGGGCATGCCCTATACTGCCCCGCGGCTCAGCCAATGGACCAAAGATGATCTTCAGCTTTGGAGGAGATTTTTGGAGATTCAGCGTCAGCTTTGGAGAAGATTTTTGGAGATTCATCTCTCCATGATCTGTTACAGCCCGACACTAAGCATAGGGTAATAGAAAGGTTCCCAAACAGCAGTGTTTGTACCCTGCTGTTGCACACACATGGAAAGTCAGACGTAGACGTGCCCAAGGCACTGGCACACCCCCTGCAGAATAATGGACCTGGGGTCTGCTGCCATTGCTGCCTCTGTCGGTGCTGAGCCTGAGGACGTCCTTTCTGAATTTAATTAAAATCTAGAAGCAGCGCCATTAAATCACGCAAAGACCACTGGAACATTTTGCAAAAGAGAGTGTTCTAAGTGATCATGGTGGTATTTAAGGAAATGGTTATGAGCTGACAAAAATTCACATGGTAACTATTTTTTAATAAAATGAAGGGGGAAGGAAGAGAACGATTCAGATTTTCCCTTGAAAATTTTACAAAATTACTTTTCACATACCTCAATTACCTCCACCTTCATTTTATATATGAAAAACTGTGCCTACAGAATAAGTCAATAAAAGCCAATAAAATGAGAACAGTATGAGACAGATCTTTGGATTGTATAAATAAAGCATGGCTGAGGTGACATCATTGGGGCAACAGTGATTTATACCTGGCTGAGGATCTGGCCCATAAACCGGGAATAACCCTTTCTGTGCTGTGATTTATATTCTCCAGTTATTGACTGCTTAGGAATAAGCTCTCTGTTATAAACAATCTGGGAAGTGAAGAAGGCAATTGTGTCTTAATGAGACCATGGTTCAAAGCACTGCCCTGTTACACTGACCCTTCTATAGATCAGAAAGTCTCCTTGATTTAATTACCTTACAGAACCCCAGACTAGACAGCTCCAAAACTCATTTATGCCCCGATTTTTTTTTTTTTTATGCACTTTATAGTGATTTACAATTCAGCCAAGGGACTCTTCGGGCAACCAATGAGAATTGTTTAGAGGGGTTTGCAGTTTGGATGCAATTACATTTTTCCTTAAGAAAAAATAAAAGCCCATTTTTGAGACTATAAAGGTCTTGTCTCCTTTCCCAAGCACAAAGAATAAGCAGTTCTGCCTTTTAAGTCTAAAGGACCAAAAACTTCAAGAATAGAATTAGGAGAATTTAAATTAGAGGCAATACACTGCACACGTCTGAAACGTTCCCATTTGAAAGTTCACAATTCAGTCTTGCATGCAGTTTTCAGCAGATATTACAGGATTGTTCCACCAGGATTATCTCATCTTCAAGGAGATTTTTTTTTTTTTTGTCCTTCAAATCTGTGCTATAAGGCAGTGGAAATAATATGATGTTCCCTTCCATCCACAAATGAGTGTTCTCTTCTGTCTCAGGATGTCTCACAGCCTCTAGTTAGACAAGGCTCAAAACACCCCCAAAAATTAATGAAACACCCAGCTGTTACATCTTAATTTGTTCTGGAGCAATACTGCACTGCAACCAAACGTGCAGCAAATGGCCTTGGCTTCTCTCTAACGCTTCCTCGGTGCCACAGCCCACGGGATTTCATCTCACCGCTGGCAGGGAGGGATGCTCAGAGTCACCACAGCCCAAAGCGAGTGTAACCTAACCTAGGGACCGCTGCCATTGACTGTAGGGTCACATAGCCCGCTGTGCCCAGAGGTGGCTGATGGCCACTGAACCAGCATGGACGTTGTCTTTGTGCTATCAAAAGTCTTGGTAAATATTCAATAAACACCACTCTCTGTGTCGAACCTTTGAAAAAATCTCCTCCTTAAGCTTTTCCCTCATCTCTGTGGATTCAAAGACTTTTGTGTTATACTTGCCAAAAGTCCCTGCATGATTTAAAAGCTGAAATCCCATCGCATTTTCATAATTTACAGTTGGTTTCCAGAGGCTTTGACTGAGAGACACAATTCCCACTCACCTTCCTTCAAAACTCCCTTCTGCGCATCGCCTACCCTGATTCAGGATCTGCTTTTTTCCCTTTTCACTAAATCTTTCTCTCCTGGTACCTACCCCTTGGCATTTTCCATCTCTTTCCCTTCTCTGACCACAGATAGGTGGAGCTTCAGTCTTTAATGTCATGGTCTGACCTTGGCACAACTGCTAGTGTCTGTCTCAGTCTCAGGGGGCTTAAAAGTAAGAGCCTGATACAGAAATGAGTCAGGTCCTTTTGCCCTGGACATGAGCACACTACCTGTGCTCAGCAAAGCACCGCGCCAGTTGTCATATTTATATACCGTCATTGATTAGCTCATGCCATTAGTTATCACTAATCAAACTGTAGCAGAGTTTTGAACAGAAAGTATCCCGTATGTTGGTATATTTATACCCTGTGAATATATTTTTTTCTTTATTTTCAAGTCCCTTAAGCAGAAACTTAGACTCCCTCAGGAATGAAGTCTCTTGGGCAAAGTTATAGTATCTATTAAGAGAGGAACTTTAACCCATGCTGTAAACCACATATTAATATTGAACAAGCCCTGCCTTCTTTCAACACAAATAAAATATTATTGCTCTCTGAGCTGAAATATGGTTAAATGGAACAATGATTTATATTTTTCCAAAACAAACAGTCTTCAAGTGAAGTTCTTTTGAAATTATTTGAGAGATATTTTTGTGAATTGGATGGGTGCCTAAAAATAATGTTGTAGATTGTAAGATCTGACAATACCAATAATTACACTGCTATAATCCAGCTTAAGCACCCTACCTTCCTCTGGGTATCAGGACTCCCTTTTCCTGCTTGACGTCTAGGGCATTTTAATGTATTTTAGTTCAACATTTAAATCTACAATCATAAGTTCCTCTGGAAAATATAGTCGTGTATTTTTAGGACTGGAAAAGGACATAAGGAACTTGTTTCTCCCTACTAAAATGATAATAAGTGTCTCTACTAATAGGAGAGGGGAAAAAAGGAAGAGAATAATGTGACAATTGTAATGATCCTACTCTGTCATAAAACAAATATGTTAATAGTGAAATACAATCATCAAACTGTAGACCCACTCTGACATCTGGACTGAATTACAGGCGCTCGAAGGCGAGCCCGTGCAGCGCTGAGCTGATGCTGCTGTGCCCTGGAGCCGCCGCAGGTGGATGCGCAGCCCCGCACGGAGCAAGCTCACACTGCTTTAACACTCTTCCAACTTGGCAGAGCCGGTCCTGGTCCCCTCTTAAACTGGGGATGGCGCTGAATCAGCCCTTAGCGAGATCCGTAACCAACATCGATGCCCCCTGCAGTAAAACAGGTTTCCCTGAGGAGGTTTTCAGCCTGCAGTTAAAAGTAGGGATTGACTTCTGGGTGCCCCTGCGCATGCACGGTTCCGCTGAACCGCAGCCTGGATCTAACTGCTGATGCGATAAAACATTTCCTGTGTTCTTGACGTTTTTCTTTGCTTCGTTCAGCGCAACAAAAGGGGAGAAGGGAAAACAAACGCGGTTTAAAGCCTGGTGGCCAGTGGCAGGCTGCTCAGCCCCGCCATAAGCAAGAACAAACTTTAGGCTGCTAATGCACTCCCGGCTACCTGGCTTTCTGAAGAGCTGTTTCGAGAGTCACGAGCCAGATTTCAGGAACACGCTCTGACCCTGTGAGCTGCACAGTCCTGCCAGGTCCGCGTCCGAATCCCAGGGCTGGGATGGTGCTGCATCGCATGTAACCTCCGGGGTGTGCTGAAGTCACCAGGGCTTTAGGAACCAAACACCTGCAGGACACAGAGCTGACTTAGCTCAGACTTTGAAAGACCCTTTATAACGCTTACCAGTGTGGTGCTGGTAATTTTGTTAATAAAAGGACCTGGATCCTTAGAGGGTTTAAATGGGTGACATTCAATCAATGCAGCTACACTGCCTCAACCAGCGGAGGGTCCGGCACCTGGCGAACCATTAGCAACCCAGCCCCCAGAGGATAAAATACAAAAAGAAAATAGCTCTGTGTGAAAAGAAAAATGACACCAATAACAACAGAACAAAGCCCTCCCACGTATCGAATGGCTGAAATGGCTGCAAGCAAATCCTGTGCATTATCTGGCAAAATATGATTAAAATTATGCCTGTAAGCTCCTTAAGGGGACAGATATGGTACATATGAAAGTTATATCTACTTCAGGGTTTCCCCGTCTCTCTGCAGTCAGATTTGCAGCTTTCTTTCAGAGGTTACTGGAATGGGGTGTGCTGGGTTTGCACGTCTCCTGGCTGGGTGCTGCAGACCTGCCCCTGCCGCATCTCCCCAGGTAGGCAGGGTGAGTGGTCCCACCACTTCCCAGCAGATGCTAAGGCTGGGTGCCACACTGGTACGACTGTAAAAGCCAATCCAGTCTGCTCTTTTATACTACAAATGGGACGAGAGGAACGAAAATCGTGGCGATGTATGCTATTGACAATGCCTCCGGGCTTTTGACTAATTGTAAATCAACATGACACAGTGGAGTTTCAGAAAGTGAGATTGGTTTTGGTGTTATTTCAGTAATCTGGTGCTTCTTTAAACATTAACCAAGCCCTACTGCATAAAACCAGAGACACCATGGGGAGAAAGCACTTCTTGCAGGACATCCCTCCCCCTCAATTTTTTGCTTGATGTTTTTAAGTGCTCTCCTTAACCCAGTTTTTAGTGCTCCCAAGTGATGGGGACTGCTATCCAGGCAGCAGCTGAGAAGTCCTGTTTATTTATAAGAATCAACCAGAGCCATACAAAAGGTTATGGCTACAGGCCAAATGTCTTTGACATCATAGCCTGTCATTAATGGCATAAATCCTCTGTGATTTCATTTCCCAGTCAGCTAACCAGCATCTATCACAGATTATTTTAAAGGAAAAAAATGTCTAAACATTTACCTTCAAATCCCAAACAGATCATATCATTCTATTTTTCCTTCCCAATATTAAATATATTCTCTTGCATATGGCATTTTTATTACAGGTTGCGACCAGTCATGGAGCTTGTTTCAGAGAGAGATATGTACAAAGAGAAGTTTTCTTATTGTTCCCTAAGGGGAAAAACAAAAATGGCATTACATTTAACAAAACCTTTACTAACCACAATACTTTGCTGTTTTAATGTATTTTTGTTCCCCTGCTTGTGCACCAGATCTCTATCTGGTCATTCATTTTGAGGGAGGGAAAAATTAAAAAGGTTGCTCCCTGTGCTACAGCTTCTTATATCTGAGAATATTTAATGTGGACAGGCCAGAACAGTTTTACTTCAGACCATGCTTGTCCCTTCTTTTCCATAAAATGATCGTGGTTATGTGCAAAACATCATTAGCAAATGACTCAGAGCATGAAAGGACCGAATACATGTAATGCCTGAGTATTTTAATTTGAAACACCTTGGTATTTTAAGTCTTACTGACCTTGGTGTATTTGCTGGTGGACAATTCACTGCTTGATAATAAGCCTTGATATTTGACCAGTCATTGCTGGTTACATTAGATTCGGCCTAAAAAGCACAAGAAAAGTTTTCCAAACCAGGGCTGGTACTAAACCTGGAGGGGTAAACTGGGAATTCTTCTCCATTTATATGCAAAAGCAGATAGTCTGAAAGTCAGGTTTGATCTCACTTTTTTGCATATAAACCTGAAATCACTGAAATTAGTCCAGATTACACCATTTGGGAGCAAAAGAACCCGACGGGGCTGCCTCCAGAAGAAAACATCCATAGTGTAATGTTCAGCACTCACTTATCAGCTCTCATCTCAAAAGCACCCTGTAAGGAGAAGTTAATTATACTCAATTACAGATGCATTCTGAGATCCGAATGAATTCAAACGAAGAAAACTTAGGATCAGATCAAGTCCATTTCACATCTGCTGCACTAAAGGCAGAATTATACAGGCAATTTGGTACATGGCGGTAGCAGTTAGGCTGAGGCAGCGAGCGTGATCCTCCTGATGCCAGTGCAAACTCCTGGAAGCTGTGGTTTTTTCAGTCCCTGATGCCTCTAGGTCGCAGGGGAAGGGAGCATCACAAGGAGCACCATGCAGTAAGCAGCGTGCCAAGGGGCCAGGGCAATGCAACCAGGAGGCTGCCCCAGCCTGAGAAGGTACACCTGAATTTTCCCAATGCAGAAAATAACACATAGGGACACACAAGCAAGACTGGCTGAGCAAACGCAGTCTCCCCACTCTCTGTGGCCACCCTGCAGTGTTCAGAAGAGAAAGGACAGAAGTGGAGCTGGACATTACAGCACGAACCCAAAGTTCCCATTTGAGCCATCACTCTTGCCTTCATCCCACGTTAATCCTGTACCCCAAAGCCCTCATCACCAACAAAGAATAACAAAAGGACCTCACGCATACCTTAGCAAATATAAATTAGATGTTTCCTTTTTTTGAGCTGTCTGGAATCTCAGGAGGCACCCGTGAGCAAACGCTACCCAGACGTGCAGACAGCACCGATGTGTCAGAGCACTCATGTGAGAGCCAAAGTTAAAATATGCCTGCAAAGCACCAGTAGCTCCATTCTTATGACTAACGCATCCCAGAGGTGCCATAACATGCACTGATGCAATGAATTCTGGGGCGCTGGAAGGAGTACAGTGAGAGGAGGAGCTGGAGAGGAGAGTTTCTTAGGAAAGCCAGCAAGTTATTTTTCCACAATTTATCATACTACTTTTACATTGCGAGTTAGCCTTTTCCTCCAACTGCAGAGATGAAAAGTCACACAACTCCAGCATGAATTAAGCCAGCCAAGAAAAAGAAAAGCAGCTTTCTCTGCTCCCCAGGGCATATATTATGCCTATTTGTTAACATTTTTTGATATGTGGAGGAGACAAACTTCAAGGAAGGAATGTGGTCATCTCCTATCTGAAACAAAATCTACCATGTTGGAACGGGCTGAACATGTTTAGTTAGGAAGATGTGTTAGGGGCAGTAATATATTTGATCGGTAATGCTTACATTTTTCAGCGCAAATTACACAACGCGGCGCTGCCCTTGTGAATAACAGTCACATGATGGACTCTTACGGCTCTGGTGGAAATAATAAATAGCACATCTGCGCCCTGGCAGAAGAATAAGGTATGTGCCCGAGCAGAGCAGGAGGGAGGTCAGCAGCAAGACAGACCCCAACTACCGTGGTCGCAGAAGCTCCCAGGGTTTACGTGCTCCCATGGATGACGAGCCAAGTATCAGCAAAACTTCATGAGCCTTTAGAGTAGATAAAGTTACCTGTAAATGTGTTGGGAAGCTTCCTCCCGAACAGCCATCAGCAACAACCGTCATCTGAAGCAATCTTTCCAGGGACATGGAAATATCCGTGGAAGCAAACCTGCAAGATTCGAAGTGTGTGGCGTGAGGCTTTGAAGCAATACATAATTAATTATATCTCAAATACATGCAAATAATTTACACATGTAACAAAATCTCCAAATCTGAAAACCCAGAATATGAAAGACTGCGACTGGTTAATCATTTACTGTAATAGCAGTATTGTCATTAAAAAGGTGCCACGATGCGATTCTTGCAGCAGATGAAAAGGAGGGACAATACGTGCAAATGCTACTCACATTTTCTTTTCCTGCTCTCCCAGTGGTTTAATTTATATCTGATGAGACTACAGTTTTAAGAAGGAGAATGGCACGTTTGTCTCACTGGTAATACCACGCAGGATGAAAGCACTCTCATTATTCGCACTGAAA
This sequence comes from Aptenodytes forsteri, assembly GCF_000699145.1. Taxonomy (NCBI): domain Eukaryota; kingdom Metazoa; phylum Chordata; class Aves; order Sphenisciformes; family Spheniscidae; genus Aptenodytes; species Aptenodytes forsteri. The sequence goes on along the minus strand of NW_008795715.1, from coordinate 1,152,187 downwards.
GATCCAGATTTGCTTAAACAAGAACTGTCACAACATGCTGAGGTCCAGGGATTCCTTGGGGAGCTAGCCTGACATATTTGAAGCTGATTTGCATTAATTTATGAATATTACATAGTCTGTTTGTCCAATGGTTCTAAAGATGTTTAGTCAATGCATACCTTGAGTTAATTCAATAGAAAAACTGTCAGATAATACGCCAAGGGACGGGCACAGCAGTTCTGGCAACCCCTCCTCACTAAACACTGAGCGTAAAGAACTGCAGAAGGATTTCATCGCAGGAGTTAATGAGCTATACATATTGAAAATTCCAAGATACTCCATCTACATTAAAATGTTGCAACTATAAAGGTAAATACCTAATCCACGAGGGTCCTTGAGATCAAAGCCTGGAGAAGAGTGTCACTGGGATGAGAGAGAAATTAAAGGGGAAAGGATGAGAAGGGCAGAAATAAACTCCCGAGCCTGCTGGGAGACAGCTTTGGAAAACTTGAGATAACGACTTTAATACAGCTCCAGTACCGGCTCTAATTAGGATAAATCAGGGCTTCCCTAATTGCTTTTAATCCCCTTGGCTTCTTTGGAAACAGGAGTGACCATGCACAAGGCGTGCAGCCCCACGCCGGAGCATGTGGAGGAGAGCACCATGTCGGAGATCCGCAGCCTCCTTACCCTGCTGGTGCTCTCAGAGGCAATGTTGCATACGGGATCACATTTGCAGGCTGGCCAGATAGAGAGGGGAGGAGGGAGGCCGAGGACACCAGGATGTGCAAGAGCAGCTGTCTCCATCACCACAGCCTTTGCAAAGCAAGATGCAGCTGACGTTATGCCTTCCTCAATTGAATTAATTGTCTTCCTTTTCCACATGTTGCTGTTACACTCACCCAAAAACCCTGCAGATAGGTGTCCTTCGGGTGGAGCTACTGAGCTTGCTATAAAGAGCAGATGGAGCATTTTTGCACTCCATTTGCTTTGAAATGCAGTGTGTGCATTTGAGCTGCTCCATACATTTATTCACTTTATTTTCCTTTAAAGCCTTTTTTTTTTTTCCCTTCAATTAGCTGCTGGGCTTCTTATTAGAGGGTAGACATCTCTTGCCAAACCCTCTTGCAGAAGGAAGAACGGCATTCCCTCCGTTTCCATCTGTAGATCACAGAGGTATCCTGAGTCAACTGCAGACAGCCAAAGCTCTCTTGCCTAAGGTGTAAACAGAGAAAATACCAACTTTTGATCTGCTTCTACCTTTCCAGCAAAAGTGAAGTCAGTGCAAGTATCAACATGGGAAAAAGAAAAAAAAATGATTTGCTGGTCTGTCTTGAATTCTCTGTGTGCATGTAAAGGACTCGCACATAAATACAGGGGTAAAGATGGAAGTGTTTTGGTTAAAGGTAGGCATTCCTCCTTCCCGGGAGCTAACAGCCACTGCACCATTTAAGAATATCAAAAGACTTCAAAAATAGAGCTAAAACGGTATTATTTCTCTGGGTAATCTCTCTGCCCCAGGGTGAGATTCATCCCTGTTCATAAAGATCCTGTGCTGTTAAACTATAAAAATCTACCCTGCCCTGTTAACAGCTTATGATATATCAATTAAATGAAACTCCGATAATGATTTCGGTGGAAGCAGTATCTTCGAGTTTATTAGTCTCGGGCAACACTAGCAGCCAGATTTTTCTCAAAGCATAATAATCAAGAATTTTCTTAGGTAGTGACCTCAAAGTGCTCTGGTTTGGTTTGTTCCTTATTTACAGCTGAGCGTCGGTATTTGCAGGCTGGAGCAGCGGATTCCCAAGGCAGCCGTAGGAGGCTTGGGCAGCCCAGCGAGCACAGCAGCTTGTGCTCCTGCTGCTTGCGGACTCCAAGCCTGGATGAAACACAGGCATAGCCATGAGGCACCTTGCATGCCATGTAATGCAAAATAATTAGTCAGTTAATTTGCATATCAAATATAGTTTATGCACAGCAAGATATTTTGCCTTTAAAAAAAAGAAAAGGGTTAGTAAAATATCAATCCTGGAAAGCAAGAGCCTATGGCTTCGTACCTGCTGCAGCAGGGAAGGTCTCCCCAGGGAGCCAGCGTGCTCCTTGCAGCAGGAGGGAGCAGGGTTTCCCAGGGGATCCTCCCCGCGGCTGCCTGGCTACGAGGAATAACCAGAGCAAGGCCAGGTTTGGGCATACAAGACTTAATATGTGGTTTTGACCTTGGTTCCTGAATTACCTTGAAATCTGCTATAGTGGGGAAGTGCAAAGAGCGGGGTATCCAACAAGGACAGGAGATCTGTGCCGCAGCTCATGACTCCCTTTTGCACCGCTTCCCAACCAGGGTGATTCAGTAGCTGTTTCACAATTTAATGTATGTCATTTGTATGAGTTTCAATGTAGATTTTTTTTTAAAAATCCGTTTCCAGGATCTATGGGTTGAAATCCAAGCCAGTAAGGAAGGAAAAGGCAAGAGCAGTGGTTTTTTTGTAAAGAATAATATAAAATGTATATACTGCTGAAACAGGTATGTTTGTAGCCCCTTCCTGTCCTGCCCACCCAAAACTATAAAATGCATTGGCTTGCGTATAACAGCCTGGATTTGCACACTCAGTAAAGCTGTAAATGTTGGTGCTAGATTAAAGACTGTACTTCAGAGAAAACTTTGGAAGGAGAAAAAGAATGCTATTTTCAAGACTCAGATTTCATTTTTATATTCTTGAACTTTCTATAATTTTCATTGCTTTCACTTTTCTGTCCTGTCCCCAGACAGTAGCAAACCAGCGGAAACATCCCCACGATCTGCAGGAGAGGACAAAGCAAAGGCAATGCATCAAGCTAAAAAGAGGGAAAGGCTTCAGGTGGCCTTGAGGGTTATAAAATTATGTCAGCTCCTTACAAAACAAAGTCTGCCCTAGGCACAAGATAAATGGAAGGATTTAGCTATGGATTTCGGTTCCATCTGGAGAACTGCCAAAAGCATGGAGCAGCCTGCTGCGGGTCTTGGTACGGCGCGGTAGCCAGTGTTACCGTGTCTGCCTCTGATGCTGGATGTGATACGAATGATTCATGTGATGTTGCTGGTGTTCCCCTGGCAGCGTGTGCTCCCGGGACAGCATTCCTTCCCTTTCTCCAAATAGAAGCAGCACAGGATTGCCGTGAGCAGTGACATACTGCTGTCATTTCCCACCTCTCAGCGGCCGTCGTTCCCATGTAGCTGCTCAATTCACAGAGACCCGTTCCGGTTCCCTCACCCAGAACTTTGAAATTTTCATCTCGAACTCCACCAAGTGACTCGACAATCATTCAGCTGATTTTACTCATCCTCTAATTTCCGTGACTTGCCATTGCAGTTGGTGCAGGTGGCGATCAGAGTTTGGCTTTGCTTGGTGGGTTAGGGAGTGCTGCAGGACTCCTACTGCTCTTTGGCTTCCCCCGTAAGGACGCACGGCTTTTGCATTTCCAGCATCAACAGTCCTGTTCTGACTTCCATCGCGGCTTCTGAGCTGTGAATAGGTCTAAAAATTGCCAGTTCATTGAATTTAGAAAAACGTTTGCAAGTGCTTTTAGAGCCTACTTATCTGGAAGCCAATGGGGGACGAGTTATCTGAATACAGGTGAAACAGCCGAATCTTGCACACCAAAGAGCAAATGGAGAGAGAAGCAAAAATCAGTCTGAAAAATTCACAAACTTTCCCCCTTAGCCTATCTCGCACAGGTTTACCAAAGTACCACTCCTTACACTGCTGCCCTGAGGCGTGCAAGAAGCCGTCTGGACTCCGTATGTGCACTGAACCCCCCTGCGAAGCTGACAGCCCCGTCCCCAAAGAGCTGACGGGCCCGTCACACGGGGACAAAAGAGCTAATCCAGACAAGGTAGGTGTTGAATCCTAGAGTGCAAGTCTCATCCAAAACCTTCACTGCATGGCAATCTCCGCCTGCCAAGAATCCAGAACCATGAAACAGGCTCCCCTGAAGTCACAAGTGTAACTTAAACATCTTGAAAGAATGGCCATTTCTTTAAACATTATTATACATTTTTGCACACCTACGAAGCCTGTAGTCTTCAGCATGAGCTTGGCATGTCAAAAGAATCAGCAAGCACTGCTAGTTTGACGAGAAAACTGGGGAAACGGGAAACAGTTGGTTCGTGCAGCTTTCTCTAATGCACCTTCCCGTGCTGTCTGCTGAGGGCACATGCACCCAGCGAGCAGCAGGCAGCGTTGCCTGTATCCTGCTGTTGCTGGCATGCCAACACCCGCGCTGTTATGTCTTCTGTGGCATTTTACTCATGCCGTCTAGATTCAGGTAGCATATGCTTGTGTCCTGCAGTGCATGCTTGATGCTTGCTAGATGCATCTAGCTAGTATGGGAGGGAGAAGTTTAGCTATTACCTTGCCAGCTACCAAAATACGCCGTCTGTGTTTTGTTGCTATATTTATGCTGACTCCACCTGACCAGACAAGTGGCCAGCAGGAGAAGGGAAAGGCACTGACAGGAGAGGGTGCTAACGATTTAGGCAACGGGAGCGAGCCAGGCAGAATATGCAGACAGTGGCCCCCGACCGGCTGCCCCTGCAGCAAACATCAAAGTCAGGGTCAAATCAGTGAGTGGCTCTCACAGAGGATGCTTTTCAGTAGGGAGGATAAGCAGATCCAGGCTGTGACAGCTAATCTGTATCTCTAAATCCAGCCCTGTAATTATTATTATAAGCTTTCCAAGAGACCATTAGATTTGAAAAGTAAATTTGAATTTATAAATTGAGTCCTTCTAGATAGGGTCAGGGCCCCATCTGAGGCATCATTTAATAGCATTACAGACTGATAAAAAGTTTGAAAAATCTGCAGAGGGGTCAAAACTGTGTTGAAATGCTTCACAGCCATCCTCAGCCCTTGCAGCGTGTTTGATTCCGGTTAGATCAGCAGTTTTGAGCTGAGTCACAGTTGTGCAGCCTCAATATCTGCCCTGGAGGCCACACACAAACAGCGGGAAAGGAGCTTTCCAACCCAGACAAATAAGGGCATTGAGTCTCTTTTCGGTTACTTGAGGCCTGTTCCCGTGACGGTTCCCCGTCCCGTTACACAAAAACCCAGCTCCACGCTTGTGACATCAGGCTCGGGACTCCAGACAAATGAGGCATGTATGAAGATTACAGCGAGCGTGTTCGGAATTGAGCTGAGCTGAGGACCATCATTTCAATAAGGGGGTGTTCCAGGCAGACATGAAACACTGGGATTTGAAGATGAGTTTCCTGCTTAATTTTTTAATCCCTTTCCAAATCTTTCAATGCGCTTGCTTGTGCTTTCTGTTTTCATCCCCCGCTCCCCCCCTTCCCCTGCTTTGTAGTTTATGCAGACTTTGAGCTATTTTTCCATTTCATACAACTTGTAGCTAATGATCTGGAGCTCTGCGGTTCCGGGTATGACCTTAAGGAAGTCCCTCAGTCTCTCTGGGGCAGATCTTCCTTTGGTGCAAGTTGCCTTACACCGCACCGTGTTTGTGTTCTCATCTGGGAAATAATGACGGTATCACCTTTCCTCCTGCCTTTTGTCAAGGGAGAGAACGACCTGTCTCTTCCTAAAGTGCTTCAGACAATGACTGTGCCCAGACAGCCATAAACACAGCTATATAATAACCTCCAGACCCATCTCCCCAGTTCATTTACACACATGCTGCACACACCGGTTCATTCTCAGGTTTTTTTTATTTATTTAGAAATAATAAAATAAGACATAATATATAAAAATCTGTACAATCCACAATTTGTGCAGTACATTAGGAAGACTTTGATACAAAAAGGCTGCAAACAGGACGCCCTGTTTTTTCAAAAGTTCCTTAAAAAAAGCCCCCCCCCCCCCCAGCCATAAACACAGCTATATAATAACCTCCAGACCCATCTCCCCAGTTCATTTACACACATGCTGCACACACCGGTTCATTCTCAGGTTTTTTTTATTTATTTAGAAATAATAAAATAAGACATAATATATAAAAATCTGTACAATCCACAATTTGTGCAGTACATTAGGAAGACTTTGATACAAAAAGGCTGCAAACAGGAAAATAGTAATGGACAACTGTCAGATGCCTAGATTGTTCACCTTACAATAGCTGCAGGCCAAAAGTCATTACAAAATCAGTTTCTCGTTGGCTGTGGGATGGCAACTATGCAGCACCCTTCTACTTTACAATGGTCGTGAGCAGCCATAATTTAAAGACATTACAGTACTTCTCAGTTTTACCTTGTAATCCATTATGAAAAAGAAGACCTAAGAGAACAAATAAAACATCTGGACCCTTTGTCTTTTCCGAGAAGAGCAAGCGCTAAACTAACAACACAGAAGTTTATCATGGCTGGGAGAGAGTATCATTAAACACAGCTAATAAGTAATGATTTCTACCCTCACTACTTAACCAAGGACAACTCGCACGGAAGAGACAGAGGAAAGAAGAGATCCATCCCCACCTGCCTCGGAAATGCTTTTTGTCACTGTACGCAGTACTACATTTTAGACAATGTGTCTCATTCAAGTATTTTCAGGGAAGGGCAGAAATAACATATTCCCCCCCAGACCCTAAGCGAAATACAGTATAAACCTTCTGTGCGAGCCAGTTGAGCCAACTTTATCCTTGATAAAGAGGCCGAACCAACCCCTCCTGGAGTCTGCGGGTAGAGCTCAGTCAGTTTAAAGGGCCCCTGATTAAGCATCAGCTTGCCCCAGGATCATCGGGAACTGAAGAAACGCTGTCAGTCACCGTGTAGTCCTTAAAAATAACAACATTTTTAAAAATGACTAACCCAATTTGCTGCTGTAGAAGTGTGCTACCATAGCCTGTCCTTACTGGGCTTACCACGGCGTTTGAGAAACACAGAAATCATGGACAAGGGGGAAGGGATCCATGGAGTGTACATTGCAGGTCTCCTTCTAGCAGCTTCCCAGAGCCAGAGGCTGAGTGCAATTCTGCAATGTAAGATTCAATCGGCAAAGACAAAGGGTTATTAAAAAAAAAAAAGAAAAAGAATGCAGCAGAGAGTGTAATGGATTACCTCAATGCACACCCTCGACAAGACTAGCACTCGGAAAGCTGGTAACTTTTAAAAATGCCAGTAACTGGAACGTGTTTTCAAATTAAAAGTCCATGCTTAAAAATAAATAAAGAGAAGTTCATAGCATTAGGAATCCTATAAGGCTTGCAAGTAGTTGCTAAAAATCATGCTAACCGGTAGCATCTAGGTACTAGCTAGCCAAGACTGCCGAGCAGAATTTATACTTTTTGTGGCCTTTTCTTTTTCTTCTTCTCCTTGTCCTCCTTTACAGACTTCTATTTACATTTGGCTTTAAATATGAAAATACTTGATAAACTTTATAAAATGTACATTTTAAAAATATTTCTGAAAAACTGACTTGAAAAACAAAACGAAACAAAACAAAACAAAACAAAACAAAAAAACCCCCAAAACCTCTGCACCAGAAATGTTAAGGGGGGAGGGGATTTTTTTTTTTTCCTCTGAATTTCTTTTGCTTTAAAGAAACAAGCTGGATCCTGCATTTCCCCATCCCCCGTCTCTCATCCCTCCCTCAAACATGTCAAGTATCATTTAGTGGGAGCACTGTGCACCTGGGGGATGCTGACCTGGAGAAAAGGTCCCCTTTCTCCTGCTCAGCCTCCCTTTTCCATCCCTTCCCCATTGCGTTTTCATGCACCCTCTCTTTCACTGAATACTCTTTGGTTTATTTATTTTCCTTTCACGAGAATATCACAATAGCAGCACTAGCAGCACTCAGTTGTCTTCACTACTGTTGACCCAGAAACTGCAATCAAATCGCCTTTATATGTTCAGCCTTTCCTTTCTTTTATGTCCCCCCACCCCAGTAACAGCCTTAGTACTTGCACTTAATCATCTGCCCTCTCTAGTAGCCAAATCTATGTTTACAATGTCGAATTTCCACAGTTTCGAACCCACCCACTGTAGATACCATCTTATTTGAAACCATTTCATTGCAGGCATTTCTTTCAGGCAGGGCTGGAAGGGGCCAGAGGCCTTCACAGATATCTGTTTGCAGAAGACATTAGACCTAGAACAAGCTGTTTTTTAATGGCATACAGTGATCCAATACTGCAAGAGTTGGCTAGGATTATCGTCCCCACCACCACCCCTCTCCACCTGCTCTTTGAGGAGCAGGCGTGAAGCACAGGTTCGCTGTCTCCTTGATCTTAGAGGCACAGAGAATTTAAAGCCTTCTGGGTGAAGGAACCAAAATACCGCTAGAGCCAGAGCTTCGCAGAAGGTCACAAAATCTGCTCGGAGCTCGGTGACATGTCTTATCCACTGACCACTCGGTGTTTGCTGGGGAGCGGAGGCAGGAGATGGACCTCGCTTTGCAGCCTCATCCTCCCCAAATGAGATGGAAAATACACTTTCTGACACCCTTGCCCTGCTGAAGAGAAGCATGTTTTACAAAATGCTACAGTCCCTGTGCCATTCCCAAGTGCTGTGTTGTAAAAGTTGTTTTCTCTTTTCCTCTCCATTACCCTCTCCCTTCCTCTTCAAAAACCTCTTCCCGGGGATTTATCTATCGCTCGGCTCATCTGTGCCTAAACGCCTGCTCCAGCAGCGTTAGCCTCTAGCATCGATCAGCAGCTTCGCGTGTCTCTGGCATAGTTTAACGGGGAACACATCGGCGGCCAAGGGGCTCGGGTCAGACGCCTGCAGCACATAGAGGATGGCTCAGTTTTCAGGAGGCTGGGTGAGCGCTGAGGTCTCGCATCAGTTTGGGAATGTGTGCACTAACACTTGACCTGCCGCTGCAGCCCGACTCGGCGAGCGACCGGGGAGGACAGATGTTTGCTTGTTTGCTTTCCCCCGACTGCGTTTCTCCTTACAAGAAAGGAAGGGAATTTATTTCCCCATAGAAGAGCAGGGGGGAAGGGGAAGAGTCCTAGCTCACTTTAGATCCGAGTCTTAAGCTTTTAGAATAAGGTGCAAAATAAAGGTCCTAAAAAGAAAAAGAAAAAAAAAAAAAAAATCAAAACCAAAAAGAGTGTCTTTTTTTAATAAACTCCGCTGTGCAAAACTGCATTTTCTTTGGTATCCATTTAGGTAGTTTTAACTTAGTACTTTTTCTATGTGTATATATATATATATATTTTATATTTCATTTTTCCTTTAGACAGAGAATTAAATTCTCCCCCCCCAAAATCATAATTTTGCTGGAGGCTACTGATTGGCCTGATATTACATAATGCCCCTTATGTAATTGGAAAGAGAGAAATTGATTCTAGCTATCAAACTACTGGCCTCAAAAGGAGTTTAGACTTTCTGGCAACATTGGCCTCTCTGAAGTGATCACGAGCTTTTCAACCCAAAAAGTTCAAAATTGACTTTCTTTTTTTTTTTAAATTACACAAGAGAAAATAAAAACTACACTGCAACAAAAATAACCATTTGTGTTCATCCAGTTAGCAGCAGCTTTTTAAAAAATAATTATAATAATAATAATAAGGCAGATTCTTGCCTTTGTTATGCCATTAAAAACATTCTTGTTCCCTAGAGAGAAGCATTCTGGAAAAAGTTGAAAAAAAATAATAATAACCCAACCAAAGCTTGCCTGCAAGTTCAAGTTTTGTAAAAAAATATATACATAATTTATTCTACAACATATGTGCCTTCTGTTCATACTTAGACATGTTTAGTGCTTTGTGTTTAGAGTTCATTTTCTGTCACCCCTCCTCTGAGGACAGCCCTAAAACCAGCCTGGGTTTCTCAGGTCTGCTTGCCTTCACACCACTCTTCAACAGTACCGTTGTCTGAAAACTGTTCTGGGCCAACTTCTCAGGTCAACGTGCCTTTGACCGATAGATGTTTTGTTTTTTTTTTTCCTTTCAACCAAAAGAGAGAGGAAGAGTTTTCAGTCATATTTCCGACTCCCGCCGTAGCGGCCGTGGGGGCAGAGGCACCCCCCCC
>NW_008795715.1:1134938-1141734 GCF_000699145.1 Aptenodytes forsteri | reverse complement strand
TCCCGCCGTAGCGGCCGAGGCTCTAGAGGCACCCCTGCTTGGTTGTGGTGGTCCATGTCCGGGTGGGTGTCTGTGCTCATGCTCTCAGGCACCCCAGTGTCAATCTCGTCCTCCTCTTTGCTGGTGAGGGCCACTTCGTTCTCATAGCAAAAGGAGTTTGCATTAGAGAGGATGTATTTCTTTTCCGCTAAGTCTCTGGCACTACAGATGGGTGTGTTGGGCACTTCGTATGTTTTGTGGAACCTCGAATAATCCACTTTGTAGTAGTTTTTCTCTTCAAAGAGTACGGGCTCGTAGCGGTGGCCCCAGAGGATTTCGTTTGCCAGATATGAGCTACGGCACTGGGTAGTCATGGCGGTAGCTTCCACCATGCCCTCTAATATTACTACAATTTCAAAGTCAGCGTTGTCCATGTCTTGTTTGCTCAAGTCATACAAAGGACTGTCTTCATCTATTTCATGTACTATTGTAATTGGGGAGACCAGGAATATGCGGTCTATCCCGCTGTCAAACCCTACATTGATGTCTATTTGATCCAAGGGGATGTACTCCCCTTCCGATGTGATCCTGGATTTGAGGAGCTGTGCTCGCACATGTGCCTCCACCAAGTGGCTTTTCCTCAGGTTTCCAACACGCCACATCAGGCACAGTTTTCCATCTCTCATGGCCACTACGGCATTGTGGCTGAAGACTAGAGTTTCATTTCTCTTTTTTGGCTTAGCCATCTTTGCCATGACAGCACCAATGATGAAGGCATCAATGATGCAGCCTACTATAGACTGGAAAACCACCATGAAAACTGCAATGGGGCACTCGTCTGTGACACACCTGAAGCCGTAGCCGATCGTGGTCTGGGTCTCAATGGAAAACAGAAAGGCTGCGGTGAAGCTGCTCACTTGAGAGACACAAGGTTTGTTATTTTCTTGATTCTCCAGATCTCCATGCAACAGCGCAATCAACCAAAACACACAGCCAAAAAAAAGCCATGAGAGGATGAATGCCAGGCAGAAGATAACTAGCATCCACCTCCAGCGGATGTCCACACAAGTGGTGAAGATGTCTGCCAGGTATCGCTGTCCCTTCTCACCCACGTTAATAAACTGGACGTTGCAGTGGCCATCTTTTTTGACAAAGCGGCTCCTGCATTGCTGTCTGGTATGTACCTTACTCTTTCCATTCCCGAAGCCGTTGGCAACGGCCATGGTTGCCAGCTTCATGCCGTCCTCTTCCGAAGACACAATGCTGTAGCGGTTGGTTCGCACGCTGCCCATCACTACTGCTGTGGACTGAGGTGCTTCTGCTTTAGAAAACAGTCTAAGTTTCTGCAAAACCCTTTGGAGAAACAGTTTTGAAAGTTCTAGAGGAACACACACACACAGAAAAACTGGGGAGAGGCTGGAGTCCCCAAAAGCCCTTGGATCAACCAAGGACAGTCTTCTGGCATGCAGATTTAGCTTAACAAGTAACCGTCATAGAGAGGGCATGGTCTGCAAGAGAAAGAGAAACGTCATATTAGATCTTGGAGGAAAAGGATAAGGAATCAAACCTGCATGAATCAAGTAAAATGACTCCTGTGGACCTGCAGGGAGTTTCCTTATTCTTAACGACAGCATTTTCTGGAATGCACAAGTTCTCCGAGCGCAGTTGTGTATTGACAGAAGTGACATCATTACTACAAAGAAGGCATCACTCCTCCTGAGTGAAAGCACTGAAGTGATCAGGTCACAAAAGTCTCTAAGCAATATTCACTTTAAAGCTGGACATGCGAAGAATCTATCTACTATTTACAACTGTGCTTTCTGTTTATTTTTTAAAAAAACAATTAGCTCTAACATCCATCTGTTCAAATATAAATATTGAAGCAGTTTTTAGTGGGATACAATGTGTCTCCTGGACTGTTTTACCTACGACAAACAAGGGAGTGTGCAAAAGGGAAGACAATGTGTACTGAGAAAAGCAATAAACTTGGAAAATGCAAATGTCAGTGATTTCCATGAAATTACATCGCACATAGCTTTTTTTTTTAAATTAAGCTAAAAAAAAAAAAAAAAAGGAGTTGCATATTCTCTGCAAAAGGCAGGAATAAAGGCTGCAGTAGTTCCTCCTTAACTCCATAAACTCATTGGGATCTGTGCAGTTTTTACACTCACATTAGGCTTAAGTTGTATGGAGCAAACTAAACCTTATAACGACCCTCATCTGCTCCTGCTAATGCAACCAGCAAAAGGCTACGATGGATTAGGACCGGCCGGGCATCTTCGTAACACCTTTGGTGGCAAGTACCAGCACCTTCCCCTCGGGAGCCCGAGGCAGCCAGTTCCATCTCCAACAGGTAACGGTTCTGAGTGTCCCATGGGTCTTAAATGTCAGCAAATAAGACTCAGCCGAGAGGCTACAAAACCTTCTTCCTGAGGGTAGAAGCCACCAAACTTGTTTCAGGGAGGTCTGGCTTAGACCCAGGTTTAGCTTTTAACAAGTGCGTCATCCATTAAGTCATGTACTGTATATCAGGAAATGTAACTGAAATACTGCAGAGGAGAAGAGATGCATTAATGCAACTGCTCCATCCACACATGCGCCCCATGGAGGAAATAAAACTAAAACCGAGTGATGAGGAATGTCTGCTGTCCATTTGTCATAGGAGAGCAGACTTCAGTACCATTTACAGTAGCGGGGGATTAAATCACAATGCTCTTTGTAAATTAATATTACCAAAACTCATCTGAGTTTGTCCAAAACCCAACAAAACTGCAGCCGCCAAGGAGCACGACCTCTGCCCACAAAGCGGCTTCAGTACTCCGTGGCTATTCCTCTGATTCGTATCTGACAACAGCTGTAGGTAAGAGTTTATCTCCTTTCCCAAAAGCAGCCCCTAAAGCCCTGCAGAGGTGTTCCAAAAACTTGAGGGATTTAAAACAGTTTCTCAGCCCTCCCACATCTTTCAACCGCATTACAAGGGCTTTAGGTCAGCAAACACTTGTTAGGAAAAGAGCAGGTGACAAACAGAAAACAGCATCATGCTCGCAGTTGCATGCAGGCTGGTTTTCCCTCCAGAATCTCTTTAGGGTTTCCTTTTACCTTCTCTTTCTTCCTCACTTCTGCTTGTTGTGCAAGAATGCGTCCCAACGCCTACTTGCCGAGATTAGTCATCTGTGACTTCAGCGGCGTACAAGACATTTTGGCAGCTTTTGATAGGTTCGGTAATGCCCGGTTTTGAGTATGGCTCTCAGCAATGTAGGCTTACAGGATGGTACAGCTGCCCTCTTACTTATCTGACTATCTTGCCTATACTGTGTAAGGATTCACTTTCCCCCCCACACACCCCTTTTTAATCACGGGGTTTCTAATTCCTGTCAGGATATCTTTCTCAAAAATACAAAGGAATTCTCTTAATGTTCACTTAAATTATTTTTTTTGGCTGAAAAACACTTTTATTAGAAACTTGAACACAGGGGGAAAGTGCAAATACTGTTAATACATTTCACACAAAATACTTATTGAAAAACCATTGCATTGGTCTGCAAATCGATCACTTTTATAAACCGCATCCTGCAATCACAGCCATGTTCAACTTCCCCATTCAAAGTCTGTTTTGTTCCAAGCTGATGGAAATACACAGCCTAGGAAATGCTTTATTTTGAAGTCTTTCTTTTTTTCTTTTTCCTGCATTGCCTCTTGGATTTTAGAGGAAAACTTGCGGTGGAGGGAAAGATAAGCTGTAAAGTCTCAAGTGTCTGAATATGCAGCTCCCCCCACAAAAGTCTTGACCCGAGGACATTTGTTTGAATTCCACAAATCACTGAAATGGCAACGCCAGCTTCCTGCAGCGAGCTGGCTGCATTTAGAAGTTTGGGACCCGAATTAGGTGTCGTACATTGTCATGCTCCTCCTCTGAATGGCTGAGCACCTTCCACCTACTGTACCTTGCACAGCCTTGCACCTTCATTCTGCCCTTGGGAGCGATCCTGCACCAATTTGGCTCCTTAAACTCGGAGGCGTGTGTGTGTGTGTGGTGTGTGTGGTGTGTGTGCCTGGGGGCACCCTGTGCTACCTTTACAGACTGATTGAAGTTTATACAACAAAGCTCTGGCACGCTCCACCGCAGCATAGTTGTCTTCTTTCTTTTACAGCACAAATTGCCTCTCTTCCTTGCTTGAGTGCTTGGAGTGGGGAGGATGCCGGGATGGGAGCGCAGCCAGCGCCGTGCGCAGGGACTGGCCAGAGCAACGCAGCGGGTCTGATCTTGCTCCTGCTCGTGGCAGCGCAGGCCCTGTAAAACGCCCAGTGATCCACTGGCTGCCCGATCACACACCTGATTGGTGTTCACCCTGACTTCCACAACTAGTTTCAGTAGAGGTTCCCCCCAAAATCCCAGAAACAATCAAACTAGCATGAAAATCGAATGGTACTTCTTATTTTGCTAATCCACCTGCTGCTCAAAGGTAAAACCAGTTTGCTGCCCCCCACCCCATTATCAGCTGTCGGTGGCACTGAAGATGCCAAGCTAGTGTGGGACCAGCCCTGCAATCCTCACCAGACAAAAGAAGCCAACCCAGTACCCACCAACCAACCCAAATCTTTGCATAATTGGGCCCAGCGCACTGCAGCCAGACACACACACATGCAGCTGTAAATTCAATCATCACTAGATGTGTTATTATTATTAATTCAGGCTGCCTTTCCTCCTGGAAGAGAATACAAGACTAGAGCAATGCAGCTTGTAATTACCAGCACTGGCACCAATGCAGCATTACCGGGAAGGGATGAGATGGGATGGGAGAGCCCTGGGCTTGCTCTGCTGCGAGGAGATGCTTGGAGGAGCAGAGAAAAACGGGGTTGTGCTGCATCTGCAGCATTTTTGAACCAATGTCTGTGGAAATGCCGCTATGAGGAGCCCAAACCCTCACTTTCCCCTTAGCAAGCATCCCCCTCAAGACCTCCCCCCAGGAAAGACGTTCACATCGCATGTCTGAACTCCACAACGAACAGCTCGAAAGGAACTGGTGCAGAAGGTTTAATACTGAGTAAAAACTCTGAAATGCAAAAAGAGCAGGGGGGTGGCGAGAGGAGCACTAACGAGCGCTTGGAGCAGTTATTCCCAGGCTGACGCCACTCAGCCCTGCAGAGTGAGCCGGGCACATGTTGCTAAGAGAGCACCAGCACTACCTTAGCCAAGCGCCTTCCCCTGCTGCCCTGGGTAAACAGAACAAAGGAGCTACCCGCACCAGCGAAGCCTGTTCCCACAGTCCCCACTCCCTCGCTGCTGGGCATGGCCACCCCCGTAACCTTCCTCCAGAACCCCGCGTTACTTAAAAGTCATTCCCCAGGGCTTCCCCGCTGATTTGGACAGGGCTCAAGTTACGCAAAGTGGTGAGCTGCCTTCAGGAGAAGGATCTGTCCTTTGCGATCAGGCGGTGTGGGGGGGGAAGACATAAAAAAAAAGAGCAGATGATGTAGGGAAATGGGTGCGAAGAAATAGGAGAAAGGGAAGGACAAGTGGTGTTTGCATCTGCTGTCCTGCAAAGGAGACGAGTTCAGGATATTTCTAGCTGATGACAAAATAACTACAAGTGAAATAGTCATCACCAGGGGGTGTACTTGATGCACCGGCTGTGAGGATGGAAAAGCAAACAAGTGTAAAGGTAAGGCTGAAACACAGAAACAAGTGCCGGCTGCCTGCGGGGTGGAAAGGTGGCAGCAGGCTGGGAGAGGACAGAGATGCGGGTCCTGGCTCAGCCCAGGCCACCGGCGCAGCCCCGGCACAGGCACCTGCGGGTCCCCGGCTGCCCCGGCCCCAGGAAGATGACAAAGCAGTTGCTGAACCCCCGCGAATAAATCTGCCATTTCTTATCAGTATTTTTTCCTTTAACTGTCATGAACTAAGTCGAAACAATACAGTCTCTTCACAGGCTCCCCAGCTGCAATGGGTTTTTTTTTTTTCAGTCTCTTCACAGGCTCCCCAGCTGCAATGTTTTTTTTTTTTTTCTTCCTATTTTTTTGGCAGGATGATTAAAAATAAAGAAAATCCTCCGTTTCCATAATGCCAATGAATGAAGTTACAGGTTCATTTCACGCCCCTCTAAAACATTTCGGACACTCCTTTCAAAAACACGCACCTGATCTCCAAGACTTGATACTTTTGACCTCTCGTACAGGAAACAACAGGCGAGAAGAATGGAAAGGGATGGAGCGGTGCTACTTCTGCGACACGGAGTTGTCATGCAAACTTCCAGCCCTTCCCCAGAATAAAATATCTCGGGGAAGGGGGGGAGCAGCTGGTGCATGGAAAGTTATGAACATAAACAGATGCTGCAAGCAGATGCTCGAGTGTTCCCAGCATACCTATCTAATTATTTTAGGCACTGAGAATAGCTCGTGGATGGTGCATGAGAAATGCAGGAGTTCCCTCTCCAAACGGCCACGCCGAAGCGTGCAACACGTTCACCGACAAGGAAAGCTGTATCTCGGGGATTTCGCGGCACGGTGCGTGCACCGGGCCAGCCACCGGCGCATCGCCCCTACCCCTGGAAACCAGGGTGGCACTTCGAGGCGACTGGGTGGGCGTCTCGAACAGATCTAGAAAGAAGGCGCTCCTTACCTGCCGGTGGCCTTAGAGGAGGTGCTTATAGAGTTAAAAGGGTGTAAGATCCAGCAGCTGGGGGGGACGCAGCAAGCCAATCCCAGGGTGCCCGCCGGCCGCCGCCGCACCGCTTGCAACTGAGCCACTCAATGAGCCGCTGCCCCTTTTTTGCGGGCTGCCATGTGATGTTTAATAGCGGCTCCGCCGTCCCCGCCC
>NW_008795715.1:1123686-1134669 GCF_000699145.1 Aptenodytes forsteri | reverse complement strand
CCCCGCCGAGAAAGGCGTTTGCAAGACCTGAGTGGGAACTTGTGAAGGTCCCGTGTGGGATCTGTACGCCTGCTCGCTCCAGCTTTCTTGTCTGGGGCTAGCGCCCGGGGCCCCGTGTAGCGAGGAAGAATACCAGAGAGAGAATAGTTTTGTTCCTTTTGTTCCTTTCTTTATTTCAGTGAAGGGAAATGCTAAGACGCCGGGTATCTCATCACAAATGCCCGACCCTAACACGCGCTAGAAGCAAGTCAAGCGTACTGCAGTACAGCTATTAAACTTAACATCCTTCTCTTTCACTGAAATCGAACCTCCCTTCCAAAACAATAGCTTTGATCCCTGAACCAAGATCTTTTGGAGCAAGGCTGGAAGCAAGAGAAGCATTAGCCTGGCTGCAGTACGTAGGATCCGTTTCTTTGTTTCATAGATCACCTGCGGCAGCTCGATCAGCAGGCTGGCTGGCTATTGTTGAAATATGCAGAAATCAAAATGATTTTAATAGGTTGTCCCCCCTGCAGTGGACGTGGCCTAAGACAATGAAAACAAGGATGAAATGTCTGGCTGGGAGCCTTGCAGGAACAAAAACAGCCTTGTAAGCACACTCCGAAGTTTGCCAAACTCCAGCTCTGATGGACAGTGCAGGGGTGTTAGTTTCCGAGGCAGGTGTCCGCTGCTGCAACACTCTCCTGCTGCCCTCAGAAAGCCGAGTTCCTGAGTGCTAACAGCTGAAATGCATCAGGGAGCCCTGTGTGGTGTGCTGGAAGGAGGAGAGCGAAGGTGACTGCTGAATGCAAGGGTTGCAGACCACACAAGGCTTTAGAAATTGGCGTGAACACCTTGAATTGCAACCCAGGACTGCGACGGTAATCTCTCCAACACCCGGAGAACGGGTGCTGGGGATGCTTCTGGGACAAGACAGCATTAATTAGCAGTCAGGTCTCCTGCCTGCAGCTGCTGAGGGATAGGCTGGTCCAAGTGGGTCGGCCACTCTCCTCCGGGGACCTTCTTTGCAATGTCCAGAACAGGCTCTAAATATGATTCCCTACTTTCCATAGCAATGCCAGTGCCTGCAGTCACTCGTAGTTGCTTAAACTGTCCTCCTCCTCCTCCTCATTTGTTTCGTAAGTTTACAACTCTGACATTAGCTGTCTTTAAATACTCAGTGAAAATGCTTTGCCCAAACGCTTTCTCATGGAGTAAAGGCTTTAGGAACACATTCCTCATATAGTTGCTGAACAATTTCCACTGACTGCCGTTACTGCCACTTACAGTATTTGCCGAGTTCCCCATACTCCGAATGAGGAAGCACCGCATTGTTGCAGCAACAAACACAATGGCCAAATGCAGCTAGTTTTAAAAGTCCCCAGTGTTACGTGTGCAGGATATGCAAAATTTACATGATGGGAAGAGGGGAAGAAAAGACAAGTGCTTGTGTATATTGAGCAATCTGGCATGTTGGGCAATCATATTGTTTATGAGTTACTCTTGGGTTATTCTGTTCATTTTTAAGTGGAAGAAAAGTCCTATAACACAAGTTTCTTATGAATTACGAATCTGGGAAAAAAATCTGTAAGAAGGAATGACTCCAATTATTTTATTCGTTCAGTAAGATGAAGATCATTAAATCCACAGGGTTTGAAAGCCATAGGCACAAATACTGTATCAGAGAAAAAAAATCCCTCATTCCTCTGAGCGTATGTGTGCTTCCTATGAACAGCTAAAATAGCAACAATTTGACCCACCTTGAAGAAGTATGTGCTCATCTACATGTAAGTGAAATAAAGTAGAGCTGTGATCCACTATGGCTAGGAGATCCTCCGCTGAGAATACACGCAGTTTGCTGTGGGGTGGGTTCGACAAATCTCTGCACAATATCCACAAGATATTACAGATTACAGCCTGGCCTTGTAGAGTCTTACTCAGCCTTTACTCATGCAAACTGACTGATAAAGACTAGAGACTTACTAGACCCAGAGATCCCAGATCCACCGATATGAGTAAGGCTTATTCACAGCAGTACAGACTTGCAGGTCAAGCCGTTTAGCATTTCATACTGAAGAGGGGTAGAGCGTATACATCACGACTATGTTACAGCTTTTTTAAAGTCGGAACAGCTCTGCCCAGAAAGCTCTTCTTAGAATGAAACATCAATTCTAATCTATTATACAGATAACGAGAACCGTAACAAAGCCGTCTCTCATCTGCATGGGCTTCAGCAAGAGAAGTACTTCCAAACCGGGAAGTTGAAGTTACAAGAAAAGTTTCTAAAAAATCCTTTCCTGTTGCAACAAGCCAGGACAAAGAGGGTGAGTGACAGCTGAAAACTTAACCCTCAAGAGTGAGTGAGGGTTTGTTTTCCTTCTCTCAATGAGCGGTTTTCTAATTTGAGGTAGTCTAGCTACAGAAGTCTCTTACTGCCTCGCGACAGAGCCTCCTAACTGAAATGTTAGAAGAGCTGTGTGAAATGGTCATAGTCGGAGGAGTTTTCAAGACAAGATCCGCTATCTGCAGAAGAAACAGTTTCAAGGGATAGGAAGGGCTCTGGGAAGGCAGAACATTCATATTTCATACCAGGGTAGGAGATGTAAGGAAAGAGCCAGCAACAAAGCAGGATGCTTTTTCTTAGACGAATTTCAGCCAGGCCGTATCAGTGAAAGAAGGGGCTTTTTCTCCCCACATTTTCTGGCATCGTTCTCACCTTTGCCCATCACAGCCACCCTGTCCCTCAGTCTTGCAGAGCTCTGCAGATGCCCTGTGGAAGCAAATTTGAGAGTTGTATTGCAGGCATAGTCCTTGCCAGCTGGGACCAGAGGCTTTAGCCCCTGTCTTACTGTGCAGGAGATGTTATTAAATTGCTTTTTCTGTCTTGGCGGTGAAATGACCTAATTATCAGATTGCATTAGTCTTCATCTCTTAAAGTGGCCAAATCTGCTTTGGTTCTCAAGGATTTTGTTGCCAGCTGAAAATAGCTTAATTGTATTGTACTTGCAAAGAAAACATGGTCTGGTAGAATCAAAGCAGTCGGTTTCCACAAGATGAGAAGAAATGCCATAAATAACACATTGGGCTTTTTTTCTGGTCTCACCATTTCCATGCATGTAAAATGGCATAAGTTAGCCTTTCTTCTCTAACCGTTAAGTCAACTGGAAAAAATTCATCAGGAAAAGGTGGTTTCCCCATTCACAGCAAACCCCTGGGGTTTAGACATTAACTGGATCTTTATAGGTCTAATGCTGGGATCTCCAAGGAAAAATGAAGCCACATTCGTAATAGAAGGAATGGGTAAATCCAATGAAAATTCCACAGAGAGATGGTTACATGTTTGATAAGACTTGGGAGAGCAAATAAATATATTTTGTGCTTTGCAAGCAAATAGGATATACAGATGTGCAGCCAGTGACACAGTTATATTGGATAATAATGTGTTTGTTCATAGAAGGGGTGAAATATGACATAGGAAATTGAGTTGTTTTATATATCTGAGAATAGTGGAACTCGCGCACCATTCACATTTTTTTCTCTCTTTCTTTCCCAGATACTTTGTGTCCAAAATCTTTGCTTAAGATTTCAGGCTCTCTTATTTAGTCTTGTTCTAAAGTCAAATCACCAGCTAGTGACTATATTTTGAAAAAAATTAAGTATATACTTTCAGTCTTTCCTACTGCAGATGGTGGATGTGGGAAGCAAGGTGAAGAAATCTTGAAATAATGAATTACAAACAGTAACCCATAGCTAACAGTAACTGTATATAACTAGCAATCCAACAGCAACCCCAGAAGTTCTGCCAATGAAAATTTCCAACAAGATTTATTTCCAGCACTATATTCCATGTGGTTCAATTCCCAATAAATTAAGATGCCTAATTCAAAGGATCTTTAATTTCCAGCTAAACTTTCAGACCCAACAAAATATGATAAATACCTGTTGGTAAAAAGTGAGCTCTCTCAGCTCTCAACGCATGCTTACCTCTGCAGGATTAAAGGCCTTAAAATGATTAGGAAATGTTAATCTGTTATTTAATGTACACCTTGCACATTCTTTATTTTCTAGAAGCCTTGCTGTAGCAAGACAGTTGTGTTACCATTTCGTGATCTACTTTCACAGTTTAGGATTGTGGATAATCTTTCAGAAATGCAATAAACTTAAGGGACATCTAGCACCGTTTGTGACATGGCAATATTCTGTATTTTTCCTTGTCCAGCCCTTAGTCGGCTGTGGCAATTTGTCCTCAAAGGCGGCAGTGGGGCATGTATGTTCGGACTAATGAGAAGGAACTTAGTATAAGTGATAAAACTGACCAAGCAATTACATATTAATAAGGCTAATATTTTCCTATTAATCTCAAAGTTATCTAATGATCTTCCATAGTTCCCATTCTTTGGATATCTCAAGGGAAAGGGAGTTAATGGTTAATAAAACTTGCCAGAGTGGTGAGAACATGCCCATGGAGCTGACATAGGGAACTTGACAATTCCTGGAAGGAAAAGGGTTAAGAGCCAGCAACTTACACATACAAAACTGTGTGACTACACTTTCATTCTCTTCCTTACAGCTTCAGTTGCTAGTGTACTGGCCTGCCAGATTTTCTAAAGTCAGGATAGGCTCACGCTCAGCTGAACAGAACAGGGTAAGAATATCTTTGTATTTCTCTGGCTTGCAAACTTCTGGTTATGTTAATATTGTATGTAAGGAGGAGGGCTCTCAAGGGAGTAGATATTCATAGGTTTTTCGATGAGTACCCTCCTGTGGGCTGTCACTAGTCAAGTCACCGACTCGCTCAAAAGCCCACGTGGTGCTCAGCCAACTTTCAAACTTCCATCTGCAGAGTCCACTGTGCTCATAGACAGTGGCTGGGTCCCTCCCCTGTGGGCAGGAATGAAACCTCAACCTCCTTCCTTGGGGTTTATCAGAGTTTGATGAGTTGATCCTTATAAATGGTTGTTAGCCAAGGTGTGAGGGTGGGGAAAGCTGCAAGGGGTAAAGATGTGTTTCTGGTCTGCTTCCCTGCCCCTGCAGCATCTTACCACCAACCTTCCCGGCACAACAATGTCCTGGTTAGCAAAAAAAAGCGGTAACCTACCTTCTGGTGTTCTGTGCAGGATGAGGAAGGGGTAATGATTACAGAGCCGTGTTTCCCCTAATTTCACCATGGCTGCAAGAGGAGGGATGAAGCAGAGATCTGCTTCGGCCTTTGTCACCGTGTGTGTGCCACTATAGGCAGAAATGTGGAAAATTTCCAATGGGAAAGGGAGTGGCAAGAAGGACTAAAAAGTCAATTGCAGTAGAAAGAGCTAGAAACCTTTCGTCTTTTCTAAGCAAAATTAATGCAAAGTACATACCTTTTCTGCAACTCTCCTACGGACCCACTTGTATTACACAACTTGGTTCACCAAAGTGATTCAAGTTGGGCAGCTTCACTTTCTCAGGTGACGCTGGGCAGTTCCTGAGAGAAAGATGATGTGAAATATGTGGGTACACGCTGAAACCTCCTTCCAACAGCAGAACACTGTACCAAGAAGTGACTCAGAGAACCTCTGCTAAAACCTTACATGATTTTCCTGTATTGCAATGTGCATATTGCATTTCTGCTGATGATCATTTATTCTCATTGTACTTTATTACCTATCAGTGTACCCATTCTAGTGAAAACTGCATTTATAAACTCAGAAGCATCTGATTTGTGTTAACACTGCATAAACTACTGCTCTTCTTACTTTCTCACACTTTTTATTTTAATATATTAGCTTAGATGCAAATGTCCTCACTGTTTTCTATCAGTTTGTACCAGAACCTAAGAATTTGCCTGGGAGTCCATGGCCACAACGTAAATGACAATATCGGAGTTTATTTTCTCTCCTGGAAAGCAAATAAACTTTGCTAAAAACAGAGAGTTAGATCATTGGCCATTGTGGAAGGAAAAACACAGCAGAAAACAAGCTTAAGTTTCCTGAGGAGCCAGCACTGTGCCTATTTACATCAAATGTGAACTTCCATCTTGATGGCAGTGGTGCAGACCACTCCCTGATAGGAGACTGGGTGATTGTACGTGTGTTTGTGCTGGCTGTTTCAAAGCATTGTCAGTTCTGATTGAACGCAGCAACTCCTGTACCGGGTCTGCAGGTGCACCAAAGAGGGTCCTTGAGCTGCTGGAGCTGGTGTAGAGCAGTCCCACCTTGACTGGGAGAGCCCGGGGACCTTTCACAGACATCACAGCATCTCTTCTCCCCCGCGCCAGCACTTCCCCGGTCAGGAAGCCAAGCTGAGCAAAGAGAGCCTGGCCGGGGGACACGCTGTCCGGGCAATCAGAGGAGTAGATCACTGGCACAAAATGGCAGTTCAGCCCTGCTCGTAACTCCTGCGTGGCTGGGAAGGAGGTAGACAAATTAAATTAGCTGGCACCTTTCTAAATTTCCCTCAAAACTAAAATTGAACAGATGAGTAAAACCAAACCAAGCTCAAATTGTTGGTTAAACTTCCTGATATTGTTTTTGACTGATTAGTTGGACCAGCCCTCCAAGGCCCACCCACTAAAACACCTCTGTCATTTGAAAAATCTTTTGTCAGAGGGGAAATAATCTTCAGCAAGTAAATGCCACAGCTTCCTTTCTTCTGCTGTCGTGATCTTGTGCTGCTTATTTGCTTTTCCGATGCCATTTTGTGGCATCCAGACTAAATTCTGCCTTTCATTTATGTGCAGACGCACTGGGGAAGGATTCCTCACCCACCCTTGGGCATCCTGCATTAAAATTTGGGCCAAACTGCATGTCCTGTGCTCTGTTTTGGCCTGATCAAGACACATAGACAGAGGGAAAGGATGGCCGCAGCAGGAGGCTCTCCCCTGTTTTGCACTAGGAAATGTTGCACCTCAGAAGGCATGAGGCATGCGTTTCTTTGTAATCTTCCTAATACTTCAAAAGTTGGCTTTGATCCTCCAATATTATTTGAGCTAATACCCAAACCCTATTAAGCAACCTTGTGACAGAGACTGGAGGGGAAAGGATTGTGCCATTTCCCATCAAGTATTAAAAAATCAGTATGGAAAGTCATAAAATGTCGAAGTTGCTGCAGCCCACAGTAACTGTGAGACCCGGTGACATCATGGTCCGCTGGTGGCATCACACGACCCCGGCGGTTTCCCAGGGCCGTGCTTGGCTCTTCCAACAGGCGAATGGGTGCTGCAGAGAGCAGGTTGCCTGGGAGGGGGCAGGGCTCGCTGCCGGTCCCTTTCCTGCCTGCAGACTGGGCTGGCACGAGTTAGCCTTTTCTGCAGCTGTTGGCATAAAGTGATTTGCAGAAACATGCTGCCGGGCCGTAGCTCACGGACCCCGGCGGTTTCCCAGGGCCGTGCTTGGCTCTTCCAACAGGCGAATGGGTGCTGCAGAGAGCAGGTTGCCTGGGAGGGGGCAGGGCTCGCTGCCGGTCCCTTTCCTGCCTGCAGACTGGGCTGGCACGAGTTAGCCTTTTCTGCAGCTGTTGGCATAAAGTGATTTGCAGAAACATGCCGCCGGGCCGTAGCTCACAAAGAAGACAGGCTGATTACAAGAAGTCCACATTCCTCCTCGGATACCTCAGACCAGAAAACCACCTTTATTCAGAGCAGCACTTCAATACATATTTCACTTTAATCTAAGCACACACTTGACTTGGGAGTCAAATGCCTACTGAGGCCATCGGTAACGGGCTCAGGCAGAGGGAACATTCAGCACCCAGGTTCTGACTATCTTGATTTGACAAAGGCCAGAGATCACATGTAGAGGCAATCAGTGGCAAAGAGTAAAGAGTGAGAGAGCAGGCGAGAGAGACAAAGAGATAAAGAGAATGAACAGAGGCTCGTCATGTCGCTTGTTACAGTACTGGAAGGTGCATGTGCTCTCTGACAGCAAAGGTGACATAAAAAACCTTTGCAGAACAGACCAGACCAGAGCACAATGGGCTGGCTTTGTTCATCTTTCCTGATGGGGTGACTCCAGTGCTTAGGATCGAGTGCCAACAATGCCAATCATTTCTGGGTCTTTTGTTAAAAAACCCCAAAACAATCCTCCAAGTTTACGGAAGTCAGAAATCACCAGCCAGCTTTTCTTTCCTTAATCACCATCTGTGATGCTGGTCACCAGAACCACCAGTGAAGCCAGGATGGGCGCACAATTAAGGTGAGCGTATTTGAAAGCACAAGTGAATGCTGCAGAGAGCTGTTTGCTTTGCATTATTCACACTCTTCAAGCTCTGGCAAATTGCTTTTCCTCTGACCATACTTCACTGTAATTCTTTCAAGCTGAACTCGTTTGGATAGAATAAATGTCTGTTCTGAATCTTCATTAGAAATGTCAACTGACTTTGAATTTTTTTGGAAGGTCCAGAAAGAAACAGAAGGCTTTCAAGCATCTTTGTGCTTTTGGTGTCTGGAAGTGGCTTCTCTCACAGGAGAGAAAAGAAGCAGATCTATTTGAGTAATTTAATCTGTATAAGGTAATTTACTACAAGGCAACACTTCAGTACTCAGTGCTTTTATTTTCCAGCACACAAGTATCCTTGACCTCGCTCTTCTCTAGCCTCAGTTGTGTTTCGGCTAACTCTTGTAAGAAGAAACCTCCCTAAGGAGCGAATCTACAAGTCAAAGTCATGACTTCCTTTGCTCAAAAAAGGACCCAGAAGACTGGATCAGCTGTATGTATCTCCTCCCTTTATATGGTTAGACTGTTCCAGCGCTTTCATCATCTCAGGTAAAATTAGCACTATAGTAATTACCCTGGGCCAAATATACAGCTGGTGAAAGTGCACATATTTCAGAGGGATGAAACTTGAGATGGAATTGGCAGGCACCGTCCCCTTTTATTAAGGCTAACGTAAGGAAAGTGATGGGAGCTATTTCAGTCCCACGTCCACACGTGCAGACATACACTCACATGCGACGCTTCCGCTCTGCTGTGATTTTCCCTGCTAGAGCTTCGCACCCAGCTTCCTGAGGATTGCTAATGCCCGTGTAAGGTTTTCCAAATCATCCCTCCACATCTTTGGTACAGACCATATCAAAGGAGGTCTGTGGTTTTTTGGTCTTCTGTACTATCAGCCATAGATTTGCTGGAGGGTGTTGGGAAACAGCTTGTGGCTGGTGGCGTGTAAAGGTGTGCAGGGTTGATGTTTTGTGTGATTGTGAAGAGCTATATTTGATGGCTTTACCTGGTACTTCTCCAAAAAGAAGGATAAAATGGGAGAAAAGAGAAAGAAGACCCAGTGAGGGAAAGCGTTATGGGCCCTCTAACAGAGTGGTTGCCAACTCAGGAGTGGCACTCTGCTGTACCCTCTCAAATGAAACAAGTGACAAAAGAAAGGTGGATTTTTTGCCTGTGGAAAAAGTGATCACTGAAGAGAAGAGGTTTTAATCAGTATATACAGTGAGTAATTCCAAGAACTGCAATGAAGTACTTACCAAATTTTGTTTCCCGACTCACATCCTACCACAGGTCACTCTGGAAACCATCCCATTGAAATTGGTGGGGTCACATTTACTTAACATGAGTAAGGCCCTTGAGCTGGGTGGGCAAGGAAGGTTTCCCCTTGGGTACACTCACCAGGGTCCTTTCTGGTTTCCCCTTGGAGATCTGAAGAGACCTACCCATTTATGCATAATTCCTATTTTTCATGCCCCATTTAGGGCACTGCTATCACAATGAAGCACTTATCAGTCAAAATTTTAAAAATTACAACACACCCAAAATGCAGCTCTACCAGGACAGTGTGCTAGAGACACCCAGTACGGATATTTGTGAGCCACAGTACAGAGCAGTGGTATTGGGGAGGCTTTGGGACTGTCTCCTCTCTACTGCTGTTTTGTACAACCGTCACATATAGGCCACCAGCTCATTTTGGCACCTGGACTGAGCAGGAATCATGCCGAATGAACATCACACCAAAAATAGTCCCTCCCCTGTCAGGCAAGTCTGAGAGACACCCTGTGATCAAAGATGGGGAAACACGAGGAACAAATACAATGCCCAGTAGTCGCAGCAGACCAGCTGCCTGACAGTTGTGGAACTTCCTACACACGCCGCTGCGAAGGAGAGTCTGAAGAAAGGATGTGAAGAAGGATGATGATATAGATGGTTCAGCAGATGTTTAATTGGAGCTACTCCCATGCGTGAGAGAACACATGAAGCTGTTCAATGGAAAATGTGCGTTCAGAAGTGGACATGGCATTGAATATGAGCTAATTATTAAGGCATTTCTATTTTGGACCCCTTCTGTGTGTAGTTTTACATAATAAACGTTAGCGTTGCCTTTCTACACGCACACACGTTCCCTGGTCCAAACAAACAAGCAGCTTTTTGCTCCTTGTCACCGATACCTCTTGAAGTAAGTATCTTTGCACACAAATAGATCATTGCCCTATTTGAAAGGTTCCTAGTGGAGTGTAGCCAGTTTTGACTGGCTATATATACCTAAGCTGGCAAATCAAGCAACTTCTCAGCTTTTGCTTCTATATATAAAGAGGAATGATATAGAATAAATCAGCTGGACGGAGCACGTGTCAAATCAATTTTTATACCAAAATGATTTTCTTTCTGAGTTTGATTTATTCTACTGAGCCTGAGAAGGCAGCTATAGGAAGCCCTAACCTCTGGTCCCAAGTTTGCCTGGGATGGTCAGGCAATACCAGGAATTTGCTGACAACAGGTTCTCCGCTTATGCCGTGGTTATAACACCGCCTTTCTACGTGCCATTTAAGAACGGCCGGGGAATCCATCGGCGGGGACAGCACACCATGCCTCCCGAATCGTCATGATTGTGCAACGCTGCAAAGCTGACCCCTGAAGGAGCGCTTGGAACAGAGAAACAGAGATGGGGGCTAAGCATAAGGGGTTCGTCGGAATTTATGGCGCTTTTCTCCTAACAGATGCTCCTGGGAAGCCACTCCGCGCCCTGCCAGCGAGAGCAGGGCAAGCTCCGCCGGCCCCAGCCGGGGCAAGCGGGGAAGGGGCCGGGGGGGCG
>NW_008795715.1:1110870-1123540 GCF_000699145.1 Aptenodytes forsteri | reverse complement strand
GGGCTGGGGCTGCGGGGGCTGCGGGCGCTGCCGTGCGAGCCAGGCGATGGCTAGTGCCTGGCAAACATGCAGCCCCGCTGCCCTCTGTACGCGGCTGATAGCACCCGAGGTTGGGTTTGCGCTGGGCCAGGAAGATACGGGACCTCGGGGACGCACCCGGGTAGGAAATCCGCGGGCACTTCTGGCAGTCCTAGGTAACTTTGCGTGGCGGAGCATGAAGCAAACGTCGACTGACAGGTGGCAATAACACAGCTTCAAAAAATCCTAGCTTTCTAGGGAGCAACATGAGCCCAAAAAGGAATTATCCAACTTCATACTGCTTTTGCCTGATGTTTATCTGATTCCCCCATCATCTCCTCAGCCACGGGGACTGACCCCAAGAAAAGCTTTAAATTCTGGAAGTAGCTCCTGTGTTGTGATTTTAAGCCCCGTGACAACATCGATCCACATTTTTCAGCCCAGACTAAAACTGTAACTGCTCCTTGTTTCATTCTTGTTTCATTTCTGTCATGCTTCCTCTTGTCTGCTTGGAAGTGAATTTGTTGTCAGATGCTTCCCTAAATGGGCCTCTTAGCCCACCACAGAGATACCAACTCTTTCTGTTTGCAGGTTCCCAGCTCAAAACCAGCAAAGATTTAAGAGCTAAAAAAAGCTTACAAGCAATTTTTTCTTCCCACACAAACACTTCTGATGCCCTGAAAGGTACCTGTTATTTCCTGAAGTGAGTGTAACTGTGTAACCGTAATGCTGCAAGTTAGGTAGGCAGCTGAAGTCAGACCTCCTGCGCAGTGTGTCAGAAACAAGGGATAAACAAAGGGAGTATATATGTCCCACATCTGAAAATCGACTTCACAGAAAATATGCACTAAATGATACATGATAATGGGGAAGGAAATGCCAGCTGCCTTAATGAATGGTGGTAGGCAAATCTGGAAAAATAGATTATATAATAATCTCTTATTATATTCCCTTTGACATAAACTAATCTTGACCCAGAACAATAGTGCTACTTTCCAAGAGAAAATAACCGAGATGCAGCTATAATCATGATACAGGAGTCCAATGCAAAGTGGTTTGTATTTTCTCTTTGTTGTTAAAATTTTGCTTCATCTGGTAAATTTCGTGGAAAAGATGGGAACAGGGTGAGCAACTTCCAGCTGAGGCGGAAAGAAATGCCAGCTGCTGCCTCTTGGCGGCTGGGGAGGAGCTGCTGAACTTCAACCCAACGTATTGGCTTTCTGAGGACCCAAGGAGCACGTGCAATGCTCTGGAAGAGCAGGAGGGTACTTGAGTTTCACTTCAGCTCCCAACTCACTGAACAGCCCAGAATGCCGCCAGACACTTACTTTTGAGCTGGTGGGCACTTTCATCTGTTCATTAGGGATGACTTAAGGGTTAGGTCTGCGTTTCTGCTGTGAGGATGCACGTGTTATTACTTTTGTCAGGTTTCTGAGAGGCTTGCTTGCTTTTGCATTGCTCAGCTCTGCAATGGGGATGAATAAAAAAAAGCCAAACGGAAACCCTCGGGAAACATCCTCATCTAGAAAGAGCAGATGGGTGAGGAAGATTCTCCCTCCTACTTACCCAAAGCTGCTGTACACCAGTGTACTGCAAGAGTCTTTCCTAGGTCCTCTCCTAGGCAAGGAGGATGTAAGAACTGGCTCTACCAAGAGTGCAGTCAGGCCCCACCTAAATGATAGTTTAGGAAGGAGCCTGCACATTTTGTGTGCTTGTGTATCTCTTCTACACCTCTGTCCATTCCTGTCTTATCCACCTGGCACTATCAAAGATCCTTCATCAGGTGAGGAGGTTGCAGGTTAAGTATGCAAGCTCTGGATGCCACTGCCACGCAGAAGTGCGTGTGCGTATGTCTGAGCGGGGCTTGCTTTGGCTCGTTCCTCCAAACAAACGGAGTTCATGCTAAGAAGCTTCCACAGAATGTATTTATAACTTTGTGGGTTTGCTTGTGATTTGGCATCTTTTAAAGTCAAAAGACTACTCTGCACTTTATAAATCTTTCCATGACCCCTTAGTGCGTAAGATATGGAAGCTTAAAACTGTGGCTGAAGGGAAGAAAAGTAAAATGTGCTCTCACAAGGTGTGTGGTAGAGGCATGTTCTTTATTTCTGTGTCTTTATTCATAAAAATGCAATGCATGCTTTACTATACATTATTATACATAGTTTTTATACTGTGATAAATGAAATTAAAATATCAAACAGAGAAACCCAGAAAAAGCCAGACTGGTTGAGACCAGTGGTTCAACCAGTATCCTGTCTCCAGCACTGGCTGGTATCAGATGCTGGAGATAAAAGTAGAAGAAACTGTATAGTAGCCTGTTACGAATTAACATGCCCAGGAGAGAAGTTTCTTCCTGACCCTCATCAGTTCGTGGTTGACTTACATGCCAAAGCATACATTACTATACATGCTCACGTATTTATATCTATCTATACCAAGAAGCATGTGACAAAACGCTAAATCAGACTCCTGGTACTTTCACTTACAGGAAAGTCATTCTGAGGAAAGAATTTTCTTCACCGCAAGAGGCTCACACAGTACATAACTGGGAGAGGGAAAGGCAGCTGAGATTCACAGCTTAATAAGGGAAACTACTTTTACAAGCAGCACCTGAAATATGCACCTTTTGAAGATATTTTGAGGATTCTGATTACGTATCTCAGTAGTATCTCATCTCTGATAGGTAGCTTTACCTATGTAATTAAGCAAATACTCACACGTGTGTAAGTACTTGTAAAGTGACCAGTTAAGCAGATTTCATGTTAGACATTCCCTTTCTCTGAAAATCATAGCATCACAGAAAAACAGGGTTGGAAAGTTCAAGGCAAGGTTGACCATTCTATATCACTCCTGACAGACGTTTTCTCCAACAGGCTCCCGAAAGCCACCACCACAGATATTACACACCCCACAGATCTGTCGGTGCTTCACCTTCTTTACAACAGTGTTTCCTAATTAACTTCAATTTCTTTGGCTTTGGTTTAAGCCCATGTTTTCCTGTCCTACCCACCAGATACAGGCAACAGATTATCCTTCTCTCTTGAATTGCAATTTTTGTGTTTGAGAACTGTTTCTTTGTTTCCTAACCCCTTTTTTGGACTGAAACACCTTCAGTTATTTCCCTACTTCCTCACTGACATGTTTTCTAGATCTCCGGATTCTCTTCAAATTGCTCCATGTCCTTCCCAAAGTGGGGTTCTTCACCATCGAATAAAGCAACCCAGCCAAGATCTTTCAAAGACAGAGGAGTGTGGAAGGATTACTTCACATTTCTTGAAGGTTATATTCTATTTTATACAATCCGGATGGTGTTTTTTCCAACACCGCATAAGTACTGAGACCCTTATACATTTTCCTACATTCCTTTCCATTTTTTTAGACTATTTCCCAATGTCTCCCAGTGCTCAAATCCAGGATACAATAAGATGTTTTCTTCTGCAGTTATAGATGGATGCTGCTGATGATTCAGCATATAAAATAGGCTAATTAATGAGCTTCGGAATAACCACCTCCCCCCAGGCGTGTTAATATGTTTGGTTTTACCTAAAGGGATCACATACATTGAAAGCCAAGTGCTAGCAAAAGAGAAATGCAAGATACGTTAAAATAATGCAGCAATACTACTATATGGAATAAATTTCAGGAAAAAACATTCAGCGTGCTATTTTTCTTCATTAAATGTGATGAGCTCATAAAAACTTTTAATTAGTCAGGATGATGTGAATCATCGTCAGACCTAATTTTAGCAGCCTAAAGTTAGCCAGCATTTCCACAACAGTCATCTCATCTCCTTTAACAATAAATGGAGAGGGATGAACGTTTCCAGGATAAACACATCCTATTGCCTTCAGCTCCCTAAAAAGCCAGGTAAGATGGGATGAACTCCCCTGTGACAACAGAAGAAGAGTTCCAGTAACCACAGAGAGCCTCGACCAGTAGGCAAACAATTTCTTGATGGCTGAGGTCAGGTGAGATAAATCCCATTTTAGGCAATCACGAATTCAGAGATAATTATTTTTACGTTAGCATGGTAATTAAACACAATGCAAATTAACCGTAATCATCAGGGAAAAAAAGCATGATGAGATATTGCTTATTGAATAATTACAGAGATGTGCAGAGCATGGAACTTCCATGTCACAGACAACTTCAAAAGATTAACATTTTCCTTTTTTCCAAATTGAGCTGACAGCCGAGTATGTTGAATTTCTCTGCGAAGGATTTTTACGCAGTCACTTCAGATGAATACAAATATTTCATTTTGACAAAATCACACTGTTTGGTCTCCAGATTGATCTTTGTCTTTTTAAAGAGGCATAATATACTAAAAAGAAAAGCAAGCCTGACAATCTGAAATGAAAGACATTTTGATTTAAAATATTGCACAGCTCACTCTAAAAACATGATCTTCTCTCTGAGGCTTAACCTGATTTTGCTGATTTTTATTTCAAACTTGAGGTCTCGTTTTAATTTCTGAACATTGCAAATGAGCCAGTTTGGCCAGCCCTCCTAGCCGTCAGAGCCACGTAACAAAATCTTCATGCAGCCCCAAGCCAGCTGACATACCGCATACCTCAAGCTGTCGAGGGAGTGGCACTTCTGGGAATGGCTCACGACTAGGAAATGAAAAAAGCTCTCCAGGATCCCACTGTGGATCCCACAGGGGACTGGGCAGGGCGTAAGCAGGTTTCCAAAGCTCCCCAGTAATACTGGGTTCAATTATTCTTGCCAGTTCACTCCCTCCTACAAAGAACAGCCCCATAGATTCACCAGTGCAACTCCAGGATGGGGGCTTCGTTTGAACTGCTAGAGAGGTGCAATTGTAATGAAAGCACAATCGTTTGTTGTGATGTTGGGGGAGCTTCAGAGCCTCCTAGAGGGACTGGGAACTGGCCTTCCAAATAAATTAGGCAGCTTTGAAAAATCTGACCTAGAGGGCACACTGCATTGTTTTTGTTCCCTGCCTAGATCATTATCTATCTCTGGGTATGTCCAACATTGGTCCCTGCAGGATAATAAAGTTTACAGTAAGTTTGCTCTAGTACAGTAGCTGTCTAGTCAGCCCAAATGTAAGCCGTTTTCTTGTGCCAATGCTAATCTGTTACTGATACCCACGCTAACCAGTATGAAGCTCCTTCTAGCAGCTCAGCAATGTATTACAATGTGGGCATGCTGTCAGCGAGGTTTATAATATAAATACTTGTGCATGTGTTCAGTTTATATTCTAAAAGCTATGCTGGGAGAATTTGTTGGAAGTGATTTTAATTGCAGTAAAAAGCTAGATTTGGGACTCTATTGGTAACCTACTTAAGGTCACAGATGCTTTCTGATAAGAAACTTCTCCAGAATGCTGATTGACAGCTGTCACTGTATCTTCTGGATCTTCACAACTGGTGATGAGAGCAACTGCACTAAATGACTTTTGGTTAGTACTAAATGACTTGATCTCCAGTGCTGATGTCTCTGCTTCTTTTTCCCGTGTCTTCTCAGTTCGGTTCCATTCTTGCTCCTTCCGATCCAGTTGCATGGCACTGCAGTGAGGAGCATAAACTTCTGTGGTTTCTTCAAACTGTAAGCAATCCACCTTATAGTATTTTTTCTTTACGTGTAAGACATCATTAAACCTATGGCCCCAAAGAATCTCTCTGGGGACATATGAGCTTCTTGACTGATGTGAAGTTCCTGTTGAATCACCTGTGTAGACAAATGTGACCAAGATTTCAAAGTTGTCCTTGGCCAGAGCTTTGCGGTCTAGGCCATACAAGGGGCTCTCACTATCAATTTCATGTACGACTGTCACTGGCGTAACAAGTATGATCTGGTCATTTAGCAACTTCAAGTCTTTGTATTCCATCGTCATTCTCCCTTCCTTGTCTTCTTTGTAGCGCAGAAGCTGAGCTCGTACAGAGCCCTCAACCATGTGATTTGGCCGGAAATCACCAATGCGCCACATCAGGCAAAATTTATCATCCCTTAAGCCTACTACAGCATAGTAGCTAAAACGAATGGTTTGAGCTCTTTTTCGAGCTGTGGCCATTTTAGCCAAGGCTGCTCCAATTATGAAGGTGTCAATAATGCAGCTTAATACTGACTGTAGGATAACCATGAGGATTGCAACAGAGCACTCTTCTGTAACACAGCGGTAACCATAACCAATGGTTGTTTGGGTTTCAAGGGAGAATAGGAATGCTCCTGTGAAGCTATGGACATTTGCAACACAGGGGGTTATTTCCTCATCGTTGAATAAATCTCCGTGTTGGATTGCTATCAGCCAGAAGACTAGTCCAAAGAACAACCATGAAAGAACATAGGACAATGAGAATATCACAAACATATGGCGCCACTTGATGTCCACCAGTGTGGTAAATATGTCCACTACGTAGCTCTCCCATTCCCCAAAGATGTGTTTGAAGTACACATTGCAGCTGCCATCCTTGTGGAGAAATCGCTTCTGCAACCTTTTCATCCCCATTTCAGGGCTTTCTTGACACGCGCCTTGGTAACTGATCTTATTTCCCTGTATGTTTACAGGCCTATAGCAACCACTCTGTTCAGGCATCTTTCTCATATCTGCCTCGTGGCATCAGTTTACAGAACACACTTGTGGTCCCAGGGGCTATTTGTTTTCTTTGTTCATTGGAAATCTATGAAATAAAAGAAAAAGTTTATTTTTGTTTTAATTTCCTACGCCAGAACTCTGTAACGTCAAATCTAAACACATTCACTCTGTGGCCATCGTGAGCAATTTTCTGAAGAGTACAGACTCTGACATTCATTACACAACATAGCTCAAAAACTTAGGCCTGGAAATATGAGGCAGCTAGAAATTCAACCAGTTAGAAATGTCCATATCAATCCTAAAATTTGGTATGTAGAAGAAAACAGAAATCAAAAACCTTTGTGGTGACCCCACTGTGAGTATCTCTTCTAATGTTCTGGTGAAGTAACATTCAAATCAGGATGGGCTCTCATGAACGGTCACAGGAATGGCATGAACCCTCTTAAAGTTAGCCAAATATTTGAGGTAGTTAATTATTTGTTTGTTGCGTATTGCATGCATGTTTTCCTCCATTAGAAGAAATGCCTAGGAAAACACCCTCATTTAGACATAAGACTTCAGTAGCATGGGCAGGCAAGTTCAGTGCTAATGTGTTTTAACCAGAAAATGTATCAACCACACAATCATTCATCATTATTTGTGTTTCAGTATTGCCCAGAAAAACCTGGTCATGGAATTGAACTTCACTGGGCTAGTGCTACAGAGACATATTTGTTCAATTTGTAGAAAAGTATTTACATTTCAAATGAAAAAGAAACCTCTCTGAGGTCCTGGAAACCCTCACAAATCATTCCTTAAAACAAAAAAGAAATCCGGCTGCCAAAAAGTATTTAAATATTTATTAATGAGTTTGAAACAAACATGCAGTATGTTAATAAAATTTGTGGATGACACAAATTTAGGAAGTGATGTGAATTAGGAGATTCCTCTGTCAGATCAGAGAAAAAATGGATGTCTTTGCAGATTGCAACCATATGAACTTCAGCAGTACGAAGTGCTAGGCTATACGTTTAGTGACTAATAACAAGAACTTATGTTAGAAACGGAGACCTCATCAACTGGAATCCAATAAAAAAGGAAAGACTTAGCTGAAGTAATCAGTTACAGGATGCTTATGAATTACTTGTAGGATACAGCACTGAAAAAGGCAAATGCCTTTTCCTGCAGGTCTCCAGCTCATTCTACCATATCCCAACCGCTAACACACAAAACACTGACAAGTCAGAAGTGATAGGGTACACAGCTAGATTAATTCAAAATTTTTGCCAGATGTCATGCTTCTAACTGATATTTCTGAAGAAAAAAAGCTAATATTTTTGAGGAAAAGCTGTCATTATTCTTCCAAAAATTGTAAGTTTTCAATGGAAAAATGACATTTCCCATTTTCAAGCTGGTTTCAGCTGAAAAAGGTTCAGATGTAGGTTTACAATGAAGCCAACATATTCATGGAAAATGAGTTTTAAAAAAAGTTTCCTAGTGGTAGTCTTTTTCCTCAGCTCTTCATTCACTTTGCCTCAGTATAAATGACTGCACACACTTCAAGGCAGAAGAGAGTCAGGCCCATAGAGTGTAATATATGTTGGATGGACTAGATTAACAGACCGAGAACTCTTCTCCCATCCAAGGAACAATGACAAGCATGCATAGACACTATTCCAAAAACACTTAAAAGCCAAACATAGTTTCCATTTCTTTTTTCTTTTCTTTTTTTTTTTTTCAGTACAGAAATGAATGTGACATATGGTGTCGTAGCCTCAGAATGTGGCCTTCATTAAAAAACACAACATTAATGTTTCCAAAAATACTTCTTGGAATACAGTCTTTGGAAACATTCATATGACTTGCTTTACTCATAGCTTTAAACAAACAGTGCAGCCTAGTCTATTGAAGACTCTTGACCTAACATTTTATAAGTCATATTTAACAACAAGCAAAAACTGGAAACTGTTATTTTTTTAAGAACCTCATAATGTGAGGTGTGAAAATGAAGCAAATTGTAATCAGGAGCCAATATAATCTTAAATAAAAAACATACTTAGGCTTATACTGGTTTTCTTATTGACTGATTCAAACTAGAGTTCCTTGAAAATACTCACAAACATCCTGGGACTCTAAAAGGGACTAAACAGTTCATGAATCAAAGACTACTGAGTTGATTCCACTCTCTGCTGTTGCCATCAGCAAATCATCATATTGCAAAAATGGTGTTTTGCTGGCACCATCTTTAGATTTTGTTGGTGCTGGCAAGAACCATGGACTGTCACACATGCAGCTATGTGGCAAAGTCCACTCTGATTTTACGGTAGCCTGTCACACACAGGAGACAACTTTGATTGTGAAGCATCTTGCATTAGGAACTCTGACTCTACTTAGGGTCTCTCCTAAGTACAGGTTGTAGTAATATATATATATGCTCATGGATGTCTATGATGGGGTTTTAACTGGTTTAAATGAAGCCATGTAGTAAGATGCTAGCTTGGATTTTGCAAAACAATCAAAAGTATGTCTGTAATAAGAAAGGGAACGTGATGCAGAGCTTCCTAAACCAGAAGCAAATAATCTAGCCCTGAAGCTGGATGGAGTAAAAAAGAACCAGTGCAGAGCAACACTAACAGACATATATTGCTCTCAGGATCT
Organism: Aptenodytes forsteri; assembly: GCF_000699145.1. Lineage (NCBI taxonomy): Eukaryota > Metazoa > Chordata > Aves > Sphenisciformes > Spheniscidae > Aptenodytes > Aptenodytes forsteri. Next base: position 1,114,323 of record NW_008795715.1, on the reverse strand, counting down.
GAGTTAATCTTTCTCCATCGTGTTGAAAATTGGATTGCTCAGAGCCATTTGGCATTGCACAGTGGAGACGTGCCCCAGATGACCTAAAATCCCAAATGTGCTTGAAAGTCTTAGGAAATAGCCTCCTCAGACACTCAAAAACATCTAAAAATGTTGCCCAGTATTTTGGGTGTGCTTAAAGGTAAGCCAAATCGGAACTTTTCCAGGCTACCTCTTGAAGTCTCTCGAGTGCAATAATAATCATGCATCATAATTAATAACTCTTTTATATTGTCTGATGTTGCTCAGAACATTTAAGTCTAAAGAAACATCCTTCAATGTTTCTGAATTATGTAAGTCTGTATTACGATCTGTACTTCATTCATGGGGACACTTTTAAACAGGCACGTGATTTTCCTATTCCAAATTAGAGGCAGTGAGGCTGTGAAGCCAGATGTTCATCGCTCACTCTACTGAGACATGCTGCCTTTTGCAGAACAGTCTGAAGACTATTATTATTACCAAATTTTAAAAGGGAGAAGACCACAGACTCACAACCAGACTTACGAACTTAAATCTTAGAGCCATTTCAAAAATCTTATTTTTCAAAACAGAAATATTTTACACATCCCTAAGAAAGCCATATGAATTACATTAAAGGTCCTACTACCTGGTAAAAATTAACAAAGGGGATGGGGGAGGATTTAAAAACATTTTCTACTCACTAAAGCTCATGGATCGGTTGCTGCAAATGATTCTCAGATGTTGCCAGGAAGCGTTTTCACCTTCCTCTAACACACAAACCCTCACCCTTTTTGTCTTGCTTTTACTTTTTGTGAGGTTTTCTCCTTTATTTCTGGGCATGTTTGTACACATCATGAGCCTCCTCTTGCATACTGTTCCATTGTTCAGAGGAGGAAGTGTGTTGAAATTTGCAGTGCTTTTGCTAACCATTCTTATAAACGTATTTCCACCCCAAATAAAAACTTATCACAGATAAAAATGGAGCAGTGAAGCTAGGCAGGATAGCAGGATGACAGAAATAGAGAAATCTCAAAGATTTCATTGGGGTAAATGGCAGAGAGGGTTCAGAAGTTCTTCTAAAGCATATATGTATCAGACTCAGAGTTCAGAAAATCAGCATATATTCTTAATTATCTAAGCCAAGGCTAGGATCTTACTGTGTTGGATACTGAAACGTGCTCAGAGAGATAGAGAACTGCTCTAGAGACCTATGTTCATGGGGTCTGCATATTGACCCCCGAAACTGGTATCTTTGAGAATTTCACCCCAATTAGATATGGGAGAAAGGTAAGTAAATTCCTGTATTTCAAAGGTCATAAAGCAGTGCAGTGGCAGAAATGGGAATAAACCCAACACCTACTTATAGCCAGTGAAGAGCTACCACAAAGCAAACACTAGCAGAAGCAAGCCTTTTTATCATATTTATCATCTTCATCTAGTTCCTCTTGAATAGAGCAGCTGTACCAGAAGAACTTGAACTCTCGATTTTCATCAACTCACTCAGAACAACAGTAACTTAAAAGCCTTAAACATTGAGTTTAGCCTTTTAAAGACTTCCACTAAAGGTAATTGTCAGTTTAATCTTGAATTTTGAGTTTAGGGCTCAGTGTTTTATGAGGATAATCCTTATACTACACCTTAACCTAACACCTAACGAGTTGTTGCTACACCCATTTTATGACTATATTTTCCCATTATGTAAACAAGTAGGGGTGAATTTTCATTCAGTGACAACTTCAGTCAACAGCCTGTTTGTAAAACATCAAGCAAAACAATGTGAGGATCTTGGTTCCAGAATAAATCTGTTCTGAGATTAAATCAAAAAGAAAACAACTCGAAACCTCCAAATGAAATTGGGTACTCTCACTCTAACCCCACACTCATGGAAGTGGATCTCTCTCTCTAGCGTCGGTTTAGCAATCACCTCAGTTTCCTGCTTCATTTTGGAAATCGTCCGAAAGGTTTCCAGTTTTAGTCATTGTTGTATAACCCTGGAAGACTTTTAGCTCAGAGACCAGAAATGTGACAAGTAGAAACCTTTTGAGCTGCTTTGGAATTGACTCAAATACTTGTTCCTTTAATAAAAAACCACCACCCACAAAATCTAAATAAATCTACTACAGGACAGCATTGAGACTCTTCCTTCCTTCCTTCCTTCCTTCCTTCCTTCCTTCCTTCCTTCCTTCCTTCCACTCTTCTTCTTTGAAAAGGGACCTAACTTCTCCTAATTCTTTCAGCCACTCTTTCTGCTTCTGATATGTAATCCCCAGAGCAGGCTTGGCACACATCATGATTCACCATTTGTGTATCTCATACCATGCGCACCACACAACTGCCCCACGGAGGTGTTTGCTAGCAGTCTCCAACAGGTGTGCCTCAGGACACATGAGACTGTGCTTGTAAATCTGCTGCCTGCTTGGCTTGTAAGTCTGATTACCCTTAGCCCACAAGATAGACTTATCTTTATGGTGCGAAAGCTTTCACTCGCCTCCTCGGGCAGAACAAAAAAGCTCAATGATGTTCACAGTTTCAGAAAGTGTCTGATATTCTCTAACAGGTCAGGTCTGAGAGCCTGATGAGCACAACTGTATGTTACAAGCGGGTTTTTTTATATTTAATGTTCCTCATCTCAGCTTAGATCCTCACAAATGACTAAAGGGCATCTCTACAAAGGGAGGGGGAATGCAAAATCCCCTAAACTGAACCCAGAGCCAGACCTCTAGGGAGCAAGGACGTCAGAGATGGGTTCCCACCACAGAGCATGACACAGAGCACTTTCAGATCAGTACGTGCTTTTGTGCTGACTTTACAGGAGCGGAGCACACCCCAGCCAGGAGCTTCACAGAACTTTCTTATATCCACAGTAATGTCTTTGAAGCTATTGGAGCGAAGCTTTTAAATGGCTCAACTTTCCCTTTAAAATAAAAGTTTCGCTGTTCCGATCACTTCAGCTTAGATGACTGAGTGCAGCGGAGGTTGGTAGGGCTGCAGTACACCAACCGGCATGGGCCTCTGTCCAATTTGTAACACACAGTTCTGCAAGCATGACCTTACAAGTAACACCCTTCTTCTCCATCATTTTGTGTATATAGGTCTTTCAACAGCAGAAGAGAAGATTGCAAATACAGAAATAATACAAAACTTTGAATAGGCTAAGCTCAGAGCTGGGGAAAAAGGATACTTCTTAGACTTCCTATTCAATACCTCCATACAGACACAAGACTTAACGTATCAATATAAAAGTATTTGTTTATTAAACATTTTTAAAGATAGACATAAGTAACACAGAGCAGACCTTTGCACAGATTTTAAAGTCATGCAATAGTGCTGCAATCTACACTGGAACAACTCACAGTAACAGATATATTGACATTTAATTCATCTAAGTGAAACCAGATCTCCTTAAAACAACCAAAAAAAAAAAAAAAAAAAAGAAAGAAAGAACTTTGC
>NW_008795715.1:1091518-1110817 GCF_000699145.1 Aptenodytes forsteri | reverse complement strand
AAAAAAGCCAAAAAAAACCCCCCCCCAAAACCCTAAAAAAAACAAAAAAAAAAAAAAAAGAAAGAAAGAAGTTTGGACCCTTAAGTTCGAGAAGACAGACTCTTAAATTTGCTCCTTGATGAAGGCTGGTTACCCATTTCAGAGCCACAGGACAGGTTAAAAGTGAACCAGCCCCCTGCTTACCACTCAGAGCATTTCCCAAAATCTGTAGAAAGCTGAAAATGTCTATTTTAATTTATTCGCACTGTATGCACTGCTTGGTTTTAGCCAGGAACAAGCAGTGGAAACACTGAAATACCATGAGAAATGGAAAGTGCTGGCAACTTGAAACTCTTGATTTCGGGCCTCACTGCCATTCTTTGTCTCAGACAATTTGGCAGGGGTGAAACCTAAAACTGTTGACTCTCAGGACTCTCTTCCTCTTTTTAACCCTCAGCTCTCAGCAGCTCCTGTACCAGGGTGACCAGACACAGCATGCACTCGACAGCACGATACCCACATCAGCCTCCCCTAGTGCAGATGTGGGTGGGTACCTGTGGCCCTCAGGCTGGGTGCAGCTTGTGAGCAGTCCCAGTGCACCTGCAGCAGTGCTGGGGCTGAGCTGAGATGGCCCAGGGCTGCCTTGATGAGCCAATTCCCCGACCACAGCAGGGAAACAAAGCGAACAGGAGCACCTGAGCCAACCCTCAAAGGTGACCCTGCTGTGCGTCTAGCGCAGCCCACACCTGCAATGGAGCAGCTGGATCCACGCAGGGCCACTGTCATCCCCTCCTGCCTGAAAATTCCTCCTTCTGGTTCTCTTCCCATCAGCTATGAGCCACTTGCATTTTGGTATTGAGCTGACAGGACCAAAGAGTCTCTATTTCTGGTCAAGGCCCTGTAGCCTCAGTTCTTAAAAATGGTATAGCTGGTACACATCCTAGACCTGAAAATCTACCAGACACGCAGACATGGAACAGCTGAAAAGATGTATTTTATATCCAGTCTTCTTCCTTTGGAAATCAGTAGCCAACCTATTCCTTACTTCAACAGGCAGAATCCCTTGGGCTTTAATGCAAGTTAGCTGTGAGGCAATCGAATGCAAGTGTTAGCACTAATTATCATTTCCTCCTCCCTCCTCCCCTGACACACTGATGTCTGCGCCAATGCACAGTGAAGGTTAATTTCAATAGCTCTGCAGATGTGTGCAGTGGGATTTCTCCACACATTGAACCCTATGCCTACAGAGGCACAGAAAAATTCTTCGAGGAACTGTTCCACCAGATCTTGTTGGCAGGGAACAGTAGAACAGTTTGTTGCAGCTCTTAATAGACATGATGTAATATAATAATGTATTCAACAATAGGTAAGTGGCAGGTCATGAACAATGATAGAATCAGATTAGATAATGCTGACCACTTTCATTTAACGGAGCCAACACCCTCAGCTCTGTTATTTGCCGCAATTCAGTGCTGTTATATCTCTTCTCAAAACACAACAGGTTATTAATAATGTAGGGTTTTGCGGGCGGGCAAGAGCTGATATTCTAAAAGGGTTCTTCCAGTCTCAGGGGCCGTTTCCTTTACGTCACACTGTGCAGTTCTGCTTCCTGAGGCAGAAAGCGTACTCCTTTTTTTCCTGTTTTCTGGAGTACATTGTAAACCAAATATCCAGGGAAGGGCACTGTGACATAGAAATGCAGAGCCACTGTCTTTCCAGTTGTGCTCTTTATGCAAGTATGTCTGTAGAATAAGAAAGGTAAGGAGATACAGGCTGTACTTCTTGTGGCACTACAATTAACTCCTGCAGTCCTATGTACTTCGGTGCTCCCTGGTCCCGCAACTCTCTGTGTGCACACAAAGCAAAAACAACTGAGAGAAGAAAAGGTTATGTGGCTTTAACCAAAGGGTTATGTGAAGATCAGAGAACTCCTTATATTGCCTGTGCAAGTTTTAATCCTGCCAATTCAAAAGGCTGCAGCTCTGAGAATGGAAAGCCTTGTGTTGGTGTCAATGGAGTTTGGATCAGATGCCTCGCTATTGTATTTCATATAAGGAATGGAAGAGAATAAAACAGAATCCCAAGTTAACAGCATGAGTGAGCTCTGTTCAACAGATGAGAGAAGTAAGATGTGAGTAGGAAGCCTGAGGATCTCTGATTATTTTTTTTTCCTCCCAACCCTAGTAGAAAGTTCCCGGAGATATAGCTGACACCAGTTATTAACTTCTAAGGGCTATCCGCGGCAGACGGGAACACTTGCAAGTTTCTACTGATCTCAACTTTAGGCTACTGACCTCAGCAGGAATTCCACTATGATACCCAGAAGCTGTCTCATCCCACCTAATAAAATATCTCAAATGCCAATTAAATCACCAAAGCCTTTACATTTTCAAAATTAAAGTAGGGTCTAACAGTGAAAATATAATTTTACAGTACTTCTTTAAGAAATGAAAGGGAGAAGGAAAAAAAAATCAAAATAAAACATGTAAATAAAATGAATCACATCCACTATGACCTAATTTTTTAGGAAATACCACAAAAAAACCCTGCTGTCTCAGGCTTTCCAGACTGATTCCCAAATCAAAAAGGTTGAGATAAGTATTACCTAAGGATCAAGTCAAACAATGTATCAGTTCTTTTTTTTTTTAGGAAAAGCACCAGAAAATTCCGTGACTGACATTAACACATGCAGTGAGATAAACCATGCAATCAAATACTATGCTTCAAGAAGTCAATTTATCAGTCATTACTAGGGTCAAGAATTACTATTTGCTTTTCTGAGCAGCTTTGTATGACTCTCATTGGTGAATATAGATACAGCAGAAGTCGACCTCTGATACACCTAAATATGATTTCTCTCGAGTCTGGTAGAGGATATGATGCAGCTCCTATGACTGGAGCTGCTCAGCCAAGGCCCATAGTCCTACCTGGCATCCCGAGTTTCAGGTTCTTCATCCAAACCAAAACACGCTTCCACATTTGTCAGGCTATATATGTCACCACTTTTTAAAAGCCTGTGAAATATATTAAATGGTTTCAGAGATCAGAGGCCTGATCCAAATCCTACTGAAGTCAGCAAAGGGGTTGTCTTTGATTTCTTGTTTTGGATCAGATCTAGCTGTTGGGTTTCTTAGTATCACCACAGGCAGTATCCATCATTGCTCTTCAGAATTGGCTTGGCTTGCTGGAATTACAGCAATACTTTCTAAGGAACAAGGGCTTTTTTAAATCTTCATTTTCTTTGGTTCACTGACTTTGGCAAAATGCTGACTTTCCATATTGCTATTTAACTCCGCTGGGGTCTATAAGAAATTTGGGAATGGGATGCTTCTTTCAGAGATGACTTTCAACACCTTGTAGAGCAGATGGCTGAACCTCTGTGTATACATCCTCATGAGCCTCAGTCCCAGCATGGCTGTATGTGATCTGGAAAGGCAGGTTACTCTGAAACTCAGCAGTTGTTTTTTCAAAACATACTCAGCATGATGTTGGCCACTCTTGTTTTCAAGTGTCATTCTCTTCCCAAGTTCAGCGGTCTAATTTACAGTATGATGGTGATTTGCAAGTCAGATAATTATGTGGAACTGGAAAATCACGCGTGTGTGTGTGTTTGGACCATACATTTAAGAATTTTATTTTTACCTCAGTGTGCGGGTTGCATAACTTCCTTTTTGGTCTCTTGAAGCTGTCCCACAGCTTACTCCTGATCACCTCGGTGAGTTTCTGGACACATTGATCAGTATTTTAAGAAATACGAAGAAAAGCAGAATCTCCTCTTAAAGCTGGTCTCTTCTCCCCCACCTTTAAAACATCATTAGGTAAGCTACTCATTCCTCTAAAGATGGGAACATTCATCCTGAATCAGAGTTGAGTTTCATTTATGCCAGTGCCCACTCTTTAATGGTGGTCCACATCAAGTATTTAATGGGGCAAACTTTATTCATCATTTATGACTCCATATACAAAGTTTCTCCTCTCCACTCCATCCAAAACCATGTGTAGCAGACAGATTTAGTGCTTAATTCTTAAGATCCTTTTCAATATTTGCACCAATACTAACTGTGACACCCTGATGACTCATTACCCATATCAATATCCCATTCTTTTGGATTAATCTTTCATCACCTCTGTATCAGTGTTTCTCAGATCTAATCCTCCTTTTTTTCATGTCTTCTCACTGTCCTGCTTCTTAGAGTTGTCTTTTGGGCATATTCTGAGTTCTCAAAGGTTGTCGAGTGAAGACAGCTTTTTTTCTTGCTGTGCTCTTGCCTTACACACTGTGCATGTGGCATGCGTTGCAACAGGCACTGAAAATGGCTTTCACGATTCACCTTGCACAGTTTAAAAATACACTTTTCGTGATGGTGAAAACTTTAAATCTTGACCTTGTTTTATTCTTTATTTGATTGGTGTTGACTACTACTAATATTTTTAATGTAATTTCCTAAATATTTTCTTCTTTATTTTTGTAGCCATGTTTCAAACACTGTATGTCAAACCTGCACTTGCCAAACTGGTTTGTGAGTAAATCCTAATGACTTCTTCCATGGGCTCCCCAAGGAATGGACCCTTCAATCGTAGGCAATCGGTTTTTTCAGCTCTTGAAGGGCTTGAGAGGAATCTCAGGCCAGGCATGTGGCATAAGGACAATCTAAGAGCTAAGGCAATGGGTTTAAATCTAAGAAAAACATCCATGCATATGCTTAACTATAAGCACATAATAAGAATGAATGTAAGTCTGCTTCAAATCTTCCTGAGACTGGAGCCAGAGAGGTAGAATACTTGTTGAAGGCTTTACAATGAACCACTGGAGGAATGCAACAAACAAGTTTCTCAGTCCCATCATAATGAATTTATTCAATCAGCATATCCCTCAGCTGTCTCAGGGAAAGTTAATATATTATTTTCTGTTAAAAATATAAAATTGTTTCCAAAAGTTACAGTGCTTATTTAAAAAAAAAATAATAAAAAAAGTGAATTTAGAAAGTTACAGTGCTTATTTAAAAAAAAAAAAATAAAAAAAGTGAATTTAGGGGGTTTTTTGACAGGATTTTTGTCTTCCAGTGATTTGCATAGAGGCTGACCATGCCTTCCTCAGTGCCCATGGTCTGTGCCTCTATGGCTGACCTTTGCATTGAAGATTTTCACTCAGCAGTACTACTGACTGAATGAGCTACTTATGGGAGGTTCAGCTTATTTCGAGATGTTTGTCATGAACCTATTCAGTCAGCCGTGTGTTTTTCCTGTTTTACTTCTCAAAGGCAAACACTGTGAACAAGCGAGCAGATCTTATCAAGACGATGTTAACAAAAATACATCAAATAAAAATCTGTTATATTACAAATGTCAACACTCACAAAAAAAGATATCTAAACTACAGTAGAGTTGATTTTATTGCCAAAGCAATTCCCAAAGATTGTTTTGAGAAACAACTTTTCTGTTTTTCCTCATAGGTGCTATGGACCTGTGAAACAAATGTCTCTCTTGTTTATTACACATTAACTTTACAGGGGTGCTGTCATCAGAGGCAGCAGCATGCCTAAACAAAATTTCAGTCTCTAATTTGAAATTTACTTTCACTGTCCCCCGATCCACTCCAAATTAGTTGGGAGTTAGATAAATTGGTTAACAAAATTAAATTCAAGATTGATATACCCAGCCTAAGTGGGAGATGTTTTATCCTATATTCTCCCTGGGTTGTTTTTATTCATGTTTTCACTGAGTAAAACTGAGTAAAAGCATCACCTTCTCCTGCCACAAAGCCAGAATCACTCAGAAGTCACACAAATCCGTAGGTAATTAATTAAACCTCAAATCGCTATCAAGGCCTGACAAGCTCCGAATCACATGAGCTTAGATTGGTGGCATTCTTCCTCAGGAACATTTTGTATAGTGCTAAGCTGTATTCACTTCATACTGAAAAGGTCTTCAGGGAATGAAGTCTGTGAAAAACATAAAGTGGTGTTTCCCACAGAAAAAGCAAGCCACACCACTTGGGTGTCTTAGTCTGGGAGCAACTGCAATGCTGATTACGCTCAGGAGAGAAAGTACAGATTAAGGAGACTCAAAAGTAACCTAAAAGGTTCTGGAAGGAAGCCAGAAGTACTGTAACAAAGGGAAAGCAATCTGAAAACAATAATGTCACAAAACATCCCGCGGAAAGAAGCAAGGACGAATCTCCAGTCCATATGAATGCTAGATAGATGAAGTTATCTCCCAGCTACTGCCAGCACAAACATCATTTACGAAGCTTGACAGCTGCATAGCAATTAGGAGAGGAGGTTGTGTTTACTTGTGTTTAAAGGCAGAAGCAGCGAGTGGGTTCCAGCAACATTATGACGCGCGTTGATAATTATGATATTATGCCATTGATTTGGTCTTCGGGTGTTTTTCAAATCAGGACTTGAGATCTCTTTGTTCTCCTGTGTAAAACTCAGCTTTGAGGTCATTCTTCGCCTTACACACCCTTGGCTGTTTATGAACATCCTCACAAAACTCAAAGCCCATTTCTCATTGAGGAAGACAAGAAACAGGTTGTGTCATTGTCTGGCTCAATTGTTCTTCATAACTACATAATAATTCCAAAGAGAGCAATACTTACTAGCTTGAAGTTTTGTTATTGTAAAAGCCTCATATCAACAATGAAAGGATATGCATGGTACCAGACATATGATTGAGGAGAATCTGCTTTTCATATTATAGGAAAATGAATGAGGATGACATCCATCTATTTGAAAGGAAAATTGGTAGAAGGTTCCACGGGGTACCCACCTACAATAAACGTTAAGGGCCATTTCTGCTATCTTGTCACCAAAATAGATGGCTCTAGATACCTATGTGTGACAGAGGTCCCCTACTGACATCCCAAAGGATGCCAAGCCAAGCCTTTTAAGCTTTTGGCTTCAGGGTAGAGGGGCAGACTTTGGCACCCTAACCTGACATTTCCTTAAAGCTGCAGGCAACACATTCTCCTTTCCTGATCTTATGCATTGTTGCTCCTAGCTGCGGCCGCATTTTATTAGTTTAGAGAGCACTCTGGGATCTTTCAGAATAAAAAGATCGTTATTACAGAAGTTGGAAAAATGTCAGCAGAAGGGATGAAATATTGTCCCATGCCCTTGCCATACTGAACAGGGAATCTTTTCTTCCAGTGTTGGTTTAGGATTTAATCCTGCAAGGTCTTGTCTGTCAGCAAATACAATCAGGTTTAAGAGCATGAATAACCATCCTAGAAATCACTGGAAACTATTTTGTTAGTGTAAAATTAAGCAAGTGCGGAAGTTCTCCAATAGACTTGGACCAGAGTACTCAGCACCCTGCAGAAATGAGCCTTTAGTTCTTAGAACCATTTATTGTGTCCAGAACAGCCATTCATTAGGGCTTTGTGCAGAGAGGTTGAATTTCACTCACTTGGAAGATATTCCTTCTAACCCCCTGAGACACACAGACTCTTTGGTTGATTTGGAAAACAAAAAGATTAATGGCATTTTACAAGTTTTTCCACTAAACAGATTTCAGTTGAAGTCTGTCACAAGCTAAAGAATTTGCAGGAATAGTGTCAATCTGATGACATAGTGGCAATAAATCCTATCGTACTGGATTACGTTTTTACCCATTAAAATGCTTTGACCTATTGTCATCCAAGTAGAACCACATTCCACTGGCTGTTCAAAAGGTTCTGATTTCACTCTCGATTGTTACCAGGGAAACTGCACCTCAATCCAAAACTCTGCTGCACCAATCACTTAACTCGATTTGAACAGGCTCGTGTAGATAAAGCGAAGCACTAATTATTTATTCTCATTGAAAAAGTCTAAATCAAATCTTTCTGAGACCTGAATAACAGAAACTTACAGAAGTTATTTGAGGGTTACTTGGTTTTTTGCATGAGGCACCGATTGCCTCATTTCTTTGGGGAATAGCTACCTGTGGCGACAAAATGCCATGAAAAGATTAATATTCTTAGTCTATCCAAAACAAGAGTGCACTAGAAATCTCACCACAGGCCACTCCTGGAAAGAGTTGTCACTTAGTTGTGGAAAACGAAAAGGATTTTCATTAATAGCCAAACAGCTGGTTAAGGCTTGTGAGTGGAAATAGAAATGTTTGAATTTTCCCATTGAGATTTCTGGTGGAAAGTAGGCTGTGTTTTATAGCATCTACTTTTATATGTATTAAGTGAATATCATCTCAGTTGTTCAGATTTGTCTTCATTTGAGCTATCTTTGAGTCAGAGAATGTCTGTTAGAAAATGTGCATGTTCTCCCATACCTGCTAAGGATCAGCATTTCTTGGACAGCAAAATGGGCCATCTGGCCATGTCAGAAATCAGGTCAGTAAAGTTACTTCAGGTCTGATCACTGCCAGGATGCAGGCTTGCAAAGAAACAACGAGGTGATGCTGGTACTGCAACACAGAATCAGTGCCCTGACACTGACATACACAAAATTAGGTGCCAATTTGAAAACGGTCTGAGAGAGAACATTTTAAAAAGAACTGCAGATCCTTTGTGTTCGAAGTTGCCTCAGGAATGGAGATGCCTTTAGTTCTTATGCATGGAAAATTTCCAGCTAGTTTTACTCTTTTATCCAGATGAGTCTTCATTTCACACCGCCTAGTGAATCCCTGTCTTGGTTTTCCTTTGGGGTGCAGGAAAACACGTCTGAAAAATGGTTATTCACTGAAATTGCCTCTATTCAGTTTGTTTCCCAGACTGTTGATTTTTATCAAATGTCAATTCTTAGATCTTCTCAGGCTAGTATTGACCTACTATCCTCTACCATGTTGACAGCAAAGAGAAACCAAAAATTCAATGCTTCCTCAGCTGAATCTTTCCACAGGAAATTAAGGGCTCAAACGCTCTCCACTCTTCCAATTCTCCAATCCAGCATGTCACCACAAATAACATTTGAGTAGTTGAAACATATTCTCCCCTGTCTGCACTCTCAAAACACGAATTTAACTGCTTTAAAAAGAGGACCCAGTGTTACTGTCATGACTGCAAACTACAAAAAATGAACAGTTCCTTGTGAAAAGCAGCAACAATGGCTTCTTGGGTTACAGCATTGCTTCCTGCCAGACAGGACGGACAACTAGTCTGCTTTTACAATATGAGATGAAAAGATGAAGAATCAAATCAAGCTCTTATACCAATTTAAAAAGCAAACAGAAAAGAAATCTGAGGTTGTTTTTGTTTGTTTGGCTTGTTTGTATTTATCATATGGCATTTTAATTGCACAATAGCTTACTGGAAATGGATGTTCTGTTAACAAACATTCTCACCAAAAGCTCATGGTGAGAATATTGGGCAAGAAAGGTAACTAATAAAAGAAAGAAGGGCAAGGCATCAGCCAATCTAGATAATCTTATTCACATTGGAGAATACTGAGCAAGGTGAATTAGCAGTGCCCTGTTGAAAGGCAGAAAATTTCTCAGTATGAAGTGTTTTCCAACTGATCTTTCCAAGAACTATTCAGAACCTCTTCTGGCAGAAGGGTTTCTCAGATTTCAACCTTTTTGTCTGGTAACACTTCCTTTGCAAAAGTTTGTTTCTTTAGAAACAGTTTCCTGAACAAATGACATACATCAGTCCCTGCTCTTTCTGCCTCCAGAACGACAGATATAGAAATCTTGGTAAGAACTTGACTCGTATTTCTGACATTTCTTCCCTTCTGTTGCAGTGCTGAGTAGTTACAGCTACACTAATGAAACCCATCTAAAATATGGATTGCCTGGACATTGCCTAAATTTAGCAAGTTTGCAGCTGGTTAACTCTGATTGATCAACTGATATTTGCTAAGCAGTGCTAAACCATTTATCAACATGTACTATAATCTTGCATTTGACAGTACATAGATCAACTGTCTGATCTCTAGGGAGCTTGGCTGACTTAGTAGCACCAATCTTGTTACATCAGTACGTTCACACCTTTTCAAAAGCTGTAACGAAACAAGTGCATCAGAATGTTTGCCCCCATTTTAAAAATGCCCGTCAGCATTGTAGAATGTGTCATGTAGATGCCCCAAGCCTTCTTTGCATTGCTTTAAATCACATAAACAAAAGGAAACAAGAGAAGAGAAGAGAAGAGAAGAGAGGAGAAGAGAAGAGAAGAGAGGAGAAGAGAAGAGAAGAGAGGAGAAGAGAAGAGAAGAGAGGAGAAGAGAAGAGAAGAGAGGAGAAGAGAAGAGAAGAGAGGAGAAGAGAAGAGAAGAGAGGAGAAGAGAAGAGAAGAGAGGAGAAGAGAAGAGAAGAGAGGAGAAGAGAAGAGAAGAGAGGAGAAGAGAAGAGAAGAGAGGAGAAGAGAAGAGAAGAGAGGAGAAGAGAAGAGAAGAGAGGAGAAGAGAAGAGAAGAGAGGAGAAGAGAAGAGAAGAGAGGAGAAGAGAAGAGAAGAGAGGAGAAGAGAAGAGAAGAGAGGAGAAGAGAAGAGAAGAGAGGAGAAGAGAAGAGAAGAGAGGAGAAGAGAAGAGAAGAGAGGAGAAGAGAAGAGAAGAGAGGAGAAGAGAAGAGAAGAGAGGAGAAGAGAAGAGAAGAGAGGAGAAGAGAAGAGAAGAGAGGAGAAGAGAAGAGAAGAGAGGAGAAGAGAAGAGAAGAGAGGAGAAGAGAAGAGAAGAGAAGAGAAAGCAAAAAGAAGATGCAAAAGTGCTGTGAGGCTAGTTAGTGAAGTCTTTGCAGATCATGAAAGCTAAAGAATTTTCCTCCTTTCCTTCTTTCAGTGACTAATTTCTGTTACTGTAACTAGCAACAGGAATGTTTATCCCCACCAAAACTGAAGCATTTGCTTCCTCTTCTCCATCTCCTACGGTCACTTGAAAAAGCACTTCCCTCTCCATTCTGGCTCTGGCAGGAAAGCTTTTAATAATACTGCAGAAAACACTATTTATAAAAGAATTTCTTTTGTGTATTAAAAGTTTATAGTCTCACTCTGTATCACCATCCCCACGGGGAATAAGTCAGGGGTAATAAGAAACACCAGCTCAAAGTTCCCAGGAGACCACACTACCAGAAGAAAGGAAGGTGATGTAACGCAAGGACACTGCAAGCTCTTCTATAGTAACAGTCATATGGACAGACCACCTCACAGACCACCTCTAATCTGGATCACCTCTGTCTTCTTCCCAGGCTCACAGCTCTGTTGTAGCCACTGCCACAGGAGGAGAGATTCAATCCAAAACTACGGCACAGGCGGAAGTATTTGAGGAAGTTTAACAACAAGGAAGATGCAGTAGCCAGTATTATGTAACCAAACCCCTGGCAAGGGCATTGCAACCCGTGCAGTGAGCAACATGACGACTGTATTGTCTTTGTCTGCCATCTTTCAACTTGTTCTCTCTGTAGGGTTAGTATTACTAGACAGGTTATCTTCAGCAGGCACACCTTGGCAGTAGGAGTGAAAACCCTAAATATACAACAAGGAAAGGAAATCCTGTCCACCAGTTTGCCTTCCATATGACCTTCCCAGAGCCTCGGCCTACTTAGAAAGATATTACAGAGTTTTCAGTACAGTTTAAAATGTTTGTTCAGGATTTAGAAATATAGAAATAGGGGTACCTCTAAGGTCGATGAACATAATTCTTCCTTTCTTACCTTTGTTTGTGGATTTTCACGGCATACTAGGGGTCAGAATCTCTCAGCAGACCCCTTACACTTACACGTTTGTGCACAAGTACAAACTTGTACACATTCACACAGGTCCCCACGCACAGACACTCAGATCTAACAAAATTGTGTCCATTCCTGTATTTCAGGCCTTCACTACTAGGCCCCCTCTACTACAGTCGTCCCAACAAACTGGTTGCCCAGACCAGACTCATAAGGCAAGCTCTGGGGCAGAATGCTTCTTCTGACTCACACTTATTTCAGCCAACATTTCTCACAGTCTGTAACCTTCAATTTCCTCTGGTATGAGCTGAAAGTGCCTCTGCTGGTCTGCCCTAACTCAAGAATTCATGCGGGCAGTTTTGCTGCACCTTAGCTTTGTTCCTCCTCTGGTAATGACAAGTTGGATAAACCCCACCAGAAATGGACAGACGGGAATGGAGGAATGTAGGAACTGCCAAACTGGATCAGACCCACAGTCTGTCTAGTCTTGTATCCTGTCTCCACCAGTGGCTAATACCAAACGCTCCAGGAGAACGTGTAAGAGCCCTGCAACAGGCAGCTTTGGAAGAATTTCCCTCCTCTAACAAGTTCTTACCCTGATCTTCAGTAATTAGAGGCTGGCTTCAGCCCTGAAATTACACAGCTTAATATCCTTCCCAAACATGTATTCATACAAGCACTAAACCTCTGCCTCTTTTTAATATTCAAATGAACATGAGCTCTCCTTCTGAATTTCAGAGAGAGAAACTGTGTTTCCAAACAACAGCTAACAAGCTGCCAGGTTACAATGCAAAACACACTTCCAGTTGAACAAGATAAACAGTTTATTCCCATACAGGTTGTTTAGTTAGTTTAGAACTCACTAAGGTAACAGAATTTCTGTTTACATGTACACACACAGAGACAAGCATAATTAAGGAAATGAGAAATGGGCTTTACCTTAATGTCTGCTGAGATCTGAAAGAATCTCTGCTTCACTCCCTCCTTTCTTTTTCTGTCTCTCTCCCTCTCTCTTGCATGGCTGGAC
The DNA here is from genome assembly GCF_000699145.1 of Aptenodytes forsteri. Lineage (NCBI taxonomy): Eukaryota > Metazoa > Chordata > Aves > Sphenisciformes > Spheniscidae > Aptenodytes > Aptenodytes forsteri. The sequence goes on along the minus strand of NW_008795715.1, from coordinate 1,098,212 downwards.
TGACAGGTTGGCAGAGCTGAGAACGACAGGTTGGGTTTGTTTTTTTAGGCACAACTCCTCCCCCTCTCAGAGAGAAAAAAATGCAAGACTGTTTGGGAAAAGTTCACAGAAAATCCCATCCTTTCAGCACATTAGAACTGACGAGAAATATGCTACATTTGGGAGCCCAGCAGTTTTCCCATTTTTTTTTCTCAAAAAGGCTCAAGGTCTACTTTGCAATAAGTATGAAGCAACCAGAGGATTTACACCAGGAACTAGTTTGACCCCAAACCTTTCCCATTTCTCTGATAACTGATCCAACAGATAATTATAGCCCCTTTAAGGCAGCCTTGACAAGAGGATTTTTGTAAAAGTGGAAAGGGCTTTTTGCATGCAGCACAAATATCCTTGGGCCTTGGATTTTATCCTTGTATCCCACCACCACTATGTATAATAAAAGCCACCAGCAGATGTCTGAAGTCCTCATTTTTCCCCCAGAATCCTCTGCTGCTGCTAACCTGCCTGCACTCACAGCAGAAAGCGGGTTATTTTAAACTCCTGTTCTACTCCATCCTCTGACTTGGTTGCACAGAGACCAGTTCACCTTCTGTCACTGTCACCTGAAATGTGATAGTAATCCCAGAGAGCTGGGAGAGATCTTTAGCAGGCCACACTGGCCACAAAAATGAGGCCAGCGTAAAAAGAGGCATATACAGTACAGAGCAATGGTATCAGTTGTGTGCTTCCACAGGCCTTCCCAGGTGTTCTGGCTCACCTAGACAAAATACATTCCTGGAAACTCCTGCTGCTACAAAGTTTTTTAACTCAACCCATTAGAGAGTGTTACACACAAGATGCAGACAGTGACCTTACCCTAAGCCTATCAATAGGGCCCTCAGATTAGGGCTGTGTCAAATGAACTCTGCCTGCTCCTACTTCTGTGCACCACTGCTGCTTGTGCCTGTGCCCACCTGGCCACGGAGCTTTGCTACTGGGAACCCATGGACAGAAATTTTTGTTAATAAATGCTAAGAAAGACAAGCCAAGAGGTTGCTGGCTGGTGATGACATAACCTTTTACACTTTCACTTTCCTGCAATCTGTCAAAAGAATTGAGAAGCAAGTCTCTTTTGTGCTCTAATACTTTTCCTAAGATGGCAGTTTGGGTACAAATCTGCAATTTCTATGCCCTGTTCTCTGCAGAGTAGCTGTCTCTTCCTTAGCCTGCTGTTTCAAGCAAATGTACAGTAGACTAATGACAGTCATCTGCATAAATCTGCATCACAGACTCCTGGAATAGAATCCATATCTCCTCTGGGTCAGATTTGCAGCTGGTTTATAATAATGAAGTTTCACAGACTTCATTTACCTGCGTCACTATGGCTGGCATTACAATATTCAGTATGCTGACTAAGCAACAGCTCCACAAAGCCGTAAGTATTCCAAAACTTCTGGAAAAAAACAGCCAGTTCAGTTTAACATTATGGTGACTAGATTATAGGTAAATTGTGTGGGTACCACACAAAGTAAGTATGACATCATATGCAATAATGTCCAGTTCCACCTCTTGCTAGCTAAGCTTCTTCAGTATTTCCTATACCGGGGAAGGTCATGTCCGTCTGTTCCAGGACCGACTTCCATTCCTCCCCACTCTCCTGCAGAATGCATTTTCGTCTCTTCTATCAGGCAACTGTTCTCAATCGTGTTCAGCTCCCTACTTAAGATTTCCAGGGAGATAACACAAGTGCTCAGAAATCTTTCCTGCCAGTGGAACAAGTTAACTGAATCCAGACAAAACTGGCCAAGGCCAGCACCAAAGTTCAGTGATAATGAATCATGGCTGAATGCACCAGGGCCTGCTGAGTGCCTCTATGAAGTGAGAAACCATTCTTAAGGTTACAGCATGGTAACAGTCTTCACGTTTCTGCCTTAATTTCTAATACAGATGGGACGGGGATAAGAATGTATTAGCATTAAGTGCATGCCAGTCTGAGCATTACAGTATCAAAGGTAGATTTACTAGCAGAGAGATCCAGCTGTAGCTTGCTTTGGCACTGATATATAACAGTCTTCTCAGTCCTCTCTCCTCAGCATTATGAGGCTGGAGATCTAGATCCCTCTAAAGATTTGCAACTTGCAGAATCCTTAAGGAGGCAGGGTAGATCCAAAGGGTTTTTTTCTCTCTGTTAACCCCTGTTACCTGCCCCAACACCAAAAAGCCAGGAACTAAAACATGCCCAGTACAACACTCCTGCTTTACCTCCAGCATGTTGACCCCACATGGGCTGGCCGGCCTGTGGGCTCCTGGAGGAGGAGAGAAGCTGAGCAGCATTGCAACAAGGGAGAATGTGCCAATCCTCAGCTATAGCTTCCTGCTCAGAACCAGACCAACCCTGTGATGCAAGCCTGGAGCGTGACATGTGTGTCTGTGGCTAGGCTGTGTCCACCCGAGGAGCTAAGGGTCCATACAAGCCAAGAGCTGGCCCATAGTTCTTAGCAAACAGAGTTGCTGTAAGAGCTGAAAATCAGTCAATAAATGCACTTTAATTAAGTACTACAATGAGGTCAGATTTCTTGTTTTTCCTGTTTAACTAGCAAGTTTCAAGACAGTCTAATAATGAACCCTCAGAGCACAGCTTATTACAGCAGCAGAAAGGTTGCAAAATTGTATACAACTTTGGTTTATTGTACTCACTTAGTTACACTCCCTTTAAAAAAAAAAAAAAGAGGAAGGAACATGTCTCATAATGTAGGAACTTAATCCAAAATGTCTTGATGCCAATGACAAGATTCCCATGGCTTTCAATCGACTATGGATCGATACAACTGATATAAATCTGGGATTTTCACATATTGCTACTGATGTTAGTGTTTCCCATTGATTTTGAATTGGATTCTGCATGCCCTGCTCCCCTGTCCTGCTTTGAAAACATCTGTCTCAATCCATACAAACAGTCCTTCGTCTTCGCACGTTTCTTGGGCAGGTATAGCTGAGCAGATACCAATCACACTGGAGCCATCTATGTATTGCAAAGGGGGAAAAGGAAAAAAAAACCATTTCAATTCCCAGCTTTTCGCCTTTGGGAGTGTGGATCACTCAAGCAACCTTGCAGTGGTCACTGATCTACATCGATTACCTCAAACCCCAGCAACAATGCGCATAATCCAGGCTGCCTTTTTTGAAGTGGCTGAGTTTGTTGGTCTAAATTTCCACCCATTTAAAGTTCAAACTCTCTTTTTGCTACCTATAAACTGCAGGTGCTTAAAGTTTGATAGGGAGGTGAGAAACCTCCTGCAGAGAAGAGCAGCAAATGGGACAAGGTATGCTATCTTCAGTGCTTACAGATTGGTGGCCCCATGAAAATCAGCACGAAAGTTCCTGTTAACTTAGAGGGCACAGATAAGCCATGTGGATGTCACGGACACTCTGGCACCTCTGAGAGGACATTCAGACTACCGGGAACTACAGAAGGGCTCTAGCCCTTTTACATGTGCTATTGCACAGGGAGAATATTTCAGTCTGGGGACTGAATAATTCACCAAGAAATCAGCTGGCCAGTGTGGAAATAATTTTAAATGAACTGAGCCCTTAGGTATTACATTAACTGGATCTCTAGGGAAGGATGTGGATTATTGCAGCTGAATAGAGCCCTTATTTATCAGATGGAAAAGGTTAATGTCATTTCCTTTCCTTTCCTCCTTGGTTTTTCTTACCACATCACCATTTATGGATAGCATGAGGTGCAGACAGTGTAAGAACATGTGCTTGATTGTTTAAATGACCAGAGCTGTTACTTTAATGGGGGGGAGGGGGTAAGAAATTAAGATTTCTTCTGGTTTCCTGGGGGGAATTACAGGGCTAGGAAACATAAAACACTGAAGAAAGGAAATGGGCTTGTGGAGCACCTGGTCTTTGATTTGACATCCAAGAGTACCTAACTGAATGAGGGAATTTTTGCATTCTCATCTACTGTGTGTGCATAATAAGAACCAGGATCAAACTAATCTAATATCCTTATTTCATTCTTTATAAAGAAAGAGTACATTAAGAAAGGTCATTTTTTTTACTCCTTAATGAAGTTTAAATACAGTTAAATTAAGTTCTACTAGTAAAGAGTCTATGCTTTTTTCTAATTTGCCTCTGGAGTCTCAATAGCTGTTGACCTGAAGATAAATATCAGAGCAGTTAAGCTATCTATTATATGCTTTACTAATGATGTCAACAAGGCAATTCTAATACCAGCTATGGAGACAATTTCCATGGCAATAAGACTGAGAGCAGTGAAAGCTCAGATTAAGAGAAGAAAACTCTTTTTGTGGTAAAAGACTCAAGAGACCTAAGTTTATTTCCCTGTCTCTAGCATAGTATATCCTTAGGTAAGCCACTTAGAGATATCCTCCTAGTGTAGTAACAAAGATGGACCTAAAACACACTGTCTGTTGTGAAAGTTCAAGAGAAGAATGATCACTTCTGACCACTTGGGAATTCAAGGATGCCAGATCCTGGCTCCCTGTATGAGTCAATGGAGAAAGATGAGTATGGCATTTGTGCTAGGCTTCTGAGTACAGCCCTTCCTTCTTCTCAGTGTCTAGAGCTATTCAGATCACTCAACATGGGTATCATGCAAATTTCTCCTTGCCATGCCATAGATAATAGATGGTTTGAGTTCCTCACCACCCTCTTGTTTCCAGAGCCATCAGTAGAACCTAACTCCATGCTAGGCCCCATAAGAAGACATCTGAATACAGCTGTCAAGTCTCTCTGACTACACAGAACTACAAGATGTGAAATCGCCTCCTAGCTTCAAGGTCCAGCTGCTTCCCCCTCCCTGAATGCAATTCCATGTTGGAGCAAAACTCAGGCATGCACCTCTTCTCTCTCCACATCCCACTATCCATGGAAAGAAATCCAGACTGAAGGGATGATGAGGGTCAGGACCTCGGTGTATTTGCTGGATGATTCTGAGGTAACCTTTCTGCCCCAGCCTCCCATCTGTGAAACTGAGTCAGTAGCATTACCTTACCTTGCAGAGGTGTCTTAAGGACAAAAAATGAATATTTGGGGGCACTGCAATGGGGATAGCTAATTCCAGCTCTGAATGAAATGAGGAGAAAGACGCCCATTGACTTATATGGGATTTAGAATGAGCTCTTATTCATTTTACATTAGCCACCGAACAGCCATTTGAGGATAGCAGTGAATAACTATTAATACTTGTGCAGTTAAACAATCAGCATCTAAGTTATAATGGAGTAAATTAATGTATGTATCTAAGGCAACCACAATGTGACTATTGAGTTGGCTTCATGAAGTGAGTATTTGCAGAATATGAAAAGAAGCACATGTAAAAGGTGAGTGCATCTGTTCTGATTTTTTTTCTTGCCCATAAAAGAGCAGCTTTCCTGGACAACCAAGCAGCAAGATATTACAGCAAATAGTCTTTCACATAAAGCCAACCTTGACTTTGTTATAATTGCTATGTAAATATAATCCCACTCATCAATTAAATGCTACTCTCCTGGGCTGGAACATTATACATGTTCATTGAGATGGAATCCCTGTCAATTCAGTTTGCTAACTGAGTATTCATGTGCATTAGCCTTGGAAAAGAGAATGTGATTGCTTGAATAAATTCAGCCACTACCTCCTGCATCCCTGTATCAGTTGACACGCGTCAGTCTGACTGTAATATGGGTTCAGAAATATGTTGCCATGGAAATCCTAACTATTCAGTTGTTGGCAGGGGAATTCAAATGGGATACCTGATAAATAGAAATAGCCCAGCCCTTGCCAACCGCATAGCTAACCCCTAGGTCTTAAGATGTTACTGAGAATCAGTAAGCCATTTTTTTCCAAAGTACTTGAAAAAGTCTTAATTTTCACTAACATCTGTACTTCCAGGTCCCAGATTCCTCAGTGAGTCAGGAAATCTCTCCCAGAGCTTCCCATTGCCTAAGTACAGCCTCTCCAGTGGGGTTACATTATTTTTGAGCTATCTGGATCCAGCCAGTTCCACAGGCCAGAGGGTAATTGTTAATGGTCTCTGACCGCTTAGGTATTGCTACTCAGCAGTAGCCCTTGCACTCAGGATGACCTATGCTTTCCGTCCCTGTACACCACCCACATGGGGCCAGCCAGTGTCTGACCCCTTGTTTTATGGTTATTGTTCTGTGTGACTGAACATTCTTAATAATTCAGCATGGTTCTATTGCTTTGCTGTTTCCTAAGCATAGTTGCAAACTTTACAACCCAAAATACAACCCATAAATAGATTTCCCTCTTGGGCAGAATCCAGCAGCTGTTTAACAACATACAACATCCCCCTGCAGCAGTTTAGCACAAGAAGTAATGTGTGTCATACCTAATTAAGCTGTAGGCAATTCAGGCTGGAGACCAATTCTTTGCTTTATGTTGGTAAAGCAGCACAACAGACTATTACTGGGGGCATTAAGTACTACTGTAATATTTAAAATGTCAGTAATTGTTACTGGGGAGGAGAAATTAAGTTCCACAGAGCATAGTGGACATTGTCTGTAGACATTGAGGTGCTGGAGCATGTCCAAAGAAGAGCAATGAAGCTGGTGAAGGGTCTAGAGAACGAGTCTTATGAGGGGCAGCTGAGGGAACTGGGGTTGTTTAGTCTGGAGAAAAGGAGGCTGAGGGGAGACCTTATCGCTCTCTACAACTACCTGAAAGGAGGCTGTAGTGAGGTGGG
>NW_008795715.1:1087090-1090482 GCF_000699145.1 Aptenodytes forsteri | reverse complement strand
GGGGTGGCAAGGGCATTCAGCAAGCTTCCCGGCCTCCTTGGTGGTATCAGTCACCGGCTTTAAAACTCGGGCTCTTCCAGCTATTTCCTCAAACCTTCAACCTGAGAGCACTTCCCGAAGCCGGGATCTGCCGTACGCTGCCCGCTCATACTGAGCGGGGTTATCTCATTCTTCTGCGGTGGAGAGGAAAGAAAAGAAGAAAATGCCTTTCTCTCGATTTAGGTTTCATATGATTTTGTACTGGAAAACAAATTAACCTAAGAGGATTTTCTGAACTTGAGCTAGGAACAAAAGACAAGGTGAAAGTGTCTGAATTTTGAAAATGTGCCAAAGTCCCAAACTAGCAAATCCTTTGTCATCAGCACTAAAAGAATATAGAGAAAACGTGGGTTTTTTTCTTTTGAGTTAACAAAAAAGATTCTCTAAAACCTATTTTCAGTAAAATATTGATTGTGCTTTCTCCTCTTCTCAAAAAATGTTTCTGTACATAGAATTATGCCAGAAGAAAACTAAGCAACCATGCAATCTGTGGACCTGATCTGGCAATTTAGATAAAACTATCATTAGGGTTAATGAAGGTTAGAACTTCATTTGTCTAAGACATACATCGCTGCCATTCTCTTGAACATTAGTAATTTCATTTTTGGCTGAGACTATTTCATACTCCACTATTGCAAAATAATCTGCCCACCAACTAAATAAACAGCTCATTGCATGCTTGTTCATTGCTTCAAGTTGGGTCTGGAGGGAGGAAACAGCTGTCTTTAGGATTGAGCAAATACCTGGGAATCTAATAGCCCCCTATGACTCCAAAAATATTTGGTACACTTACTTTCAGGTGAGAATTCTTCCATCAAAGACAGAATTTTAAGTTTCTGTTCAAAATCAGGACCTCCATAGTATCCCAGTTTTCTGTGTTATATATTTAAAACATATTCATAGCTGGCCAGAAGAAACGTTGAAAAGAAATGCTTCTGCTTCTATTGAGAGAGGAAATTTCTAAACACTGGTGGAAAAGTTTACTTAAAGGACTGTACTTCTCTTCCTCCAATAGAGTTCGTCATTTACATTTGGCAACTTTCATGCCTTTGTGCTGAGCAAAGCAAAGAATTGTGCAGAGCAGATTAAGAATAAAAAAAAAACTGCATCAAGAAGAGCTGTGAAACAGGAGTAGGAAAATATTCCTGTCAGACAAACCACTCTCACATCATGTACACACATGAGCTAAACATTCCAGATACAACCATCCAATCTTCCTGTACGTTACAAGGCATAATTTTGAAGATCTATCATGTACGATACTGCAGAGGACAGACTGCACCAGTGCTGTATATTCTGTAAATTGCAGTGGCTTTCAAAATCGTGTGAAATAATCGTATCTGCAGTCACTGGTTTGCATGTTATTTATTTTGTGTTTCAAAATATAAGAACACTATAACGCTTTGTTGGCTTAGTGGTGGAAATTGATTTGGGTTATCAAATGAGGTATGGTAAAAGTCTAAGGTGCCCTTACTGAATGCTCGCTCCTTGCGTTTGAACCAGAAGCACACTAACTTCTTGACCAGGTGTTACCAATCGCAGTCTGTGCGCTTGGTTCCAATTGCTATAAAAAGTAAAGAGATACAGTTCAGATTGCAGAATCTACCTGCCCTTCCCTAGCATTGATTACTTTTCCTGCTTTCCACCGCCCCGGAGTTGTCTTAGGTGCTTCATGCTTTGACTCAAATGAGGAATGCTACTATATGACTTTTTAAAAGATTTTTTTGCAAAGCTCAGAGATCCTATGCAGCTCTGACAGCACAGTGAGAACTGAATTGCCAGCAGAGGGGGAGAGTTAGAGAGACATCGTGATTTGATCTAACATCCACTGAAGTCAGCAGAAGTATTCTCACTGACCGTGTCAATAAAAAGAAGGAAAAACCTTCTGCTAGAGACGTTTGTGTGATATTTTCCCCAATTCACGTTTTCTAGGTCCTATCCATAACACCAGTTTTCCTTGCTGTTTGTAGTAAAGAGTGTTCATCACTTTTTCTGTGCAATAAAAAAAAAGCTCTGGAAAATGCAAGGCCACATATGGTCTCAGGAATAATGATTAAGATGAAAAAAAATCCTCCTTGACCAGAACAAAACGGCACTGAGCAGCTTTAAGCAGAGAATGCCGTATGCCAACCCCTCATGCCCCTAATAAATCTGCATTTAATCGTGCACTGTAAGTCCTTAAGCACATCGTAGAAATGGAGCAAATCCTCTTCTGGATTTTACTGACTTAAAAAAATGAAAAGCAACATAATTGCATTTATTTTAACATCATTAGAGTTCGAAAAAGAAACCCTGATCACATCATGGGATAGTATTATAGTTATTTCTATGATTACCGCTGCATTTTAACACTTGACACTGCACATTGCTGCTAGCCAATTGAGTCTTCTGCTGTGGAGCTATACAGGAGATGAAGAGCATGTTAGAGTTCGAAAAAGAAACCCTGATCACATCATGGGATAGTATTATAGTTATTTCTATGATTACCGCTGCATTTTAACACTTGACACTGCACATTGCTGCTAGCCAATTGAGTCTTCTGCTGTGGAGCTATACAGGAGATGAAGGGCTGGAGTGAGGCACGAAAAGCAGTTACTGCTTTGCACTTTTTTCCCCAAGAAAGTCTAATCTATTTCTTGTCAGAATAATGCCACTGAGCCTGGATGGGGCAGCGGTGCTGGAGAAGGATGCTCTTCTGCTTTCTGTTTGTATGTCTCTGAAGCATGATAAGGTGGTATCCTACGTATCCCATCCTACCCTTTAGTATCACCAGAATGTTTTTGGAACTGGCTCCTAGCATTGCACTAAAAAAATATAACCAACAAACCAACAAAAAAAAACAACCAAAAAACCAAAACTAAAAACCAACTAACCAATTGTCCTGGTTTCGGCAGGGATAGAGTTAATTCCCTTCCTAGTAGCTGATGCAGTGCTGTGTTTTGGATTTAGGATGAGAACAAAGTTGATAACACACCCATGTTTTAGTTGTTGCTAGGTAATGCTTACACTAGTCAAGGACTTTTCAGCTTCCCATGCTCTACCAACTGAGAAGGCTGGAGGTGCACAAGAAGCTGGGAGGGGGCACAGCCAAACTGGCCAAAGGGACATTCCACACCACGTGCCGTCATGCTCAGTACATAAACTGGGGAAAGCTGGCCGGGGGGGCCGCTGCTCGGGGACTGGCTGGGCATCGGTCGGCAGGTGGTGAGCAATTGCACTGTGCATCACTTGCTTTGTGTAGTAGTAGTAGTAGTAGTAGTATTACATTATTATTATTATTGTTGTTGTTATTTTATTTCAATTATTAAACTGTTTTTATCTCAACCCACGAGTTTTTCTCACTTGTGCTCTTC
>NW_008795715.1:1080136-1087054 GCF_000699145.1 Aptenodytes forsteri | reverse complement strand
GATAGGACGAGAGGAAATGGCCTCAAGTTGCGCCAGGGGAGGTTTAGATTGGACATGAGGAAAAATTTCTTCACTGAAAGAGTGGTTAAACATTGGAACGGGCTGCCCAGGGAAGTGGTTGAGTCACCATCCCTGGAAGTATTTAAAAGACGTGTAGATGAGGCACTTAGGGACACGGTTTAGTGGGCATGGTGGTGTTGGGTTGACGGTTGGACTCGGTGATCTTAGAGGTCTTTTCCAACCTTAATGATTCTATGATTCTATGATTCTGAGGTTAAACCATGACACCCCTACAGGGCTCAAAGTCTTGTTGGGCTGGCATTCTTGCTGCTGGCTCTGTCACACCAGCAGAGCCAAAAGTTAACTCAGGCACAAGGAGCTTGTCCGCTTTTAACACAGGCAATATAGAATTTAGCCACTTCTCAATTCCCACATTCTCCTCTGGAACAGCCCTCAAGTAAGTTCCTTATCCACTTTCTTCTTTAACCACTTTGAGTTGAGGCAGCTCTATTGGCCTAAGCAATTAGCCAGGAGAAAGCAATGAAGATCTTCCCTGGTTCCTTTCTGATGTGTATTTGCTTTCACCAACAGGCATAGTCCTATGAGAATTCCATTTCTCACTGGTCCATTGGCTCCTTGGCTCCTTGTCAAGCCCTTCATCTTCAAAGCACTCCATCCCCTTTTGATGCCAGCGTCTTTATTTGCATTTCGTAGCACCCAGAACAAGCTAGGCAAATACGTTTAAAGTCCAACATATGCTTTGTAGAATTGCCAGATTGGAAAAAAAAATGCTCAGGAAATGGAGAAATCCATGGACCCTTAACAAACATTAAACTCCTGACAAAAAAGAAGGCAAATTCATCCTCTGCTGACCTAGGTCACCTTTGAACAGACACAAGGTTCTTTATCAACTTGCCAATTCTCCCATTCTTTTAGAGAATGGGTTTGTGTTTTGTTGTGTTTTCTTTGCTTGTTTATCTCTTAATCTTTGTGTAAATTGCAAAATCTGAATTTGGCCATTGTAGAAACAGGTTCAAAGCTTCACAACTGACTTCACACTTACTTCACAACCAAGGCGCCAGTCTCTTGAAACTCATGCAACTCCTCATTTACTTTTTCTGTCTTATGATTCAGATTTTCATAGTCACTTGGGTCTGTATTCTGACATCCTTCCAATGCATACTAATTTATTCCACCCATGCTCTCATTCATTTCAGTATTCTTCAGTGGGAGTAAAGTGATAGAATCTAGCTATACGTGATAGATGTTTTGGAAATATCTGTTAGCCACATTATCATCCCTGCATCATCCCTTGCTTATGGTGCCAATGATCTTTAGAGCTAAATAAACAGCTGGATCTGATCAAAACACAGAATAGCAGAGTCTTTTTCCTAATCTAATAGGCTTACAAGAATCTGAGATGTGTGAACTACTCCCAAACAGCTATTTATAGTTTCTTTTCAGGAACTATGAAGATGGTGTCTTCACAGTGCTTAGTGATCATGCCACTTTCACATTTCATAATGTGCCTGCAAACCTTTGCTCACAGATTCCGAAGTATTTACAGGCCAAATACTTTGACTGCCAATATAGCTCAAAGATAATGTAAAGGAACTGTTTTACTCTGAGGGCAGCACATACCATGTTGCAAACACTGCTGTGATATAAATCAAAATGCCAAGAGTGTGGCTGCAGTGCCTTTAGAAATCTCCTCTCCAGTGGCACTCAATAGTTTTGGAGATGCTCATCCTCACAAGGTAGCACACACGCAGAAGTACGGAGAGGAGATTGCACCTGGGTCTTCTTAAAGAATGTCTTGGGGTTGAAACGTTGTCTGCTTAGATGGAGATCCCACCTGACTTACAGGATTTACTCATGGAGTAAAATGGTATTCTGAGCAGCTGGAAACAGGAACAATTTGGTTCTTTTACTGAAGTTTGCAAAACCCATTTCTATTAAAATGTTATTGTTTCTAAGTGTGTTATATTTATCTAATATGTAATTATACAACACAATGAACAGCTACTTTTTGAATGCCTTTAAATACTTGTTTTAACTTCCACTCTTGACCTTCACTCAGATTTCCTTTGATGCATTACTATGGCTGAAGTTCAATTATATAACTTTCCATGTAAATTTATGTCACAGCAAATAAAAAAAAGAGTTGAGCAAGTGAATTCTGCTCTCTGCAAAACAATTTTGAGCCACCACATAGCATACACAGATATTTAACATTATTTTAAAACAAGTATTCACACTGTATTGACATAGTAGCCAGAACAATTCTGGTACAAGTGTCCTAGTCATTTCTGTACTGTGCTGATGGGTGCCTGCCTCACCAAGCAGCTTTCTTCTAGAATTCACAGCTTACCCTAGAGAAGAGAAAAAAATCAAGGGTGCGGGATGTATGCAAAACAAATGGTACAGCTGGTTTGTGTAAGCTTAGTGAAAGGAGAGATGTAAATTCAGATCTTCATAGTGCAGTCATGCCTCTCCACAGGGAGAAGAGGCAGACCTTTTCAGACTTGAGCAGGACAGAAAACAATTAGGAGGAAAACAATAGTTAGAAAGATAAGGCTATTGGCGTGAAGAAAAGAGCGATGGAAAGCAGCGTGTGTGTACCCGTGGGTATGTGAATGTCTGAACAAATTCACCGTGCATACTCTTATACTGTGTATATAGATACTTTTTCAATTTGTACCTATATACATAGATACAAAAGTAGGTATAATACATAATGACATAAATGTCAAATTAGGATGAAATTAGCTGGAGGTATCTAGTGATCTAGTTTAAAAAAGACACAATTAAACAATGCCTGCTATTGACAGGTTGTTCTGCCCTAACAGAAATGCAGAAAACAGAAATGAGCAACTGCTTTCCCATGTATAGGTATGGAAACAATCCAAAAGGTACTTTACCTTTGCTCATGCCTCCATGAGGAAGTTATTTCAAGGGTCCTTTGTTTCTTGTGTGCCAGCAGCTGTGCAACTGTAAAGAAAAACAGGGGTTGGGTTAATAATAAAGAAAGGTATGAGCCCTAGACTCCAAAGACTCAAGTTAAACATTTACTCCAGTTTGTTCTTGTGAGCAAACTCAGAGGGTCTGCTTTGCTAACTGCTGGCATCTTGAGAAACAGGTGACAGCCAATCTGCTGCTTGCCCAGCTACTTCCCTGTCCGCAGCTCGGACACACACAGCAGAAAGCTGAAGTCACCTGTGCACATCTAGGCTAGGATTTAAAAAACAAGAAGCAGGAAATTACCCCATGTAAGAAAAGCCCTTCACAATTCAAATGGTACTTCAAATATTTACACGTGGGATTGGATTTGGAATTACCCACTGATATACCACTTTAGAATAAACAGGTTCAAGTTTATACTTACATTCTATTTTATTTATTCAGGTTTTTTTCTACAGACAGTCTTTTGTTTCTATATTAGCATGAGGCTAAGATAAAGACTCCAGTCTACACAAGAAGTGCAATCTCCTTTTCTATCGGAGTCACAGAGCAGGTAGCATTAAGTGTCAGTTCCTGCTAGGCAGATACCTGGAAAAAGATGAGGGTGGAGTGCAGCCTTCATCCTAACTTAGAAGCTCTGCTGCTTTGGGACCTTTCAGAAAGTTTATTAGCTGCTGCTTTTCACTTTTTACAACATTGTGTTCAGGCTGTTCATTTAGGCACTTGAAGATGTATTTAGGCACTTAAAGATAAATTTAGGCCATCTGAATTTCTAGGTATGGTTCTGTACCATGCAAGGTCCGGAGCAGACCAGAATGCAATCCCCGCACAGAGACCCTGTCTATTTCTGAACCTTATATATGAAATGAACCTGTAACAAAACCAAACCAACAGCAAACCATAAGGACTAAACAGAGAAATGAGTTGGTGCAAGGTGGTATGAGGTTTCTCCAGCTCACACAGCCAGCCATCAACAGGAGTCAGTTATGCTAACTCACATTAATCTTGGTTTTGCTGAATCAATCTCACCTTATCTTGTGTTTGGATACAAGAAGGCAGGCTCATTTCTTTTAATGACAGCTCTGCTCTCCAGAACTGTACTCCAGTAGCTGAGGTACTAGGCTATGACTCAGGAGAGATGAGTATGATTCCTATATACATACAGCAGCTATACAACTTAGGGCAAAATGCCCTTTGTCTGTCTGGTCTATTTAGATTACGGGCTCTTTGAGGTAAGACCAGTCTCTGACTGGATATTTGTACAGCACCTAATACAATGGAAATCCAGTTTCAGTTTGGTAGTTCTGTAATACAAATTACTAACAATAACTAGACTTGACTGCTTGACAAAAAGCAAATAGTTTGGAAAAAGCTGTCTTAAATCTTTCTATCCCACTTCCCCAGACCAAAAAAAATCTACAAATGTTATTTCTTTTGGCAGCTGAAACCTAATCCTACCTTGGTTAACATAACAGAGAGAACAGGAAGCGCTGTGAAGGAATTTTTCATTCCCTGGGACGTCTTTGATCCCCCTCCCCTCCCTTTTCCTATCAGGTAATTTTCAAATCTTGATGTTTCCAGTTAGTCTACGTATCTTCTTGTTTTGTCTACTTCGGTCAAGCGTTATTTAACTTCCATTTCATGGATGAAAAACTGGTCTGCGTTTAGACTTTGCTGTTGTGTAAGCCGGAACCTGAGAACTTCAGAATCCCAAAAGGGAATACAGCTAAAATTCACAGCCCTTGCTGGTGGAAAACCAATCATTACTTTGTTTTAACACAGACAAGGTGCATTCATACATTACATAAATGCTAAACAAATCATTTAATCATTTTCTGTTGCAGCCACCACTTTTTGTCACTTAGAGTTAGTGTCTCAGTTCAACTTTCCAACATATGGAGGAAATTTTTTCCCCATTATACATCTTGATTTATGCTCATCTAAAATGTGCAAAGCTCAAAACAAATTAATGTCTGTTTAATATTTGGGGTTCTGAAGGAATGTGTTGACCCTTATTTCAGTCCCACATGGAATGCAAGACTGCATCTCATGTGGGCAAGCTTTTGACAATAAAACAAGTAATAATTAAAATATGCATGACCCTCAAAGGGCTTAATTACCACACGCTGCTGAGTGCAGCCTCACGCTTGTAGCAAAGACAAGTCTGTAGCACTACAAAGCAGGAGATGACAACACACGCAAGATAGAACTGAAAACAAGATCATCTTGGAGTAGATAATACAACATCCCCTTTGCCTGCAGATGAATGTTTCCGTCACACAAGCTGGAGCTTCAGTAGCATGTGCAAAGCACACCACTTGGAACCGAAGCAGCTGCATATGTACTGTCTTCTTTGCCTCGGCTCTTCCTGCTTTGAACCAATCACCTTTTGCCCTGCCTGATGATTGTAGCATGCTGCATTTCTTTTTAGCCTTGATCTGTTCAGATGGTCCTTCTTTTTCTACTTACTATCTTCTTTACTTCAGTTGCCACTGGCATCGTCTGCACCTTCAGGTTACCAGTGAAACGTTCCTTAGAAGGCAATAGGAGCGAAGGCAATAGCCTGCTGTAGAGATTACTCTGAGTGTTCAAACAGTTCCATGACCGTCTTACAGCTGCTCCTGGTCAAATGCACTCATCAGTGGCAGTGACAGGGTTAGCTGCAGCAATGACAGAGCATCTGTCATACATCAGATGGAAGATGTCATCTGTCATCTACTTCAAGGTAGGCTCAAAAATATCTGCTCCCTAGGAGGGATTTAGCTCCTGATTAACAAAATATCTTACAGTCCCACAACTCCATGTATTCCACTCTGTAGTCAGAATACTTAGTCCCATTTTATGGCTAGCAAACTGGGGTGCAGAGACAACAAATGACTTCAATCAGTACAATTCTACTTCACTCAAAAAAAAAAAAATCAAGCAAAGTACAATCCAACAGGGAAATTTCAATTAACTGATTTTTTTACTCACACATACACACATCTTGGTTTCAGAAGACTGCTATTGTGATAGTCCTCAATGGAATAGCAGATCTATCCATAAATCCTTGTACCCAGTCCCATACTAGCTAAGGCCCCATTGTATCTTCTTTTTCCCCTAGAGCATAATACACCTAACATTTACTACTAACTATTGTGCATGCTTCCAATTTTCTGATAGAATGACTAACAGTAATTCTCTTTGGTAATAATGAAGAAACATTGCTTGCACTGGCAAACAATGCGTGATAATCAACAGTAGTTTTGTCACTGATTCCTTTATTTGCAAAGTTGTCTATAACTGGAAGCCACTGAGCAGATACCGACTTGCTTACATGATTATTACCACTGACTGCAGCACTATTAAGCCTGAAAGATGCCAACAGAACTGAAGTTAGACTCAAGTCTTTTGTGTCTCTCTTTTTCCCCCTTTCCTTTTCCTTCTTTACCCAGAGATGGCCAACACTGCTCCTTCCTTCTCTGAGAAAAGTACAATAAAAGCTACAAAAAGTGACTACAAGGCAGAGTAAATATATAATTTCCTTCCTCTTTATGGCTTGAACTTGTGAAAATCCAGGAACACTTTTATTATTATTCCATGTTATAATAACCTGCACATGGATTCTAGGCCATTATTGACTTCACTGGTCCTGAAACAAGGACATTGCTTAGAGCTCCATTTACAAAATGTGTATACCACTGTTCTGCACTCTTGCTTCCAGCTATTTATAACTCCCCAGTGCCTCAGAGCAAACAGCTGGGGAATGAGTTAGGGACTCAATGGCACTCTTAGGACTCAATGGCACTATGTTTTTCTTTTCCATTTTTTCCCTTTTAAAATTGAATTCTTTTCAGGCTGTAAATGGCGGGGCCGGCGGCCGGTGTTGGGCTTGCGGGCTCCGTCTGAGAGGGGGCCCCGGGCCCCGGGGGCGCCCTGGGGGCCTCTGGCAGCGGTGAGGGCGGGGGAAGGGGGAAG
>NW_008795715.1:1037741-1079671 GCF_000699145.1 Aptenodytes forsteri | reverse complement strand
GCTGTAAATGGCGGGGCCGGCGGCCGGTGTTGGGCTTGCGGGCTCCGTCTGAGAGGGCAGCGGGGGCCCCGGGGGGGCCCTGGGGGCCTCTGGCAGCGGTGAGGGGGAGAGGCGGGGGAAGAGTTCACCGAAACAGAGAAAACAAAGGGTGTGTGAGAGGCAGAGCAGCCCTCGGACAGCCTGACGGGGCTTCAAAGCAAGGCCTGAGGTAGCAGCTGGGAGCCATCTGGGCGCCACCGTCGCCTCCGTTAGTGAGAGGGCCGCACGGTCGCCTCCAGCCCATGTTCAGGGCGATGCAGAGTTCAAGCAGGGGCCAAAAGCGGGAGGCTTTCAGTTATTGAAAGTGTAACTTTTCCCATGGCAGGGCCTACTCGTTGAGAAATAAAACAATGAAAGTGACAGACTTGCGCTGGCAGGTGCCAGGCGGGGGCTGCCAGTCTGTGTGAGGACATTTAGGGCAGCGCCGTGTGGCCACTGAGTCTCTTCAGAAACCACTTTGCCTCCATAACCAGAGATGGGAGCTATTGTGGGAAGCTCCAGCATCATAAGGCGGAGCAAATTCCTGCCCAGGTTCTGATTTTCTTTCAGTTTTTTGGAAGTCAAGGAGTGAAGAGGCGCAGTGCAAACAGCACACCATCAGTGACAGAGTGGTTTTTGCAGGGGCTGAACCTGTGTAGGAATTACTGACAACGCAGAATACGGTCAGCTTGTCATTATTGTAACGCCAGAGAACATGGTGGTTTGACCACTTCCCTTCATCCCTTCTCTTCCTTTCCAGCAGGATTTAAGAGAGCACAAATGACAGAAAAAAAGAATTTGAGAAGGTCATTGGGGGGAAAAAAAAAGTTGACATGACTGTACAGATAATAAGACTTAAAGATTTTTATTTCCAATTTCATCTTTGTGCTTTCTTATGGAAACAGTCTATTTTGGGGTGATAGTTCTTCATTAAAAAAAAAAGAACAATTAGTGGAATGAAACCGGAATGACAAACTGTGCTGCATTGTCAGATCCTTTTATGCAGCTATTCTAGTAGCCTTAATGAGTTGTAGGCATGTTTTTTCTTGCCTGTTTGCCTTCCTGGCTTTCAAAGTGCCAGTATAGGAATTGTTATTTTGAAAGGCAGTCCAATAAAATTTTATTAGACAGGACAGGCTGGTTCTGCCCTGGTACGGACCAATTGCAGCGTAGGACGGAGGGAGCGACATGCCAAGCACAATAAGGAGTGAAGCACTGGAATGTGACATTGGTATTTGTCTCCGATTGATTCTTCACCTTGGAGGAAAGATTTTACTCCGCAGGAAACTCTTTCCTCTTATTCATTGACAACTGGGAAATAATAGAGTTGTTCATCAAACGGTTGTCGTAAAAGACAAAAATAGCTCTGAACCCCTACAACAGCCCCTCGGCAGCCCTAGGAAAGACCTCTTTGCTAATCCTGTCGGCTCCCCTGCCAAGCGAGGACTGTTCTCTGTGCTGTAGTTTCTGGTGCTTTGGTTAAGCTAGTTTCAAATGTTCTAAGAGATGTGGCCTCTATCATTTCTCTTTGCTGACTGTTGCAGCCTAAGAAATAGCAGTTTCAGAAAGTTTTCCCTGCTATCTAGGGGATTAGTTTCCTTGACTTCATCCCGTTAGTTCTAGCTGTGTGTCATATACCACACTAAGCTATCCCTTTCCAATGCTGATGTTACATTTGGTAAAACAAGGTGTGCAAACTAATAACACTATTTTACTTTTATGAATCAGTGTCTCCAGCTCAAAATCATTATTGTTGATCACTTCTGAATGCTGTCCAATCTGATGATACTATTTTTGTGTGGTATTACCAAGAACTAAGTACTCTCATCTCTTTACAAATAGTTGTTGAGCTATTTCCTTTTTCTTTCACCTGCATTCTTTTAACTTGTTTTTCTAATTCTTTGGCATATATAGTGGACGGAAAATGCTATATATTAGTAAATTCCTTTTCTGTACAGAGTAATGTTAGACTGAAAAAGCAGGCCTGAAGCCTGGGGTCAGTTACAGGTTTCATATGACTGTGGCCAACTGTGGTGTTTACCTACATATAAAAATGCAAATTATATTTACCTGCTTTGAAAAGGTTACATTTAGTAGCTAAATTCATTTTTACAAGTATTCATAAATGCTGTTTACATAATACAGCATGATAATCAGATTTTTAGCTGTGACTGTAATACGATCCTGTAAATTGACTGTTATCTAAAGGTTTTATTTTTTTAAAACAAGGATATAGCACAGCCCAGTAACTTTCCTCTGGCAGGTGGCTGGAGGACAGCACAGCACTGAGGCAGGGCTACCACCTCTTCACAAGCTGGCTTTCTGCAACAGTCCCCTTTTGGTGCCTTTCTCTGTAGTGAATTCCTGGCTCTCTGTGCACCTTTCCCAGGCCAGAAAATTTCAGAAGGTGAGGCCACATAGAATCGTGTTTGTCAGGGATACCTGACAAAAGTATTTCTACAGGCCAAGCTCGATACCCACGTGTTTCCCATAAAGGGTATATTGGGACTTTTTCAGACCTTTAAATGAAGGAGACAAAACCCAAAACCTGTGTCCCTGAATGAGTGTGCAAGAATTTCTTGCAGAGACTTGAGGAAGCTGTTCTTTAAATTTAACATCACTTTAGTCATTGTGTTTCTAATAAAAGTAATTAAAAAACCCCTAAACAAAATATTGTCTAAAAGAGCATATTTATAACATATCATTTATAGTAACTGCCACTTTAGTAGAAGTCATGGCTGACAAACTAGAAAACTCCTCATTTAAATTTTTCTTTGGAACCGAATGTGCTTGACTTGACAATCTTAATCAAACTGTTTTTCTTATCAAAACAGAACACACCCACAAGGTTGTAAAAGTCAGAGGCAAAAAATGAAATGTGGGTGGGGAAAACAGTTTTCTTGTGAACTGGAGGAGATTATTCAGCTGTATTATGGGAATAAGCATGACCTGAGTTTCCTCGTTGAGATTGAAATAGCTTCTGTACGTCTTGAATGCATCTTTCTGAGAGGTATGAGAGGGCTGAAGACCGTTGCCCAGCGATGTCATTTTTGATTAAAGAGTGGGTTAGGCCAAAACCACAGATCCCAAAACCTCTTAAACTTTCCCAAAATGTACCTCCTAATCTGAATTTAACATCTGTCTCTGTAATGAGCTGAACTAAAGCTTGACCTCCAACACCAATGAACTTTGGAAAAGTTCAGTTTCCTGTTTGAAGCTGGGTTTCTTCCCTCCAGATGAGCTATCCCAGGAAATCAAGAATTTGGTACATTGATAAATCCACAAATAATACTTCTAAGTGTTCTATATACAGGCTATTTGATGCCAAAATGTTACATTCAGCTACCTCCAGATGATATCTATTTAGTGAATAGACCTGTGTGAGGCCTCATACACCTAAAAGAATTAATAGCAGTGGAAACTATTTGAAGAATTGCAGGTGAGGCATTTCATTGTGCCCAGGGGTATTTATGACCTGGTTTTAATAATGAAGACGGTGTTTTCACAAGGTCACTAACAGCATTCAAATCTGTCCCAAGAAATGCAGCTAGCAAATAGTTGGGATGAAGGAAAAAAATCAATAGAAACAATATTATTGTATACCTCTCACCGCAGATAAAGTAATCTGGCTCTCGAAATGCAAAAATCCAAGGGGTGATTAAGGATCACAGGGATACTGCATCCCCAGTAGACACAAGACCTTTCTCTCAGGACAATAAGGCGTTAACGCAGTCATGGTGGGAAGGTTCTCCAGAAAGATTCAGGTCTGCCATGCAGTAGTGGCTCTGTGACATTAGAAATGTTTGAGATGTCAGGGTGCTGACGTCTGGAGCTGGTAGTCAGGATGGATGCAGGCAGAAACACTGGGCTGCTAAGCATCCTTCATGTACCTCCAGCAACACACAGAGAGCAGTGCTCTGCAGCCAAGGAAAATACTTGTTTTAGCAACCAAATACAGGGGAATAAATAAAATAAGTAATAGGAAACAAGCCAGTATGTTCCTATGTTGGCAAGTCATTTAATAAGTACAAATATTTAAGTCTACCATATGTCACAGACACCACTGAATAGAAAAACAATGCACAGTGTAGCCTCTTTGAGCCCTGAAATAGCAATTCTTTGTGCCACTGATTAACTGTATAAATATCCTGAGGTGGGCAAAATGACTAACTCATTATCCATGAATCAGGGAATAAGCTTTACCAGCAACATTATTTGCTACCCTGTAGTTAGTCTCTTGTTAAACTGAGTACAAGGTACTGCATCGTAACGGAGCAGGGAAAATGGGAGTGGAGATCGTTCTGTAGGCAGCTCCAGCTCCAGCTGGTACTGCCTGACTGCTTAACCGTCGTGTCATACCTGCATTAATGGTACGCAGTGAATAATCCACAGGGCAGAAACGCACTACAATTTCCATCCCATAATTGCACAATAAGACACACCAGGCTGTGCATTTCTAGGGGATTATTACACTCCACTGAAATCTGAAGTCACTCGGCCTTTGGCCTCCCAGAACCACCCAAAGCTCTCAGTAATCTCCAGGGCTCTGCTCCCTGTTGTGTCTTTCTCAGACAAATGGAAAACACATTTTCACTTCAAACTAATCCCCATTAAACATCACTGAAACCATGCAAACCCTTGAGCTGATTCTAATAAAAAAAAAAAGAACTTATTTAGAAGCAAATTAGTCTTGTAACTCAGGCACTGTAATATCATTCTGTGAAAAGCACTGCTGGACAGCTGTGATTAGCTGCTTTCTAAAAGCTTTCCTGGGCCTGAGTGACAACTAGCACATTTCACTCAAACACGGAGATGATGCAAGCACTCTGCAAGCGTTTAAGTCTTAACCTATGTTGGTGTGGGTTTTTCAGCCCTGTGAAATTACACAGCATTATGCTTTTTAGTGAAAGGGAGAGCCAATTCTGTACAAGCAAGCTAATCCAGAGAAGGGAACTCTACCTTGCTCCCCCATGCGCTGCTAGCTTTTAATTGAGCACATTAAATGCAAAGTGTGTGCTGTGATTTACTTAGGATAGTGAGCAAAACATTGCGAGTAAGAATCTCAGCTTTGGGTTACTTCTTAGTGAAGCCCCAGTAAGCTATTTCTACAGGATGACGTATAAAGCCCTTTCAGCTAAATAACATTTCTCCTGGGCCACCTTCAATATTGCATTGATACTGCCTCAACAGATGATACCTCATGGTCTGTCAAGTCTGCTGTCCAGCCACCGGCAACACTCGCTGGTTCAAAAAGGTGAAACATTTCTGTGGTACACCTTGCCAATATGTTATTGTTCTTCAGGGAAATACATTTCTTCCTGATCCCTGCAGCGATCAGTTCATGCAGTGAACATTTTCAGATTAGTGTCTCCAGCTGTGGAGTTTGCTCGCATTTGGAACATGGTGCAAAGCTCATCTTTCTAGCCAAGCATTGTTTTGAACATCACTTGTGAGGGCTGGGTTTTGTTTTGGACTGGTCTTTTTTTGTTGTTGTTTTTGTGAGTTAAGGGCTTTGCATGGAAAATTGCTTTGTGAGATCTCTGTTATGCTCCCATTTGAGCTAATGTGTTGCTTATTTTTAATTCTCCATTCTGTACTGCAGTCTCAGTGCACTGGTTGCATCCAGCGATCATTTAAGATGTGCAAATGTCTTAACAGCCTATTCCAAAGCCCACTGAGGCTTTCTGTTTTCTTCAATAGACTTTGATTGGGCCGTAAGTAAATAACCAGGACATTGTAATTATTTTAACCTTCGTCCTACCTTTCTCCTTTCTTGCACTGACTATTTCACTTGCATTTGTTACCTCACATCTATATTTAAAGATACAAATTCTTCAGATTAAGATTCATGCCTTTAACTTTTCTCTCTTTAGCTTTTACAGATTTCGATTTATTAGTTCTAACCACCTTAAATGGCTTAGAATCACATTTGTTGTGTAAGTGAAAATGCTGCCAGTATTATTTTTTGTCCCCAGGTCTTTGCAGAAAACTCATTAAGATTGTAGAGGATGAATCTCTCGAGGGGTTGTGTTATATTTTCCCTTGATTTGTGATGCAATGCCTTCAGACACCGGCTCAGGAGATGGACAGCATGTCCCCCGCCTTATCCCAGATTCCTGTCTCAGGTTACAGCAGGACAAGGCTGTGGTTGAGGAGGGTCTGTGCTCTCCTTACTGAGGGGATAAGAGAACAGTAGCCATCTCCTTTGACCCATGGAAGATATTCTGGAGGCCTTTTGCTGGCGTGTTCTTTGACGTTACACAGTCAGAGTTTCACCTGGCCATGGGTAACCACTTCCATTCCTATCCCTTCTGTCTGTTCCTCTGCCCTTTCCCTACTGTTTCACTGGGCAGCGATTACCGGAATGGTGCTTTATGTGCCATGAGGGCTTTCTGGTGCTCAGAGAGTAGCAGTTGGAGGAAAAGGACGAAAGAATGCACAGTTCAGTCTGACTCACCTGCCCTGTTCATCCAGGAGCACTGGCAGTTCCCCTGCTTTCAGTGGGGCAACGTTTTGTTTTTTCTGTCCTTCTCACACAGTGTACTTTTCCACTGATTCAAACACCGGGTTGCATTGTCCCATGTATTTTAGCAAATCAGTGCCAGATATTTTACAGTGTCTTCATTCATCCTGTAAATAGGAAAATGGATTACAGTGTGTCATGTTACCTTCAAACTATGCTTGGCCTTCCCTGGGGCAAAGAAGAGTACTTTTATTCTTCTAGGCAATCCTCTCTGGGGAAAAAAGAAAAGTTTCCATCTCCAAAAAGTCTGTGAGGGTCAAAGTCTTTGCTTTGCAATGGATAAATTCAGATCATACTCAGTGTTATACCCTGCAGCTACACTGAGGCCAGTTACTTGGTATTTAATGGCTTTTATTATGGTCTAGTTGGTTTGAACAGGAATAGTTAGCAAATAATAGTTAAAATTCAAACAGCCATTAAAGTCTGGTCCTGACAAGATGCAACTACTCTGTTGCTAATGGACTTTCCCCCACAAGGACACATTTGTTAAAGGAAAATGTTTGAAATATTTGGCCAGTTGACAGTAGAAAAAAGGATAGAGCAAATTCTAAAGTTCTTAGGAAGCTGTGGTGGCAGTATCCAGTCCGCGCAGGTCAGCAAGATCCACTGATCAAGAGAGGCAGCATTGTCCTTAGGAGAGCTTTCCACGAGTTGTCTTTATTTAAACAGATTTGTGCTCACGCGTCCCCATTAGCTGGGTGGAGAACGCTCAGAGGAAAAGCTACTTGAAGATCCTGAAGCAATGTTTGACGAGTCAAATAGCAAAATAAAGCCTCTAGTTGTTGTTGAAGTCTGGAGGAGTTCAGCGCTGCTCTGGTACAACTGTAATATCCTGTATTATCTATGTTAAGAGGAGAAATCGAGTCAGAAAGACTCGGGGGCCTACAAGTTCGAGTCCTGCAAGATAATGTGTAGAGCTGTATGTGATGTGGCAATCACCATACCCAGCGTTTCGGACAAGAATTACAAGGTTTTGCATCAATTTCAAGGCGGCAGAAGCACCTGCACAGATTGCAATCTGTAGGTAAAGATAATTTGGTTTCAGTGCTTCATTTAGGAACACTTAAGGTTTAAGCAAGCGGATATTTTGCATCAAACAGAGTTGATTCTTGGTTTGGCCCTGGATTACTCCATGTTGCTCTGAGTGTGTAAACGTTTGGTATACAAACTTACCTGAATGGATTGGCACGTGAAATCCTCCCACTGATGAGCAGAAGGGTTTCATTCATAAGAATCCATCACCTGAAATGCCAATACAAAGACATATCTCAGAGGTGATAATATGCCATGTCCATCTGACCCACCCAGCCATTCAGAAGATCTTTCCAGCTGTTCAGAAAGCTTCATTGTGTTAAGTGCATAGGGCTGGAGGCAGTTGGAGTGAAAGATGTGTTATGTACTACATGATATCACTGTTCAGATCAGATGCAAGTGCAGATAATCTAAGCAACTTTTAAAATTGCAGTTACAAAAGAGGAAAAAAACCACAAACTATGAATAATTACACTTTATTTTGTTTCTAATTAGATGCAGGTGCTAGAAACCACTCCAGAGCTACTTTTTACATGGTATTTGAAAGCTCTCTTTCCAAATGGGCTCTTGGAGTGGCAAGTAGAAAGCTATTAAATCTCCTGACCCTCCTCTGCCTCTATAGTAACTGCACTCTCAGTGCCTGTGATTTGTTGATACCTTTTAATGATGTTTTTTACTTATTGCTCTTGCACTTCCAGTTCATCTCTCCAGATCCCCAGGTTTGGATTTTTTCCTGCCATACCATTTCTGTTTTAACCTCTCAGCAAGTGTCTGTCGAGAACATCAAGTTGCTGTGTGCTGCTTCAGCATGGTGGTACTTGGTACAAAATGCTTCAGTCTCTCTCGTGCATGTTAGAGCTCTCAAACGTGCCACGTGTTATCTGCAAACACTGATCTAAATATCATTAATAAGATACTCTTTCCCAGGTTACCCAAAGTGTTAGAGCTGAAGCTAAAGTCTCTCATCCTTTTTCTCCTGTCAACATGCATATTCAAGCTTTCTCAAAGGAAGCTGAATGCTTGCTTTCAAAATGAGAACCTGTTAGGTACCTGGTTTGCACTTGGAAATATTGGTCCCTACGTTTTGGCCAAGTTGAATGCAATTTAAAGCTCATTAGGCAATTTAGTGTCAATATAAATGAGAACAGGTCTTCCTGGACTTCAGATAATAGCAGCCACTTGCCTATTTCTTCATTTGACTGTATTTCTTCATAGATTTTGTTTCACTCAACACTGATTAATCTGAAGACATTGTGCATACACTTAACTATTTAACAAGATGTTTGTAAAGAAGGATCTGGTCCCATGAGCCAAGGCCACTTTTTTCTTCTGTATTCTGTATCATGCTTGCCCATATTGCATTCACGTAAGTAATGAATGATAATAAAAACATCTGGTGTGGCTTTATGCATTTTGTTTAACGTCAGCTGAAGGAATACAGATAAAATTCAATCATGAAAGACCACACTCATGCTTTGTGTTTCTCCTCCCAAGATCAGTTTTAACTTCTCCATGACGAAATGGATGTTAAAAAGAGGGAGAAACCTTCATTCTCACCTATAAAAGTTGCAGCTCTTTTCCTGTTTTTATAGAAAGCAGCAGGCAGATTTACTGTAAAAGAGTAAATACTCTACAGCAAAGTACTGTTCACCTTGAGGGATGATGTCAGAACCATAAATAACACGGCAGGAATACAGATATGTCCTTAAAGGCCCATAAGAATGATGTGAAAAGGAAGTGAAAAATAGGCAAGCAAGTGTGCTGTGCACAGCATGCACATGCTAAACATCACTTTAATTTGGATTTGGTCTCAAGTGCAGGAATGGATGGAAACATCGACAGCATAAAGAAACATAATAATCATATTGAAGTTGGATATGCATGCTTTCAGAGGCAATTAAACAGAATAACCGGCACTGAATGCATGCATAGTTTGGGGGGGGGATGGAGGAAGAAGGCTAGTGGTCCTGTTACATGTGGTCCGGGTGGCCACGCTCTCCTGTCTGTGAGTGTTTTCATTCAAAGTGACTTAGAACATCAAGCACTATATTCAAAGACTATCGGTGAAAGACATATCATATCTAATGTTTGTTTTCCTTTTATTTTTAATAAGGGAGTGAAAAAATTGTAGAACGAGATCTAAAGAGCTGCACTAGTACCAGCTATCACGGAGTACGCAAGGTGCAGTTTTTCAAACAGTAAGCAGAATAAATGTAGTAAGTCTGGAGCAGAATTAGGTTGTTCTGTTGAATTGTTCTCCCCTTTTTGTCTTCAAAAACTGTTAATTTTTGGAAGAACTTGATATGCTTCTAAAAGCAGTTTAATTATTGAGAATGACTAGAAAAGCAGCACAAGTATTCAGAGACAAAAATCAAGAAATTTAAGATGCAAAATGAGTTTCATCAACCTAATGATATAAAACTCAATCATAAGATGTTCTAGAAATACCAGGAAAAAAAGAAGAAAAGGAAATAACATGGTTTCTTCTTTGGAAGTCAGTTGTGCATTCTTATGCTTCCCAATGAGCATTTCAAAGGTTTCCATAGTTAGTTGATGAACTAATGGTGCGTCCCCTTTTTGGTGCAAATTTCATGTTTGGTTCTCCGTTCCACCAAATGAAGAGAAATGTGCAGAATATTGAAGAAATTATTATAGTTTAAAAAAAAAAAGACATAGTCTCCCAGTTAAAAAAAGTGATCTACAATAGTACAACAGTAATACTTTGCTGTCTGCGAATATCTCCTTTTATATATTCTAGGGCTGGATTAATCTTTTTCCTCTGTTCATAACCACATCTTCTTTTCCCCTGTTCTTATGTGTTATATTCTGAATATGTAGCAAAAATTGTTGCTATTACCATTTATGCTTTGACACTACATGTTGCTAAATTTCTGTCTCACTGCCATAACTCAGACCCTTGGAACTGCTTGGTTCTTCCCTTTTGGTATTTCCCTCCTCCAGCATCCACGTTTCAACCCCAACTTTTTAACATGCCCAAGTCATTGATGAAAATTTTAAAATCGGGTTAGGTCGAAGACTGATCCCAAGGAGCCTCGTAGTTACATTCCTGTTTCCTATGTTACCCTTTGAACGAAAGAGCCTCTCCTTCCATCTCTTGTATTAGTCTTGATCTTTAGTTTAATGAATATCTTTGCATGTGGCAGTTCAGGTGGATTTGCATCCACCGTCAGGAGAAGATCAGTAAACAGTTAACAGTAAACAGGTTAACAGTTAACAAGAGCAATTGACCTTGGGAAAACCTTTGCTGGTTGTTATCCCCTTCTGTTAGACAGTTCTCACTGAAGCTAGTGCCTGGCAGTATAACATGCCAACAAAGTATGCTGTGTGCTGCGTGTGCCTTAAGGAAGAAGTAAAAGATCCTTTTTAACTGCTCCTAGGTGCAGATTCTCTAGCACGGAAGAAGGAGGTGCTCACAAAACGAGACCTCTTTTTCCTCCCATCTGTCGTACCGCTGGCACCACCCAAGATGGCTGAAGCTGCTCTGCTTCCCATCTTCCTTCAGAGCCAGCCTGCATCACCTCTGGTGTCTGCAGCTCCGGCAAGACTTGCTTGCTTAGAGAAGTACAAAAGGGAAAGCAGCAGGGAAGGGAGAGGGTAAAAAGCTGTGTTCTATTCCTAAAAACCAGCAACATAGTCAGAGGAGGTAAGTTCTCTGAACATGGCTTCCAAATGGCATCATCGGTTCATTCTTGTGGTTTTAGCTTGAAAACGCTTGCCATTGCACTCTGAGCAGAACAGCTGTCTACCAAATGCTCCAAATGCCTCAAATTAGCTACCCAAGAGCACCCATCAGAAGGGAACGGTTCTGTTGGCACTCAAGAACATCAGGCTTTTATGACATGTCATTCTTTGCTCTGTCCTCATTCAACCTCGCATTGTTTCCCAGGCAGGGCATATCTTCTGAATTAGAGCGAGATTCGTTATTGGGAAAATATGGAGACTCTAGTAATTGTACTAGCTTGTGTAACCTTTGCTTAAGTTGGATCGCACTCCTTTAACACAAACAGTGACATAGTTTTCCTCTAAGGCAATGGAAAGAGAAGAGTGTCAGGGCAGAAAGAAGAGGGATCTTCAGTGCTGATTTGACACTTTTTGTTATATGGTTGATACAATAAAAGGGGAATAAAAGGAAAACTACATCCCAAAGTCTTCTGCAACCGTAGCTCTGATGATACCAGTGCAGAAATTGGCTCCAGGTTCCCCGTGACAGCTAAGATTCTGGTTAATGACAAGCGTGTTTGGAATTGGATCTTTCCTTCCTTATCATGGTCCCATGGTAGTTTTTGTGAGCCAAGAATATACTCAGGTAATCACAATACATACAGCAATCTGGGTTATCAGCCAAAGGCACCAGGACACTGCTAATTTCCAGAAGCATGTTACCATGGAAATGTGTCCTTTGCATGCTAGGCAGCATCTTACTCGGAAGAGTAAAACGAAGGGGAGCACTTGCCTGTGTTAAGTTATTGGCATCAGAAGCATAGTGAGGACGGCATGCAAAGGCCTCACGGGAAAATAGACCTCAGGACATTCACTTTAGCTTGGAGTCAGGTCCTGCGCTTTTGTTTGGTTTAGTATCTACCGGCCTTTAAGGGTTTGGGGTTTTTTGTTTTCTGCTAAACATAAATGGAAGAATGGCCTCTTCCTTTGGGAGAGCGAGCCAAATTCTGTACTGGTAAAAATAGTGTTCTGTTTATTTAAATCTCATATTTTTCAAAACAACGGAATGATCTTGTACTTGTAATTGACACATGTTCATTATAGAAAGTGCTCCTAGAAAAGCTGGAAACTTGTTCAGTGCTATTATCTTTTAAGCATGCTCCTTTCCAGCAGACATCCCACAAGTCTGGAAGTCTTTGCTCTTCTCTCGCCTTCTGATGTACCCCAGTGTAGTTCCCACTGTAACACTGGGCTCAGCAGGGAGTTCTGCTCCCATACAACAATTCCTGTTTCTCAAGGCGAACCCTGCCAGCATCTTAAAAAAAAGTCATGTAAGGGAGACTTTTTTCCAAGTATAAATTAATCAGTGGTCAGCTCAAGCCATGTGTGATACCATGATTTCTAGCTAGCTTAGAAAAATTGTGCCAATATTCTATTGAAAGAGACTCATTATGCACTTATTTTCTTAATCCACTAAATTTGTGATGACAATGATCTCTTATCCTTTTATTTGTACAAGGCATAAGAAGAGTCCTTATTCATCATAGCAGCTTATAGGCACTAGACAATAATAATAGCAGTAGTAATTCGTGTCTCATAGCAATGAGTTTCATGAGTTGCTTTGTTTTCTAAAAGCTTCCTTTTCTTGTTTCTGAATTTTGCTGCCACAAAGTTTGTGGGAGACTTATTTTAATATTATCACTTAGGGTGAGTAGGAGCTAACTTTTGTACATTCAACACTTCCAGTCTCTCTGTCTTCACTGCCAAAAGTTTTGCATTGAGTCAAAATAGACAAAGGCTATATATTAGAAAGATCTGTAATTCGAATTCATTTTTCTTTGTGGGATAACTGCAAAATGTTTGTTTGCAAATGCAGATCCAGTGCCCAACTTGTTGTTTGTTCACAGCTTCTTCAGAATACGAAGCCATTGTGACCCGCTGATCTGATGATCTGCAAAACATAGACAAGGGGATTTTGCCCAGTAGTTTGTGTATTGTTAGTAATTTATGTTTTAACTGCACATCTTCAGAAATACAGGCAATATTCATTTTCCTTCAGAAATACAGGAAAGACTGGATTTAAAGATGTATTCCTTTCTAATTTATTTCACACTATTCACAAATATTTGCAGGGGCAAGTGTTCCCTGTACAAGTGCTAAAAAAGTATTTCCTAAGATCCTTGGTTGTGACAAATATTTCCAGTTCTTCAGTCATCTGAGCAGTGCTTTAGTAACCCCATAGATAAGCTGGTGATGTAATGAATGATCTCACGCACTTTAAACTTCAGTTGGTTGCAGCAGGATCTAAAAACTTTACTTAAGTAAAGTGAAGCATTTGTAGAATAGAGGGTGCAGAATACAGACAACACTTCAGCCTTCCATCAGAGAGCTTTTTAAAAAGGGTGTCGGTCACGACATGTCTCAGAAATTATGATGAAAAAGGGGAAAACGACTGTCTTAACTACATCCATGACCCACTGGCCAAATGGAGGGAAAAATCTGGGTCTCCTTGCCTTCAGGTCCAGTGCTCTATCCATTAGGTAGTGCCAGCTCCCCGGCATCGTGTCATGGTTGTGCCTGCACAATGTGCTCCCTCTCTTCTCCACTGTACAGCCTGCAATGAAAGACAAGTTAGCAAGGCAAAGGAGGACAAATACTGCTGCCCTGGGAAAAAAGTCACTGCTGTTGGTTGCTAAAGGCTGTTATCAGTGCAGCAGGGGTGGGGCATTGGGTTAGTAGCTGAGTTCCCACGACAAATTTCTGCTAGAAATAAATACCCATGTTTCAGTGCTGGTAGGTAAACTGGGATTCCTGGTAATCAACTGGTTTGTGTACATGTTTACTTCTGTTCTTGGTTCTTTCTCCAAGGTGGGGAGGGTAGATAAGTATCATTTATTTTTCCCCTCAGAAGTGCATGCCTTGGCTGCCCTACAAGCTCCTTGAGCTCAGCAGCATTCATGCACATTCAAGACCCATGCTGCGTCTCCAAGTGAGACCTGTCCCCAGGGTCCCTGGGGGTGACAGCTGTACCCGGGCTGGCTGTGGGTGCGAGCATTTCGAGCACAGCCGTCTGAGCTTCCCCTGCTCATCATCCTCATCCTACACAGCCTTCCTCCCCGGACCGATGGGCTGTTTCTCTCTGCAGGGACTTTAATAGTAAGGTGACTCCGTGCGAAGCGTCATTGTAAAGGGCAACTGGGGATTATGTTTTGTCCCTAACATGATTTAACATCCTATGCCACCTTCCTGTCCCTGTTGAAAATATGTGCTCCTATTTTCTGCCCTTTGCCTAAATCATGCTTTTCTGAGCTTCATTCTCAAACGATGGGTCTCCGTTTATCCAGATCAGTGTAGACTAAGCAGGATTATAAATCCAGTTTTATTCAGGGCCATAATACTGTAGTTCCGAGGAACACTCTCTAGTGGCTGTGAGGTGCTTAATCTTTTAGATTAACTATAAAGATCTATGGCTTTAAACTGCTGTTTTGCGTCATGTCCTGAAAGCCGCTTTATGAACTGGTTGGGAAACATTATAACAGTGATTAAAAAATTGTCTCTAATCATGGACTCTGCACGAAAACGAGGAGGTGAAAGCATCAATTCTTGGCAGTTTAATTTGCGTTTGTCCTCCCAGGTAGTCAGACTTACATGTATGATGCGGACAGCAGTGCTTTCATGAATGACCGAGTATTTCCTGAAGACATGGGAAAAGAAAAGGAAAACACCAGGACATGCCCTACTAACTCAGGGGAACGCTCTTCTCTTGACACTGCTCAGCTTACTCTTTAGCCCAGCACCCATGCTGTGCTGTGCTGAAACACACTCTTTAGAGCCAAGTGCTAGGCAGAAAATTAAAAAGTAATTAAGTAAACCAGGTGTGTACTATCAGTGAGAGCTTCACTACAGGCCAGCTCTTGGCTGCAGAACATCTCTTCATTTCTTCCTCTGCTAACCTGGAGGATCCATATCCTCCCACCCTCCAGCTTTTCCCATCTTATCCCTTTTGCAGTGATTGCTCAATCCACTCCCTATTGAAACACACCACGTCGTGACGACAGAGGTGGATGCGATTTACGCTGCAAGAATAACTGATTCACAGAGCCCATGTGCTAATTGAGAGTTATGCGGGACGATCCGTGCGCATCGTGTTTGGTGCTTGAATGGCTCACATCGTGGTCTGAAGTGGCTTTGCCATCTCTAAACACACTCCTCCCTACAGACTGTGTACGGCTGGTGGGAAAGTGGTAGCAAGGCATCTCCTCTGCCTGCCGGATGCCGGCATGGGACTCCTGATTTTCATGAATTAATAAGGTCTCCTGCAAGCGCCTGGGACTTTTTATTGCCTGTGTAGCAACTGAGATCATCACGACAGCTATGAAAACTCTGTCCAGGTAGAAATAGTCTGCAAGTGCTTTCCCTGGTCATAATTTTCTAAAAAAGGAAACAACTGAGAGAAAAATAAATTTGTTTATAGAACATTCAGTGACCATGAATCATGCTATAAATATACCAGGCTATAGGTTTCAGGGTTTCTTTACCGGATTGGTACAGTGGCTTGTAATAGACCTTGGTAACAGTAGCTTCATGATGGTTGTGATAAACTGTTTTTATCCCTTATCTCTCTCTTTACTCCTTCCTTCCAGTTACACTGGGCTTTTACCCATAATGTTTATTCCTCACCTCATGGAAAATTTTTGACCGAGAAAAAGATCACTTCAGTTGAAAAACCAAAAATGTCCAGCCAAAACCAACATTTTCATTGTTTGGCTGAAAATGAGAGGTTTGCCATTCTAAGCTTAAAGTTTTTGGTTTGGGGCCAAAATATTTTTGCCTTTTGCCCAAAGTGTCCAATAAAAATTCCCAATTTTTCAGAGAGACAGACACTTCTTTTTACATCAACAAGAAAAAATTTTAAAAGCTGATTGCTCACCAAAAATAGTTTAGACAAAACCAGTTCTACAGAAAAGTCCTTTTTCTTTAAGTGAATATTAAATAGCAAATGAAGCATGTTTCAGTTCGCCTCCCTGTTACATGAACATGGCAGAGCTGAAAGGGAACCCTTGCCAAGAAGATTCATGATTGGGACAGAAATGACACCATGTGATTTCAATGTTTGATGACAACTGAGACAGTTCCCTTTCAGTCCTTGTCCTCTGCATGGGAAATCGCAGCTTGTGCACAGTTCAGAATTCACGAGGAACGGTGTTGGAGAAGGAGCCTGGAGCTGCTGTGGTTGTTGAAGCACCAGAGCTTTTATAATGACCGTATCAACCCTGATTTCTGGTGTGAACTTCAGTAAGGAGGTTGTGTGTGGACCCTGCTTATAGACATGGATTTACATTGCATTAGGGAGTGGGATTTTCCTCATTGCCATTCCTGAAGTGACTCTTTAGCCACAACAAAGAGTTAAATCAGTTAAAGCTGTTTTATTTCTGACACCATATCAAGAATTCATACAAGAAGTGAGGAGAGGAAGTCATTTGCAACTCACAACACCACATGTTAGTGGGCCCACAGGAAACTATACTGTATATCCAGGTGCACCATTGACGATTGACTTTCCGCATGCGGCCGGTATGCACTTCTGTTTCCAAGGATTTGCCATTTTGTGGTAGGGCTGAAGTAACATCTAAAACCCTGCGTGAGTGTTTTTAAATGGGGAGGTGAAGACAGGAGCCACAAAGGAATATTACTACTCTTGTCATCTCGTGGATACCTTGGTGCAGAACTCCAGGCTCAGCAAATGCCAGCAACACCAGTTCGAGTAGCGCTGACCTAAGAAGAAAGGACAACAAGAAGCATGCACTGTAAATACAAAGAAATTATAGGAGTTGGGCAGTCAATAAGTGATTAATAAATGCTTCAATAAACCAGGCTATTATTTGATATAAGGGGAAACCTTTCCAAATACCTTCAAAATGGTCTTCTTGCTCCCCTGCATGTTTGCAAGTACTTTTCAAGCTTAGCTGCTTTTAATAATAACCAGTTGCTGTGACTTTTGTGGGGCTGCTTTTTAATACAGCTTTTAGCTGGTAGAATGCCACAGGAGTCACTAGGATGGAAAGCACCATGACATACCAAATGTCTGTGAAACCTTTGCTGCTCCTCTACGATAGGGGGAACTTAATGATACTTTTTTAATCCATGTCAATGAGATATAAGTGATACGGAGTAATTATCCACCCTGGGAGGGCTCCAAAAGGAGCCTAAGCCTAGTTCTACCTGGAATGCCCAATACCTTGGTGGGAATTGGGTAGACCATGGCAAGAGCCTAAATGTAGCATTTTTGAATGCCAAGAGATGGCCCAGTAATTGGCTAGTTTTGGAGTGGATATCTTTTTTTGCTACCCGAGTTTGTTATCCTGAACTTCAGACACATTTCAGCAAAACGTCTATCAGGGAATTATAACGTGGAAAATTGGCATTTTCTACTGATTTCCATAGAGCAATTTCCAACTAGATAGACATTCTGTACAACAGTAGACCAAAAAATGACAAAGCATTGATTTTCTTAAGAAGAGAGACCTATATTTGTTACCCTCCACAGAAGTAAGGCCAGCATCGTGGTGGTTGTTGGGTTGCAATTTGTGCATGTTTCCACAGTATCAAACACCATGCTATTATGCTTGGCTAATACTGGAGGTGAACAGTTCATCAGAGGAGGGAATTGGTACACATCAACAAGAGAACCAACTTAGAGATATATGGGTAAGCTTGAGTCACTCTCAAGTAGCACTGTAAAATATACTGACACAATCGTTATAGTAACTGTAAAGCTTTTAAGTCGATCTTCAGGCATTTCTAGGTCCCGAGTTGAACTTGATAGGAATAATACTGATTGCATTTAAACTTTAGGTTTAGTGTTTTGGTTGAGAGTTTTAAAGATCAGCTTACTGATTCCTTTACTTACCATACTGCCATATTTTCCAAGTTGTCGGTGTATTAACATCTTAATGATTATCAAGTATGTTCACTTTAAAGAAACATCATCACTGGGACCAGATAAAAGAATGGAAAGAAGTAATGATAAATAATTGCTCACTGGTATGAACAGTGGTTTCAGCACATCTGTTTCAAGTATCTTTGCTAGGCACCGTGGTATAGGAGAGCTTTAAGATAGGACTTTTTTTTTTCCCAGAAAAATTGGTTTAGACATTGGTAGATTTGGGGTCATTTTTTTCTTTTATCCCTCTGTTCTTTTTCATGCCATGTATTTCTCAATTAAGTAATTTTATCCCTGCATTCACATATTAAGAAAAAAAAATTAAATCTGTGGGTTCTCATTTGTAGCAAGTTATGGTTTCCTACATGAGTTTTCCATGGAATTTGTTTAGGAAAAAATGTAGAGTGCACCAAAATGAGATAATGACGGGGTTTGGTGTTTATCAGAGCCCTTTTTCCCTCGTCATCAAACTGCTAACGTCCCACTGTCTACTGGACGAGAGGGTGCTGCACAAGCCAAAATGTGAAACCCAATTGATGTCTTGTAAAGGTTCTCCTTTTCAGAAACCAGTACAGAAACCTGGGACGTCGCAAGGATCTGTGTCTTTCTGCGTCTAGCATTAATTTCAGGTGAGGAAGATGAGCATGTTCATGAGCATACAACAATGAAGACTCAATAATTGATTAAATGGCCTATAGATCCCACAGAAAACTGAAAGAGAGCCCCATGTCTGCTACCTAAGTACCCTGTGATGTGGATACCTCTAAGTCAAGCAAACTAGTGGCTTAGCGTCACTGTATTGTACAAGTGAGTGACCCATTCCTACTGACTGCTTTGGAGTACGGCGGGTCTCATTTTCACTAGGACTCATTTTCACTGTGACTCTTTGAAATACACTCTTTCAATGAGAGTTTTGGTGATCTTAAATCATCTTAAATGTAGCATCTTAAATATTGCCAGTTTTACCAGGTTTTTTTGATCCTGAAAAATTCCTTGAAAACTCTGTGTATGACTGTACAGTTCAGGGTAATGTAATCATGAGGTTAATCATAAAAGTCCCCTAATCTCTCTCACCTGTGTTGGATTATTTCCCTTCTCCTCTGTTTTGCCTTTCTGTCATTTTTCAAACCCTAAACTTTGTGCAAGTATGTTCTTTACACACTTTCTCCTTTAAAACTCAGAGGATTTCACAGTCAGGAAGGGCTTTTTTTTTCTTTCTTTCTTTCCCCCCAGGAAAAAAATTGAGCGTTTTATGTTTTTCTCATCTTACTGTGGGTGAAATCCTTAAGTGGTATAAATCAACATAGTTCCACTGAGGTAGAAAGGCTCTACTTCCACTTATAACAGTGGAGAAAATCACCTATTGAATTTAGTCTTTTTCACCAATTACAGTAATTTATAAGCATTTCCGATTCTCTTTTATTTCATGGATAAAACCGGGTTTTATGTGTATAACTCCTAGGGTGATAATAGCAGGGAGTAGTTTTACTGCACACATATAACTTTTCCTTAGGCCAAGAAAAGCAGCCACAGCGTTTCATCTACTCCCAGCAAAAATTAAGCAGGATTAAAAAAAAATAAATCTAATTGATGGGGACAGAAAGTGGTGGGAGAAGAGAAGCTGAAGTATGCAAATTAATAACATGAAGTACACAAAAATCACTCTAACTAGTTTGTCCTCTATTTTAAATGTTTTTGAACTCTCTCAAATTAAACTTTCAATTAAATGATCATATTTTCAGTCTTTTTTTCCCCCCTACAGCTAAATGGGACAAAAATCAAAGGGTGAAAAATAGAAACATGAATATTTAATCTGCGTGTTACTCTTGCTGACTTTTCAAAGCACAGTTTCCCAGCTGCCTGACTGCAGGGTAGAACAGCAGCAAAGTCATTCATGAGAGCATCCTTATCCAGGAAAGCTCATAATCTTTATACTAATAATCTGTATGTGGGGATCTTAAGCATTTGCAGAGGAACTGTCCTGAAAATGGGCCTTAATCTAGAAAAGAGAGGAGAACAGAAGGAAAGACCAGAAAGACCCCCCCTTGGAGTAGCATGCCCAGATATCTGAAGTATTTTGTAGGATTCAAGCTGTGTAATAAATACAAATTTAAGTTTATATATTTTCCATAAAAATTTGGTTCAGAAGGAAAATGGGTTTTCAACAGCATTGCACATTTCCATTTAAAGACAAGAAAGAGGATCATATTATATATCTGCCCTTTTCCGCAGAGCCAGTTATTTAATCTTAGAAAGCAATCAGGTTGTTCAGGCATAATTTGCCCTTGGTAAATCAGTGCTGACTTTTGCTGCTTGTCTTGTCCTTCACGTGCCTGGGATTGGCTTCCATGAGGACTTGCCCCACAGTCTTTTTAAGGACTGGCCACTATTTCCCAATGAATGCCAACAGTGTTGAGAACTAAAAGGGAAAAGAAGTAAAGATCCAATAGTGTCTGTTTTGAACATGATCTGTATGTTTTAGAGACCTGAGAGCCGCACGCAGTTTCCTGTACTATAGGTTTTATGGACAAAAACTAGAGCATCTGAACGCAATTACCATCTTACTGTTTCCCTTGCACTCCCCACTGCAGCCAAAGCAGTTATTAAATAGCATTATAGAAAACTACAATTAGTTCCAGGTAAAGCGTCAACCAACTTCAATCTGATACTGAATAGGTTGGGGGAGCGGATGGTGGGTTGAGTTTGGAAGATCCTGAGGCTGGGAAGGGGAAATAGGCAGCAGGAGGGAATTAAGCAACTGCATCAATGTGCACAGGGGCTCAGGCCGCAGGAGCCGAGCTGTTCGTGGGTGTGTATAAATGTTACCTGTGTGATGGTACTGAAAGAATACAGGGGCCACACGAAAGAAGGAAAGGTCCTGCGTATGCAGGGAACAAAAAGCAGATGGAACCAATGTGAGATAAATTTATCATTAAGGTGAATGTATGCAAGCCTATCTTTAATCCCTTTAAGGATCCCAAGAAAGCTGAAAATCTCAATATAAATACCCACAGTATTAATCTCTTCAGTGTCGTATCTGTTGAACTTTAATGTGAAACTTGAGAGAGTTAGGTGTCAATTAAAGAAACACTGTTCAAAAGTTGACGATATGCCAGTATTTTGATCATCCGTTCTGATGGACATATTGTTCATGGCGGGTGTTTTCAAGCTCTGACAGAGGATGGGTGATGATGTTTCAGCCCTTATTGTGCCCTTTTTAAATGTTAAATGAAATACGTGGTGGACCGGCAAGGTGCGTGAGTGGAGCATTACTGGCTCCTGTTAAAGCACTGGGATTTGTTGATCCTAATCAATGGCACTAGTAAGTTGTCATGGCTTACGACATTGCCTTCCCTCTGTGATTACCTCTTCTCTTAAATGTGCTGTATGAGTCTGCTGAAGACCACAAATGAGCGTGTGGACATGTGTAAGTCTACATATATATGAGGAAGACACCACATGTACATACAGATAGGATTTTTGTTTAGGTTGTCTGTTCAAAAGAAAGTAAACTAGATGGTTTACATAAGCATGCTTCTTCCTGAAAGGCTGAGCTATTTTAACAGTGCATTCCACCAAAATGAATAATATTTGGCTTTTGGAGGCAGATTTTTCTGTGGTTACAACCTCTTTTGCACATCGTAAAAGTCCAACCCCATCTTCTTGCTTTTCTTTCATTAAAAAGAACAACAACTAACCTTTAAAAATACCATATTTGTCATATGCTTGCTTGGGTTTCAGCTCATGTGATTTATGTGTCTATCTTCAGAGTAAACATACTCATTGAGGAAAATAATCAAGCATATTACACCGTAGAAATGAAGTTTTTGGGTGAGAGTGGCTCGTGGCAGATGGTGCTGCTGAGAACGTGGTCTCCTTAGAGCTGACTTCGCAAAGGGGTCGCTGCTTAGGCTGGGCTGTAAGTCGAAGTGGCTTATGAGTCCAAGCTTTGGACTGGAAGACCTCCAAAGCTTGCAGGTGATCTGTGCGTATAACAGTGAGCTGAGATGACAGCAAAGCGCTCCTGCCTTCACGTGGGAGTGTCGTGGTCATGTTCTGTTACCAGGATGGGTAAAACCAGACTCCTAAATCCCGAATCCTCCCACGTTTTACAGTGTGGATCACATTAGCAATTTGTGGCTCCGGTTTTACCTCCGGTTATAGCCTGACTGGTCATTAGCACCTTCAATTAGTTAACCAGATTCTGTTCTCAGTTGTACCACTGTGAATCACGAGTTGATCCTGTAAAATTTAAAACAAACAAACAAGTAGCACTGAAAGGATCTGGCCCAGCATAAATAAATTTGTCCCTTGACTTAACAATGAAAATTTTCAGCTGGTTCAGATCTCTCCAGTTTTGTTTAAGACCCTAGAGGTATCCCTCTTTACACAAGCAAATGATCAGATCCAAATTGAGCAGGATTTCTTGGTCGAAGGGGAAAACTATTTGAGGAGGGAGTAAATGGCACTGTATCATTCCAACTGTTCAAAATTTGTTTTGCCAAAGCAACAGTAGAAAGCTGTTAAAAAAAGATTTTAATTGTAAGTCATTTCGGCTTTCCCTGTAAGAAAACAAGGAAGAAGCAAACACAATGGCTAAAGAACATGAAAAGATCCCAAAGGTTAAGAATGCTCCAAGAAAAATATGCTCTCAATCTGAAATAGTGAGCAATGGAAACATTATTTGCACTACTTTCAGCGCTGTTGTTGGTTGCAACAGGCAGCAAAGCCCCTGTGACTTCCAAGGTCTGTTTTTCCTTGGGAAGGGGGCAGGAGGAGAGAAACATCAGAGGCTGAGCCTTTCTGCCCTGTTTCCCAGAGAGCTCAGACAGTGCATTCGGCTCTGCCGTTCTCCCACCACAAAGGATATATTTGCATAGCTCATTTGCAGGGTGAATGAGAAGGCTCAAGTGGCAAATTGGATATTGATAACTTCCAGAAGACTTTTTGGGACTGCTGTGTTATTCCACTCGTCTGAAAAATCGACAAACATTTGCAACAAAAAAGTTCTCTTTCTGGCAAAAAAGTATGGCTCCAAATGAATTAACTTTCAAAACTGATATTTAAGGATGTTTTATTAGTCTAACGTCTCTCCAAGTCTTGCCAGAGCCATCATGTTGAAAAGCTGTGGACTCAGTTATAATAGACATTATTTGTAATTGTTTCCTCTCGGCATTATCATGTAAGGGTAAAGGCAAGTGGAAAAGCACTTTTCAGTGCTCTGATCCATCTCCCTCATGTTGCTCAGTTCATATTCTGAGCTCCTAATGACGGACTGAGCAGGGAGGCGTTTGGGCGCTGTGTAGGAGCTTGTGCTGCGTGGAAGCGCTCTCGGGGATCTCCACGGCATGGACCAGAGCAGCCCTGTACCTGCACGAGAAGGCAGCACAGGCACAGCGCAGTCACGTCCCACCACTGCTACTGAGCACAAGTCTTCACTTTCCTGTACTGACTCTGGAATATTGTAATTCTTAACAGGAGGGGGAGAGGAGTGCCTTTTCTTGTTTTGCTTCTCTTTGTTTTGCTGCTGGTTTGTCTTTGTGTAATGTTTTTATTAATTAAGGATGGGATTTTTTTTTTTTTTTTGAAAAGGAGGCAAGGATCCAAGCTTAGACTTTTCGCATAAATATTGGCAGAACAGCTTATATGGGAGAAGGAAAACAAAGGTTATCATGATTAGCACGTGATCTTACTTAGGCAGTGTATCAGTTAAATTAGTCTCGAAATTATAACATTTCAGCTGCTGGTATTTTCCATATTAAAAATAAAATTTTCCAGTTTTGCACAAACAAAAATTCCAACCATTTGTTGATTTCCACCACCACCACCACCACCACTAGGAGGGAAGAAAAAGGAAAAAAAATAGAATGAAATACAGCCTAATCCCCCAGAATAGATTTCCACAAAGGCTATTTCTATCTGGGGGAAAATGTCAGTGCAGAAATTTCAGCCATCCTTAGTGTCCGTACCGTGTGGCATCTCCCAGATAGCTGTGTGCGCTTCGTTGCTCACGGTCTCATTTGCCATGGGGCAAACCTGGCCTAAATCTTCCAAACTCTGTGATTTTGCTCTGTACTTACGGCTGTATAACCCAGATCAGAATTCACCACGGATTATGCACGGATGCTTCTCATGCCCTCTTAGTCATTGGACGTGAACTAAGGTTTTGCAAAGCAGCATCAGCGTGCACGCTGCCCGGCCGGCTCAGACGGAGAAGTGCCATTTCTGACCGTGTGTGGCAAGCTTTTTCAATGCTTGGTTTAGTTCCATTCAGGCTACAAACCAGAGAACCAAACCAAAAACAGAGAAGAAAAAAGAAGGAAAAAATCCTTTCTGATTTTCAACATAAAGCTAGGATTACCACCAAAGAACAATAAAAATTCTTTTATTACCAACAACAGGAAGAGCAAAGGAAAAAAAAACCACAGAAAATCTTTGTTATAATTTTTCCATAACAAATAAGGTCTTTTCTGGTCATGTTTGGCTTTTTTTTTCCTTAAAATTGTATCTATTTAGGAAAAAAAAGTCTTGTTTAGAATAAAAACAAAACTGCAGAGGAAAAAGCATAGCTCTTATTAAAGAGTTTGACATCATAACCCATCTATTAAATAGCAGTATTCTTAAAGGAAAGTAATTTACAAATAAAAGGACGGAAATGAAAGGTTGTATGAGTTCCCGAGCCCATTGTTGAGGCAGTAAAGCACAGAAAACTTCCACTATCTATAGTCGCTGAAGTCATGTATTAGCAGGAACCAGCACTGGCGGTTCCCACAGGGAGAAGATCCTTGTAGAGAAATATGGCTGTGACTCACCTTTGTATTTCTCTATTCCCCACACTTTTTTGTAGCTTTACTGTGAGTGACTAGGGAAGATAAAGTATCAAAGGGGAATAAATGCGCTGCTTCCCTTGGCTAGTGGGTGCGATGGAGCTGCATCCCGCGGTGCCCTGCTCTCCCTGGTCCACCATGAGTGCTCGCACCCTGCAAGCGCAGCCAAGCATCAGCTGAAAGCCAGCTCCCGTGATTTTGGGAGGGATGTGAAGTTATCTCCAACAGCTTTTTTTATGTTCTCCCTAGATTTGGGGGCTGGTATGGTTTTGTTTTCACTGGGCTTCTGAGAAAACTCTTTTTCCTCTTACGAAGTCTGGCACACTTTCTTCCTGCACTCGGTGTTTGCTCTGTGTGGCTCTGTCCGAGGCTGATTAGG
This sequence comes from Aptenodytes forsteri, assembly GCF_000699145.1. NCBI lineage: Eukaryota > Metazoa > Chordata > Aves > Sphenisciformes > Spheniscidae > Aptenodytes > Aptenodytes forsteri. The sequence goes on along the minus strand of NW_008795715.1, from coordinate 1,054,268 downwards.
GTCGATAACGTGTGGCAGTGAGTTATTACCATGTGAGACCGTAAAGCCAAAACAGACAGATTCGACATAAAACAGTTACAGAAATGGTCTTTTTTTTCCTTATCTGACTCTGCTCTTGATAGCAAAGGCAGCCTGGTAACAAAGGATTTTGTTCCCCATTAATCCATAGTGATAAGTATCAGGCAATTCACCCTTCCATCAAAGACGTCTGTCTGCTCTGATCCTCTGCCATGGAGTGACAGGAGATGCTGCTAATCCAGACCTGGGTAACGGCCATCCCAGATCACAGCGGCTGGGGTCCCCTTGGGCACGTCCCAAATGATAGCGGAAGGGCAGTGCCTGGATTTCCCCTTGGCCAAACAAGGGACACTTTTCCCAAAGGGCCGTTGAGCATGGCTCAAGGATGAAACAACACAGAAGCAAAGTTCTCATCAAGTTTTAATGGGATTGAACCAGGAATAAGTTCCAGGTTCTTTAATCAACTTCTTAAAACTATAAATAAATATTAAAATGCTGACAAGATCCTCCTTATCACAATGTAACTCTCTTCTGTTCCTTCATTGCTACCCTTCAGCTCCTTCCCACATCCAAGTACCTCTTGCATTGTCTTGAAATCAAGGCCTGAATTGAGCTAAGACTTGTGGACAGGTTTAGCTATAGGCAGCTTCGTTGGTGTCAGTTCCCAATTCTCTCTCAAAAGATAATTTGGGGTCACATGTGCATGAAGCCCAACAAAAGCCAGAGTTGCTCTGCACTGGGATCTGCACTGGCATCTGAAGCTCTAAGCTCTTCAAAACAGAATTTAGAAATGGATGTGTTTGTGCAGCACCAAAGGGGTCCAGTCCTTCTGGCCACCTACATTGTATTGTACAGTGTTAACGCCCTGCTCCAGTTAATTGGATAGCCAAAGGAGTGAAAGACTCTCATTTTAATTTGAACACTGATGTCTTAACCCAGAAATCCTAATCAAATCAATCTAGAAAAAAATACTGTTTCCATGTACATATTTCCAGATGTAAATACTCCTTTAATTTAGTACAAAATTATTGTACTGTAAATTCTTTTATAACATTGCTAGGTTTAATTTTTGGTTTTGTTATTAATTTTTTATGTATTTTGTGGATTTGGGGTCCAAACGAATGAGAGGGTGCTACCAATGACTTGAACTAGCTTTTAAAAGATGCCTTTATTTTTTTTCCTCCTTGCACCACTGTTTTTTCTCTCTGACTTCCTCATCATGGGCTTTCTGAGGAGGGCAGTACATTTTGCCGTAGTGTGTGATGGGAGGATTAAGATTCCCATGACCAAACTCTTTCCTGAGGTACATTTGTATAAATATTAGAGGATCCCTCAAAATGAATTCTGCAATATATTTTGGGAAGATCATGGTGATGAACTGTTGATACATCTCATCTAGAATCTGTAGGAGGAAGATGTTTCAGAAGAAGAAAGCCAAGTACTAAGCAGTTATTCAGAGCACAGTGTTTACATCTACAATCAAACAATCGAAACAACCAAACTGAATAGCATTGGGTATTTTCCTGTAAAAGAGCTGCTGGGTACAAATCTAGATCTAAGAACCCTACAGAAATAAGATGCAAAATCAAGGCAAAGAGGGATTTTAGTGCTGTGTGAAACAGAGCTGAGGTCAGGCAGGGCTGGGAAGAGATGGGACAGCAGGGAATGTGGCCAAGGACCTGAGCTGCATTAATTACGGTGATTTAGATAAGGTGCAGAACAGCTCCATGGTTGGGGCATAACACGTAAGGATAACATTTTCCTGTTCTCTCTTACAGCCTGATACATCATGTAAAACCTACACTTAATAACATTATTTACAATTTCGCAGAAGGTGTTACAGCACAAGATACTTGGAAGACATGGAAGACCTTTATCTCAGGTCTATCCAGCCATGAGCTTCCTCCTGTCCATCCCTCGGTCCATGGAATACAATGCAATGTCATACAGAGAAGGACATAGATCCATTCTGATTCATTCTTTCCCAAAGACACTTTCTTTTGAGAACAGTGGAAAGTACCTTTTTTTTTTTTCCATGACCATAATTTAATTCTTTATTTTAACCAAGTTGCTACGTTCTTTCTCCTTGATAACTCACGAGTTCGAATGTAAAAAATGTATTATTACAAGAGACAATTACGGGGTTCAAAGCATTCTGAAGCATTCCATGCTTCCAGCTTCTGGTACTGATATAAGTAGAAGAATATTTGTGGTTTTTTTACTTGCATGAAGTGGAAGAGTTCCAAGAGCTGGTGGTAAAAGGCCTAATGAAAGTCTGCCTTCATCAGACACAACAAAGATCCTGCATCCTGGGAGGTTAACTGTTTATATGGACATGATGCCCAAGCACTGTCATACAAGTCTCTTTCACAAACAAGCCCTTGACCATGTAAACTCAATCATTTCATGCTCAGTCAAAAATAACAATAGCAAAATAATAAGAAAAATATAAATCCTGGTTTTGTTTTGCTTTTTTTTTTTTTTTTTTTAAATAAAGCATTACGTTGGAAGTTCAAGGTATGCAGTTCCCTAGTTCCCAAAGTTTGTTTGGACTGAAGATGTGTCTAGCACCTTTGGTGGTATAGTTGGATACCAGCAGGCTATAGAAATAATAGTCTCTATTTTGAAGTACACACAGTTGTTGCACAAACATCTGACTGCTGTAGTGCAGGAGGTTCTTTTCTACTGAACCTTCTGTTTGTCATTTATTTTTCCATTTTATAAATACTGATTGGAAACTTCTTCTTGGAAGGAAGAAGGAAATCTTGTGGATTGTAAACACTGAGAAGAAGATGAATTGTTTAGGATGGTGAAAAGGCTATAAGGACTAAAAACATAATGTTAAGTAGAGGAAAGTTTAGGCTGAATAACAGGATAAACTTCCAAGTGCTGAAATCTTGTTAGACTGTGGAAAATTCTTCCAAAGGATGTGGGAGAAGCTCCACTGTTTGAGCAGTTTGCCATTAGATTGGATATAAAACCTGGGTTTTTTTTGCTTTTTTTTTTTTTTTTTTTAAATAAAGCATTACGTTGGAAGTTCAAGGTATGCAGTTCCCTAGTTCCCAAAGTTTGTTTGGACTGAAGATGTGTCTAGCACCTTTGGTGGTATAGTTGGATACCAGCAGGCTATAGAAATAATAGTCTCTATTTTGAAGTACACACAGTTGTTGCACAAACATCTGACTGCTGTAGTGCAGGAGGTTCTTTTCTACTGAACCTTCTGTTTGTCATTTATTTTTCCATTTTATAAATACTGATTGGAAACTTCTTCTTGGAAGGAAGAAGGAAATCTTGTGGATTGTAAACACTGAGAAGAAGATGAATTGTTTAGGATGGTGAAAAGGCTATAAGGACTAAAAACATAATGTTAAGTAGAGGAAAGTTTAGGCTGAATAACAGGATAAACTTCCAAGTGCTGAAATCTTGTTAGACTGTGGAAAATTCTTCCAAAGGATGTGGGAGAAGCTCCACTGTTTGAGCAGTTTGCCACTAGATTGGACAAAGGACTAAAAATAAATCTTAAACAATCTTGCCCTAGCAAAGGGGGTGAACTGAAGAGGCCAAGTCAATGTAACCAACACCGCCTCCTTCGATTTCATTGATCACAAATCAATCCATGCCCAGAGAGTGAGAATATCAGTGAGACGCCTATGTCTAAAGACGAATTCATTCACCGTGTTCAGCTTGCAGGGATGGACTCTGACTCTGTAACCTGCTGAAGAGAAAATCTGTGCAATGCAAGGAAGTAGGAGCTGCCAGCAGCCTCCCATCTCAGCAAGAAATACAGCAACTTTAAACCAGGAAAATGGAAAGTAAATATATATATATATTTGAATTGCTCTACTGTCCAGAGGGCCAATTGTGCCCTGGGGTTCAGAGACCCTTCTTCATGCACATGGAGTGGCCTGGGAGAGCGCGTGAAGAAATTGGAAAGATACATTATGTTTTCAGACCATCAGAAAGAATACAGAAATCAGTTTGACACAGCTGAGCCCAAACAGAAAGATATTATGCCCTAACGCTTGCCACCTGTCCTTAAAGGACGTGTTCAGATTCAGCACCAGCGGTGATACCCATGAGAGAAAGAGCAGTCAGCAGTAATTGCAGATTTGCTGTGTCACTCTGGCAAAATAATTTAAGTGCCTTGTATCAGACGGTCAAACATTCAGGAGAGAATTTAAGTTTTGAATATGCATGTGTTTAAGTAACGGGCTAATAAAATTGTTGTCAGTGTGGATAACTTACTATCAGATGATCTGAGTTGCTAACTTGTTTTATGTAGTAATGGCAGATAACATGAGGCAAAGAAGATACAGCAGGATTTACAGCTGTAACAATTCGCCAGCAAGATTAGTAGTGTTTTGGATGTCGCTGCCTTTTTCCTTCTCTTTATGGATGACCTAAAAGCAAATTACTTTTTTTTTTTAAATCCATTCATGATGGTATTGACCTGAAGTTCCTGAAGAGACGAGAATCTGCCCACTGACTTTGCTGGGTCCTTGGATTTTATCAGAACGTCTAAATTTATTACATAAACACCATATTTCTGAACCGTTTGCTCTGGGGACTCATTATGAGTCTTCAAAATTTGATCTGAGTTACTTAACTCTGACTGGTCAGATGATTCACATGGTGGCGTTTCCATTCCTGAATGGAGGCATGTGTAAGCACATCTGGTGCAAATATTTCCTGGTAGAAACCGAAATGTCAGTTTCTGTAAATACTTCTGTGTGTGATTCTGAAATTTGCTCTCCGCTACGTTTTTGGCCAGTAAAACTTGATAACTCGAAGTTCTTAGAAAGCAAGGACAAAGAGATGCGAACATGGCCAAAGTGACTTTATTGCAAATTTGAATGAATCTAATATAAGTTAAAGCACACATTAAAGCTGCGGTAAAATTGAATCTTTTGTAAAGACTTGAGAAGATGCATAGTTCTTGAACTAGTAGTAGAGCAGATGGAAACCTTGGGTTTTTAAGTTACAAGCAAATCAACTGGGATCATGTCACTGTTATATGCGCGGAAATATAGAATATATACTTTTAATAGATGGGAACAAAACATGGTGTTTATGTTTATATGTCTATTTGGTATTTTCTGCTGGACATGTTATGTTAGTTGAGAGGGCATCTGCATCCCACCGCAAGCATAGGCGAACTAAACCGGTCTCCTACGCATGCCTGTAAACATCACTAAAAATCATTATGATTAGGAGTATCAAACTGGAAGGAACTTCTTGGGTATTTCCTGTCTAAACCAAATCCTACTTTTTTCCCAAGGAATTGATGGATATCAAAATTAATTTGAATTTTCTCTCTGTTATTTTTTTTTAATTATTATGATTCGAATGTTGTTCCAGAACCTTAGTGCTTTTAGAGCCAGAAATGTGATTTCTAGCCTACTCTACTTGTAACCTCTACATGTACTCTACACCATTTAGTATTTATTTTTTCCCCAACAGCCAGACTCTGTAGCCTGGAGGGAGTCTCACCAGACCTTCCTACAGCAGCCATCGTATCATTGCAATTACTGTCTTAGAGCCAGGCAACCTGCGGCAGCTCCAGCGGCAGTAGGAAGGGCCACCTGACGGCCACCTTTCCGTGGCTGATCCCTAGCCTTGGTTAAGAGGATCCAAATTGCTACAAGTCTCCCAGTGTGGCCACAGAAAGCCTGATGCAGTTGCAGCGTGGGCTCGGCTGGGGGGGATTTAATTCTCTGGTTAAGTCAACGGCAAAATCCTTTAATCTCTCTGAACATGCAGCAGTACGTTCCTCTGGACACTTGACCTTGGGACCCAAAGATAAAGTGACTTCTTGTGTCTTTTCAAGGGAGGCGCATTCTTAATTCTTGCATTTAGCAAGAGATTTCTCTTCTTTATTCCCCTTTCTTGTAACACATCTCTACGTTGTCTAATTTCTTTTTGTTTTTCATTTTTTCCTTCAAATTATTCTTTTCTTCCTTCCTAACTTTGTCCTACACCTTTCCTTAACGCTACCCCAGACCTTTTTCCCTCTCCCACTGTTATGAATCCTCAAGGGCCACAAGAATTTTCCATTTTCCTGCCCTAAACTCTTCGTATATCTCTCCCCACCTCGTTACAATAAAATAATTCTTCCATTTCGCTGTCACCTCAATTTAGCTCTCTCACCCTCCACTCCCTCTTTTTCCCCTGGTTTAAAGACCGACCAGCATTTCCTGAATTGGAAAAGCCACAATAATATTTTTTCCATTGAAAATACCACAAGTACAGTATTTCCATTGAACATACCACAAGAACAGTGTTTCCATTGAACATACCACAAGGACGGTGCTTTTGAGGTATCTAAACGTTAAGATGAACTCATAATGTTCATCTTGGACTCATTAAACCAAAGCCCCTTCTCTTCTCCAAAAAAATTCCCTCAGACAGAGAAAGAATTTTTATTCACAGGTTTCAAAAAAGAAAAAAAATACAATAAAAACAAGACCTAGACAGAGCCAGGACAATTTTGCACTTGCTTTGTGAGTAAAATATAAATAGGTTTTAGCAAGTTAAAAAAAAATCCATTAAAAATGCTCAGAGTGGTTGAACAGCTGGAAAAGCAACTTTTTTTGATAACATTTAAAGCTGCTCAGCAGCTGGGGAAAAAATGGCCTGTAAAAACACTTAACATTTACAGCCACTCAGTGGCTGGAAAAGCAACTTGTTATAAAATTGATTTAACATCACAGTGGCTGGAAAAGACATACACACACACATACATATAACTGCAGTGTTTTACATAGCTATATGGGTATTTAGACACAGATAACGCTATAAATAGGTAAGCTTGGCATTTCTGCTGATGCCATTGTGGCAGAGAATAATTTCCATTCAGAGCATTCACCATTTTATTTTCTGGGAGTTTAAAACTAAACCTTTTAAATTCCCATCAGTCTGAAGTCTGGCACGCCTGGATGCTCAGCCATCCCACCCAGCCCCCAGGAACGTCTTAAATCATTTTAGTTACAGAGCACTTTCTGAAATAATAACTGCGTTCTGTATCTGATCAGCTCACATGAAAGACTGACTGAGGCAGCAGAGCCCGAACTGTTTTACAAATAATATTTGTAATCAAGGGTGCTAGACAGGATTGCCTCCGTCGGCTCACCTGATCTGACAGGAGCTATGTGCTGCCTTTGTACCGCAGCCCCCATAGCTGACAGAAGCCTTACATCCCCAGAAGTGACAAGAACGATATCTGATTATTAAAAAAGTGATGTGAAAAGCACCGTGTAAGTAGTAATTAAGCATATTTGTTTCTCTCTCGGAGATTAGAGTTCTTTAAAATGCCATTTTAAAGCGTGAGTCATGTAATAAGCCCTAAAGCAGCATCAGGCAGTTGTGCTCTCACCCCCCGAACACCACGCACAGATTCTGGTCCCCTGCATCCAGCTGTGCCGCGCAGAGGTGATGTGCAGGCAGGTCCCGTGCTCAGCCCCTGGTCAAAGCCCCTAGAACCGGGACTAAAGCTATTGCCTAAACGTTAACGCTAACAGGCTTTCTGTCAGAGCCTGTAAACCATGAAACACTTTCATGTATGAGAACCTTGATGCGTGTGGGCATACATTGGAAATAATCACTATATTAAATTACTGTAATAATGTAATAGATCTGTTTGCAGCACAGGAACTTAATTCTTCCCTAGAACCAGTGATTCCCATTTTCCCCGGCCCCCGGTGAAGCGGCAGGGCTTTCTGTCACTCTCCCTCAGACTTCACCTCCATCTGACATTTCTGTTTCATTTTGCCAAGCGCGTCTCTATGACAAAATTAACTGGACGCATCCATCGTGCTTGAGAGATGTCATAAAACCATACAGGCAGTTATTGCACTGTTACAACAAATTTCTGCAGTAAAACATTTTATGCGATGCATGTTTTGCTGGCGGGGGGCAGCCCAGGCAAACCAAGGACCCCTGTAAAGCTGAGTGATCCAGCCTCGCTCCCCAAGAGCTGACCTCAAGCTGGTGGTGAGCCCCTTCAGAAGAGAACAGCGTCTCCTGGAGCAAATGCAGTCAATTATGTTTTGTTTCCAAGCGAGGATGTCCTGACCGGCTGGATTATGGCTGAGGCTGTGTAACCGATTGCTCCCTACCTAGTAAAGAGGGAAGGGTAAATGTTGCCGTGATTGGGTGTCATTTCCCAAAAACTGACAGTCCAAAGCTGCTTCTAAAGTCAAGAGTAGAGCCCAAAGTGCCGCTTAGCTGGGTTTGATGCCAGCTTTCAGAGCTGAGATGAGAAACTGGATGTCTTACCTCTGCCGGTAACTCTGCAGATAATGAGGCAATGTTCCCAAAGTATCTGAGGCGGGGATCTTTTAAGTGTAATACTTGTGAAAGTGGAAAAATAAAAACTACCTATGAATATGTGAAGATGTATATTCCTCAAGGACAGACAGGTATTGTTTAGTGTCGTCCGGGTGAAGGGAGGAGGTGCAAAAAGAAGATTTTAAGAAGAGTTTTCCTGCCAGGGAGAGCTATTAGGCACTGGAATTATTTCCTCAATGAAAGCAGAGGAAGGCAATTCCTTCAGACATTTAATAATAGATTGGGCAAAGAATTAGGAAATATCAAGAAGAAGCCTGTACTGGCAGGTAATTGAGCTAATCAGAACTAGTAGGACTTAAACTTTTATTTTTTTTTTAGGATCATTTAAAGTCAGCTGCAATAGATATTTCATTAATTTACAGTCTTTTTCATTGCAGTCCAATACCCAGGAGTAAGACAGAACAGCTTAATGGTAAAAAAACACAAACCCAGTAACTGCTGAGAACACTAGGACCATGCAGTGCCAGCGAGGCAAGATTTCATGGGCATGCATAAAATACACAAGCAAGTTCGCAAGCAGGCCACAAAAGCCAATGTGGAAGAGAAGGGACAGAAGGAGCCAAGGTTTGATCTGGAAAATAAAAAGGGGAAAGCAAGGATGAAGAACCAGGGGATTGGACGAGATGGGATGGGATAGGAGGGGGTCCTGGAGAGGACTCTGACTTGGCAACAGCCGTGGAAAATAAAAGTACAGAATCAAAAACTGCTTTAAGAACAGCCCGTGATCAAATACCAGACTGGCTAATTTGTATTTCAGGGGCTAGAGCAGAGGATGCTAGCTGCAGTCGCTGTACCTTGCAACACATTTCGTGTTCCTGGACACACAGCAAGTACTAAATCACGGGCATCCGGCTCAGACTTGAACTGGGGTGTAAAGGCTGAGCAGCATCAGACTGAGTAAGTAAATTTGAGGAAAGGCAGACACTTCAGAGTACTGTGGTGTCTGGATTATCCAGAGGATGACTAAGCCAGGTACTTTTTTTTTCTCGCTGTTCATCCTGAACAGCATGGTGGGTGCCAGATTTTATTCTTTCATCCTTTCTCCCTGTTCTGCATTTTTTAAATAAAATTTAGAACATGCTGTAATTATTCCATATGGGATTATTAACCAGTTATGTACATTTCTGGGCATGGTACCGTGATGTCCAGGATGCTGAGGTCAGGAGGGGACACAGCCCGGGGCATCCCATCAGCTGCTTGAGTGACTGACAAATGATGCCGAGTGCATCTGTAATACTTAGAGCAGAACCCCATCTCCCCGCTTTCCCAACCTAGGACATGAGGTCTCTCCTGCATCTGGGGGGGGGAAGTTTATTCCTAAAACAAAGCTGAAAAGAAAGAAGGAAACAGAAAATCCTAATGATGTCCTCACCACTAAATTCCGTCAGAGCCGAGTAAATGCAAATAAAGTTTATTGCCTTTTTAACAACATAATGGCGTTTCAGACTATCTCTAGGTCTGATTCAGCAATCCATACCCATTATGAATAATAATTCCTCCCTGTTGTAATTCCACAAAGGCCGTAAGTGCTTATCAGTATATGGAGAGGTTGGAGTATTTGTCCCAGAGGTGTCAGAGCCAGATTTTTATGTACTTGCTGACTGTAATGGGTGGAAAGGCACAGTCTAACACACTTGTTCTGGTTTGATAGCCATTTACTCCACAAGCGTCATCACTTAGTGACGCTATTATCATTAAGCCTGAGTAATGACATCAGAATCTGGCCCTGTACTTCTACAGTTATTCTCTAGCCTACATACAGAAATCCTCCGTACAAACCTAACCCTACTTATTTAAAAGCTGCTCAGAAGCCCAGGTTATTCACTACGTGTATGCACGGTGACCAGAACAATTAAGTTTTACCATGATTGGAGCCTGGGATAATCCCTGGGCTACAGCCACCCCGGAGAGCCCTCTCGGCTCAGATGACAGCTCCGAGCAACGCGGTGCTCAATGTCCTTCACCGATCCCAGGGCGGACATCAGAGGTGATGTGGTTAGAGGAGCTTTTGTCTTCTTAGAGGTGATGTGGTTAGAGGAGCTTTTGTCTTCTCGTCTCTTTGAGAGAAGAGGTATCAAATATGGAAGAGAGAGGAATATTACGTGACTTAATGCTTCCTCTCAAGGTATCTGCACAGGTTGCAGTATCATTAGACCCAAGGAAAAAGAGACCATGAAGGAAAATAAAGCTGAATCTCTGAATTTGGATCATTGCACTAGGAGTAGAAAAGGCTTACTTTATGGAAAAGTCACTGGCTTCATGCTCTACTGTACAACTCTAATTTATACCCTATTAGAAGCTGATATCACCATTAGATTTAAATTATAGCTATATTAACATCCATCAGCAAGTTGACCTAGAAACTTATTTATTTAAGAACATAAGTGGTCTGAGTAAAAGACTTATTTCAGATGCCAAAAACAAAAACAAAAACAAGTACAATGGGGTTTGGATCTAGACAATGGTTGGGAACCGTATTGGCAGCCATCAAGTTAGAATATTTGATCTTCACAGCTTGACGTCAAGAATGGCTTTTAAATCTCCTGGCTGGTAAATATATCTGGCTCATGTGTTGTTTAACATTTGAGGCGCTTATAGATATTGTGGTTACAAAGTTGATCAAACATGCAAGGCATTATTTGTAGGAAAAACATTTACCTTACTGGAGAGGCTTGATATATACAGAAGGCTCAAATGATTTCCCGTCTGCTTTAATGCATGAAGTAAAGTGGAATTTGCTTTGAGAATCAAAAAAAAAGGCAGTTCTTCAGATGCACACTGCTGTGTCTGGTGTGGCTTGTGAATGCTTATAGGTAAGTTCAGCACTGTTTTCTTTTGTGAGATAAAACTTGCTCAAAAAGTTAGAAAACTTACATGTTGTAAAGCAAAGCAAAAAGAAAATTATCTGAGATTTGAGAACTGAATGTGAAAATTGTGGTTATCATTTCAGTTCTCTTGTTCCTCTTTCAATAGAAAAATAAAAAAAAAGAGAGGGAGAAGGATTGGAAAGGTAGGGAAAAGAGGGAAGGAGAAGAGTAGAAAAGAGAAATAAAAGACGTTTTTAACATCTTAGTTGAAAACTGTGCTCAAGATTTTCCATTAGACTGTTTGGGAGAAAAAGAAGGGTCCTGTTCAGAGGAGGTGGTTTGAAGTGAAACAAGGGAGGTAGAGGGTTTCGTGTAACGAGATCAAATCTCCTGTTCCAGTGGGACACGATGCAGGGGTCCGCCTCTCTAATTGCATTGCTGCCTTCATCAAGGTGACGCTTCACCGAAGTAGAGGAAACAGTATTTTAAAATATTTTCTGTTACCTCAGCACAGCAGCGTGAGGCAAAGACTGAAGACTGCAGCAGTAATTAAGGAAAACTGCAGTGGATTAAAGGAAGGGAAAAGGACTAATTCTCATCCTGAAAGCTACCGAAGCAAAAAGGAGCAGCGTCAGCGGTGTGCATCTTCCCTTCCAGGCTAAGGGGAGCACAGCAGCCTTCCAGCTCCTTCGTTTCCATGTGCCGCTGTGCTTTGTGGTGTGCGACCCTTCTCCTGTGGCCTGTGAGATGCCTTCAGGCTTGTCTGGCAGTGTCCTAAGATGAGTATAGATGGTGTAACCAAAAAATCCCACGTACTCCTGATGAAGCTGAGCCCCTGTGTTTGCTACCTCTCTGGACATAAGTGTCCCTTAGAAGACGCTCTAGTAAGAACCATTCAACTGCCAACAGGAAAATGGTACTTTTCCCCTCCAGACTTTTCAATTTTTCAATTCCTTCTATTCTTCAAGAGAAAAGAGAGGTCTGACTGTATGGCGAGAGGGAGGCTGGCTCATGTGGGTTCAGCTCCGCTCTGACGCTGCAGTTTTGAATCATAACCGAGATAAAGATTATCTTTCCACTCAGCTTAAAAATACTCCAAAGCCTTTTCCTGGAAATAGTTTGTTTTGAAGTGAACGAGTGCAATTTGTGCATGGCTGCCATTACTCTGACTACTGCAGATATAAGCTCTTAATAAGCCACTCTCAGGGTATTTTTGCAAGAGTCGTGTGGAGATAGGTAGCCAGGTGCAGGGCGAGATGCTATCGCTGTCTCTGCTGAAAGATGCTCTGCAGGGTGAGTTCAACCATCTGTAAACCCCATAGAACAGACACCAAAGAGAAATATTAGGAAACTCCCAACAGTGGGAAAAGCATCAGCTGGCACTCACGCTTGTATTAGACATCAAAGAATCCAGCAGGCTAAAAATCCATCGAAAACCAGGCTTCTCAGGAAAGACTTTCATTTCTAACTTTCAAAGTGTTGAATTTATGTGGGAACTGCAGTTTGCTTTATTTTGAAGGTTGGGTTCCAGCAGATTGGAAAGTGTGAGCCCTACAGACTCAGAAGCAAGAAAGCAAATAAAAAGCACCAATTTTGATATGTTTTTACTAAAAATAATAATGTTTTTAAGCCAATCCTGGGAGCTTTGGGCATTGACTCATGACTTCTGAATGCTTCAGACAGACAGTAACAGAGACTATCCAGTAAGGGAACCAGAATATTACCGCATGAGCTGAATAATTAATGAGCGGCACTTAAATTGCAAAGGTCTTGCATACCAAGAGCTATTGCTGAGAAAATTTATGAACAATTTCGAATAACAAATTCATTTGAGAATCCGACAATTTGTAGACAACCGTCGAACAAAAAAGTTCCAAAAACCAAGTCCAAAGTCTCAGGATCAGCAAAGGATATGTACAAAATTCCCTTTCATGTTATTATTGGACTGGGCCAGACGTCCAGACACACCGAGTTACTCAAGCTCGCTGTCAGCTACACAATAAATTTATATGGAATTTCAGTGCTATCTCAGAGGGGCAATATTGGCTTAAGGTGTTTCCATTTCAGAACTTTGTCCGATGGCAGATTGGTATTTTTTTGCCCCGTTTTGCCTAGTGTTGAGCTTTCTGAATGACTTTAGCTTCACAAATCTTTATTGGCCACATATTCCTCTCCCAGACCGTTCCAGCTCCACATTACTGCAATCCAGCGCCTGCTGGTCAGACTTAACACCAGTCTGCTGTCAGTGGATGCTACTGTGCTATTTATAAACCCTTTGCTACATACAGGTATTTATGGCACTGACTAGGGTCAGGAAGAACAAAAAAAAAGAAAAACGAAAAAAGTTCACTCCATTTTTATTAGTCAAGTTCACAGCCAGCCATATGGCCACAAACTGGAAGCCGCCAGCTCAGTCAACTGGAACAACATCACTTTCTGAATCCTGCAAAAGCCATTATATTGTATTATATATGTGGATATACATATATATCTTGAGAGGGGTGTCAGATATTCAATAAACGATAACAAGTTCCTCCCTGAGACCCGTGTCACTCTCGTACCTGATCCCTAGTAGTAACAGACGGTCCTTCGTTTTACGGACACACGTGCCTCCCGAGGAGGTACTGCAGTCCCGCTGCCACTTCCCTCCCGTTAGACTCTTACCCAGAAAGATAGGTTTCTTTGCTGAAATAAATCATGTTGATGAAGATACAGACACAGTCCTGAGTGAAACAGGAAGAACATGCAGCTGTGCCTGCAAGTGCTAATGGAGGGGATAGAGTCCCTTAAGTCCCCTGCTAACCATGCAATATATTTTGGAGTTTATTTCATGTAGTCTTTTGCTCTGTTTGTTTTTCTTTCTGTGGACAGTTCTTGCGGGCAATTTGGAAAAAAAAAGTTTTCTTTTAGATTTGTAAGGACAGAGGATTTAGCCGCGTGCACAAAAGGTATTGTGCAAAATCAACTGGAGCTCAGATGTTTTGAGCAGAGGAGCTTGCATCATGTATCACAGCAAGCTGCACATCTCCTGAGGGTACCTGTCCTACATCCTCCGGTGGAGCATAACACGGTGGTGCCCAGCAAGCACTGATGAAGCATGTCTGTGTATTCAGCTTCGTGGAGATGCTAGCTCACGTCCCAAAGGGATGATGGCCATATTGGTGTCATTCGAGTAAACTTTGCCTCCTAGCTCATCTCATTAGCTCAGGCAAACCAGGATGCCGATAAACATACTCCTACCAGGGCTGCACTTGTCAGCCTTGCTCTTGGGTCCCTGCCCTGCTCTCTGCTCAGCACAGAGGCCTGTAGGCAATACTGCACTCAAGGGCTGGCATTGGTGTTGCCTCTTATTGTGGCTTTCACAAGGTCATTCTCATTCTTTTTGCATCAGTTTCCCTATCTATAAGATAAAGGTTCCTAATACCTATCTACCTCAGAAGCTTGTGTGTAGGTTTAATTAATAATCCGCAGTCTCTGTGGGAGTAACAAAGAGGCGGAAGGACTGGGGGAGGGAGAAGCCGGGTAACAGTCGTAGGAAACACATGGTCGCAGAGCTGAACCGCGCGCAGAAATTCCCATCAGGGAACAATGCTGCACCAGCTGGGAGGTGGCGAAGGTGACCTCAGGGCTTCGCCTCTCCATTGCTGCGAGCCCATTGTTCTATTGTGTCCTTTGCAGGGAGTTCAAGGGGATAAACAGCATTTTCTAACTGAACTTAGTCTCCAGGATAGCTTTCTTCCCTTCTAGCTTTACTTGAGCAAAGAAATCAAGTATCGATGCACTCCACACCTGCCGGGGCGCGGGTTCAGCATGTGGTTTTGTAGAGGTACTTACGGAGTCTGTCCCAAAGTGTACTGCTGTCCTGGGCTGGAGGCTGGAAGGAGACAGTAGTGAGCAAACCCAGGAGTCCAGTGAAATGAAGGATGATGTTCCCAAAGGCTCCCCAGTGATCTTCAGCCCCAACACCCACAAACAGTCAAGGCACCTCGTATGATCGAGAGTTCAGCACCCTCCTCTGCACCACAGCCGTGGCTGAAGGCACCCTCAGAGCCGTGCTGCTGGTGAGAATGAGCCCAGGGCTGGTGAGGAACCATTGTGGTCCTTCCCTACTGATGTCTGGAGCGATTGCTCCCTGCACAGCCCAGTCCCAAGGAAATGGTGATGTTCAGAGGACTGACCGATGCTGCACCACAGGGGGTCGGAAGAAGCAGCCACCACACCGAAGCAGGGCTAACTTCATGTTCTAAATTAGACATAGAAATTAAAATTAAATGAGACACATGCATTAAGAGCTTCAACTTCTCAGGTTCCCTAAACAGCTCAGCAAAGTAGGTGCCTGAAGGGGTAGCTTAAAGCACCTGAATTAAAAGCTCAGCATGAGCAGGTGTAATGCAACTGCCTTAAGAAACCTCGCCGAGACAAAGCACAGCTCAGCTAGCAGTTGCCTTCACTTTTCCCCATTACACCCATGCTTCCTCAAGAAGTAAAATGACCATTCTTCTCATTTCTAATCAGGCATGATTAGCACACCTTTGTCCCTGTGAGCTTGTCCCCAGGTCAGCTGTGCTGTTTGGATTCGGTGTTTCCCGCAAGGTTACCCTGAGGTCTCTTCCCAGTCTGTGGCTGTGTTAAATCTCTTTGCCTTCACCATACCCAGGACTCTTGGAAACCCCTCCTTTAATATCTCCGTATTGCTGGAGGAAGGAGGTGGCAGATTGGCAAATCTAATATTTTGTAAAACAAAACCATATAAATTCCAGCTGTTACCATATGATCAGTCTACTTTGGCAGAAGGAGATGTGCCGTGTTGCCCCGGGCCTATTTGATTTCAGTGTGAAAGTATGCCATTTTTAAATCAGAAGACACACCTATTGTTATTCAAAGTTCCTTAAATATACTTAAGCTTTTAATCATCTTGCAGTCTGTTAGTTTAGTACCTCTTTTTCTGCTGGCTTTTCAGAGCTCTAGAAACTTAAAGCAGTGCAAGAACCCGTGCAGAGGAGTCCTTTGCCACCCACGGCGAGAGCAGCCCGGTCCCTTTCCCGTGTGAAGCATCTTATTTGTGATGAGAGGTCTGAACTGTGGCCAAAGCACGGGGCATGGCCAGTGACTGCAGAGTAATGGAGAGGAGAAGATGCACGGGGCAGAAGTCACCAAGATTCAGTGACAGCAGAGATTGCAAGGACCTGAATCTGGAGCCATCCTGCACGACTCAGTGGGCTTATTTTAAATATGCTATTTATCCCTAGTCCATGTGTTATTTATCCCTAGTCCATAAATATGAATTTTATGGAGACCTCCTTGGTGGAGAGGAACAAGAGACAATTTGGCAATTGACAAGGGGGGGCGGGGGGAG
>NW_008795715.1:919161-1037696 GCF_000699145.1 Aptenodytes forsteri | reverse complement strand
AAAATGGAAAAAGAAAAGAGGGGGGGGGGGGCAAGAAAAATATGGATGTGAAAAAGACCATGTCTCCTGAAAGACAGGCAACGGAGGAAACTGGGAAGCACGAAAGGAAAGCAATCAGCAAGGAGGGAGAGTGGAAGGGGGGAGGCCCAGCGGCACGGAAGCAAGTGGAAGGAGAAAATGGGAGCTCGGCGGCACGGCATTAGTCAAGCCTTTCTAAGCAAAGGTTCTGCCAGCCAAAACAGCGGCAAGTCTGAAATTGGTTAGGGTTTGTTTATTTATTCATACCACAGGATGTAAACTAATATAGTTAAATTCCCCTGGGAAAATAAAGCTGACTTTTTTTTTTTCGGTAAGTTTAAGAATACATTCATCCTTCTTTCCCCTCTTTCATGAAATTTAACAGGCTTCAGAGCACCCAGAAAGATTTGCTACTGAATTCCTGCCTCTGCAGGGACGAGAAACAGTTGTCACATGGAAGAGCGAGTGGTCGGGACCTTTGGTATCCAGATGTAAGACATCTTCCTATGATGCCTCATGGTTCACGTTCAGGAATGACTTTTTGACTCTTAACCACTACATTTAAAGATTTGCTGGGCAGTAGATGTGACTGATATTTATATGAAATTAATCCCCCTGTGCAGGAGGTTCTGTGCTCTCAGGTCAAAATGTGTTTTTAGTAGGAGTAAATTGCAGAACGAGGATTTACTTTCAGCTCAGGTTTTGCTTCCTTGGCTTCAGTTTGTAAGTGTTGAAGGTTTCACCTTCCCAATGCAAAAATAAAATGAAAACAACGAGATCCTAAATTGCTCGCTTAGAATAATCTGAATGGAGCTTTATATAAAATACAAATACTTCAGGAGAAAAAAACAGAACCTGCAGCTGAAAAACAAGGTCTGCGGGGTTGCGGAGGATAACCATCCTGCCATGCCGGGCATTCCTCTGGCACTGCATTCCCAAGCAAAAGAAGAAGTAAAAAAAGACGTTTAATTGACCAAAGTCCTGATTGTCTTTTCAGACTCCCTTCTTGATGTGGTTAGAGATTGGAACCCTTTTGGAAAGCAACTTGACATTTCATAGCTTAGATATTTCCTCCATTGCTTTTGACTTTCAGGCCTCAATTATTTCCACCAGGAAAGCGTTTGCCAAGCTGATGAAATTGGAAACAGAGTGGATGTTATAAAATACAGGTAGCTCCGGCCGCTGTGCGTGATGCTGCCTCATGTGCTTTTTCATTTTGCTTCTCCCAACTCCCTTTAAAGGCTGCAGCATGGCATGGGCTGCGCTTCGCAGGAGCAGCTCTGCTCGCGAAGGGGGGCAGAGCTCCATCAGCGTGTGCCTGTGCCTGCACATGTGTGTCCAGGTATCGGTTTTAGCTTGGTTTCTAATCTGGAAAAATTCTTACAGTTTTTGCAGGGACAAATTATTCTTCCTGGTTGTGGAGGGAAAGGAGGGAAACCATTCTTGTCCCTCAACAGGTTTTGATGGAAATTATATTCCTGTGCCAAATGATCACTGAAATTAAAGAGCACTTATGGGGAAAATGTTGCAATTCTCTGGCTTTTTGTCCCCTGTTTAACTTTTCGTGGGGATGGAAACTGGTAAACTTTCCATTCACTGCAGCCATCCTGTTTTACAGCTTAGGAAAACACCTCTTCCAGGGGCTTTGCTATCATACCTACGTGACTCTGGGCACTAATGCGCCCAGAGCTGCTGGAGCTCAGCGCATCTGAAAATTTGGCCCAGGTAGTGATGCTTAAATATGACGGACTCTACATTTACACTCTCAGGGGATTTTTACTTCTACCAGTGATGAGTGAGACACTGGCTGGGACTGAGGCAGCTGAGGAATCATCTGGACACAAAGAAAAACCAGCTGAGTCCTCTATGCTAACCCTCAAAACAGGAGGTGACGTAGGATCCACTTCTTGGAGCAGCAGCACTTCTCTGTGCTATCCCCATCCCCTGACCATGCCAAACCAATCCTGCGAAGTGGCTTAACCAAATAAAAGATTTGGCTTTGAATACGTTGGAGTTGATATTCAAAAAGCCAACTGCGTTGAACAATTGCGTGGTTCCCACCAGGAGCCCGCAGCCAGGGCAGGAGTGGGATGAAGGCATCTGGGGGCAACGTTCATCCCACCACCACTTGCCTGGGGGTTCGAGAGCTCCTGTTACTGCACAAGGCTGCGCACGCGATCCAAAATTATGTCATGTGGGATAATAAGATGCAGATGCCCTGAAGCAACGGTGATTTGTTTAGACCTGGCGGAGTTGTTTGCAGGATTGATGGTCCCACAGTGGAGCAATATCTGTCCTCTCTTCTGGGAGACGCCAATCAAAGATATAAGGAGCAGTTTGTCTCTGCCAGCACTTGAAGCTTGAGGACGTTTCTGTAGGAAGTAACAGTGGTAAAACATCCTCTGTAGCATGTAAACAATTTTTCCCTATTCAGTATGGTAAAAAATAAAAAAGGGAGCTGTGTAAACATCTCTGAGTTGCCCTTGCTTGTCTTTCACTCCTGAGCCGCGGAGCAGAAGGCTCCGCTCAGAAGCCAGTACATACTGTATAACTTCCTTCTGATCCATGATCCAGCACAAATACAAAACCAAATCATATTTCCACGTAATCAATCCATGTTCTTAGAGAGGAAAAGAGTCCTTAACAGCTGACTAGGAGACCTTGGAGTATAATAGAGCTCTCTAAATGCACAGGTGTGCCAAAATACTTCACCAACAGTGTGTGAGAAAGTATTCACATTGTTCCCAAACCATGGGAAAAACATATCCTGTTCCCATTTCTGAAATGTGCCATTCATAAGGCTCTATATATTCTGCTCGGTGCGGGAACGTGCGTTGTCTCCTTGCAACCATCCCTGCTTCAGGGGCTGGTGATAAACTTTCGCTAGCTTCCGTGCATTGTGCTGCTCTCAAACAAGCTGGAGAGACCGTGCTGGTGTCCTTGTCCTGCTTGGATGGGGAATTAAGACTGCGCCGACAGCAGCATTGTGCTCTGTCTTTTGGGCTGACTTATATCAGGAAAAATATTAAAGGGAGAGGCTTTTTTGAGGCTGCTGAATTCTTCTCACTGTCCGTTTCCCACGTGGATGCTCTGATGCGTGGTGTTTCCTACAGCGATCCTGAGCGTCCAGAGTTACAGAGTGAATGAAGATCGCTAGATGGTGAGAGAGGGAAATGAGAAAGACCAGAATAAACTCTGATGATAGGAAACTTGGATGTTGTGGTCGCGTTTAAATGAACAACATAATAAGGGAAACAGAGGAGTGACTGCGGAGAAGAATGACAGATACTTATTGCTTAATCGTAGTGAAGTGCTTTTACATTTTTGGCTAACGTGAGAGTGTATCTACAATTTCCACTTGAAATGTTTTGGAGATACAAGTAGCTTTCCTTTTCATCAAGAAAAGGTCCGTGCAATTTTTTGATTAGAAGTACCTTAAAAAATAACAACAACGACATGTTTTTGCTTTAGAATTTCTGTTAAAAATCACTTAATTTTGACATTTCAACTGCACTGTGGGATCAGCAGCTCATGACCATCTCTCCTTCCTCTGTGCAGAGATTGTAGCAATGAAATTCCACTTCTGAGTCATCCCCAAATATCCAGGACCTTTCTGAAACTCTGAGATGTGCCATTCTTAATAAGAATAACATGTTTAGAGCAAAAGAAATTGAAGTGGTGTTTGAATTTGAATGTGCACGCTACCTCAGTCTTGTTTAAAGAAGTTTTATGACTTCAGATCAATTCATTGACAGCTTCCAGCTCCTGAATTTTCCCATAAGGGAAGCGAGGATACACCAGAAAGGAAAAAAATGTGGAGTTTTCACAATCTAGTTCAAGAATTGCTAACGTGGCATTCAAGCGTCACTAGACCACCCAGCAGAACAGATGCGAAATGCGTTAAGTCTGAGCTCATGGCTGTTTTCTGTGGCATTAGCCAGATCACGTTCGAGCTCTCATATCAGCTCGAGGGCAGCGGCAGGAGGCCAGGCAATGCCCATGGCAGTGATGGGGACAGACCCGGCGCAGAAGCGGCGCAGGAGAGCGAGCACCGGCTGGGCGGTGCGGCATGTCACGCGTTTTGATCTACTGCTGCGAGTTCTCACAGCAGATTTATCGTAACCTGAGCCCCAGGTGAAGCCATCGGAAAGTGGCTCTCCCTTCCTGGATGAGGAAAGGCATCTCCCAACACTTAGCAGCCAGTCTGGCCCGACTCGAATTTAATCATTCAGATATTGAAGCCACAATGAGTTCCAGCCTAGGCAGAGTTCATCGGAGGTTCAGGACGCTCAAGTCATGAATTAATTCCCACCAACACCAGAACTTGCTTAATTTTACAGAGATTGGAAAAATATTGTAGTAAATAAAACCTGGGTATGAATAAGAGTCCTTTTTGTAGACCGGTGGGCGTGTTCGGCTGCTGGAGCGGTTAGTGGCATTACTTACAGCTGATTCAAGCTATGTTTTTATATTACAGTAGTGTTTTCCAGACACCGTGTTTTCCATTCCAAAACAGCAATTATTTTACTATTGATCATTCATTTCCAGTGATCTAATTGGAAATGTATAATGATACAGCAGCCTGTATTTTCAAACAGAAATCACTAATTTTGGTTGTCAGTTTTCAGACAATCATCATAAAAGTCTGCAGAGGAGCCAGCTGTTTCCAGGGGCCTGATCGCTCACCCCTGAAAATGAGGTGACGATGGTAATCACCATCATAGTGGTTTCTTAAAATCCAGCCTGATGTGGGTGGTGTTGAGACACCTACGGATGCTCTGGAGCACGTGGCAGGAGGTGAGCACCAACCTCTCCTTGGCTTTAGCCCCCGAATGACCCTGGTGCTCGGCTTAGGAAAGGGTTTTTTATTGCAAGGACAATTGTTGCAAACGCTAGGGACAACTGCAAGCAACAGGACAAGTCCCCCCAGAGCAGAGCTCAAGCCCCACGGCTTTGCAGACCCAAAAGCATCGAACACCAGCTACCCCATAGGTAATTCCCCCCCTGGGGAAGGCACCATGGGTCACGCTTCCACCGGCTGAGGTCGGTAGCAGGAGAGCCGGCGTTTTTCTGCTTCCCTTCCCCGAGGGAGCAGCAGTGCGGCAGGCGGGGGGGACGGGATGGGGCGGGACCAAAAAACGCCCCCCCCCTGCCACGCCAACAAAAACAGGGAAGAGCTTTGTCACCATGGCCCTGCTCTCAGCTGTGGGGCCGGCGTAGGGATTGCACAACGAGCCTTTTAAAAATAAAGCATCTTTAAAAATACTCTTTTTTTTTTACATTATAAGAGGCTAAGTGAAAGCAGCAATTTTCTTGTTTTATTTAGTTTTAAACCAATGAAAGTTAATGTTTATAGCAGTCTAGGAGCTGGAAACCCAACTTGAGAAACACTTAATGTTTAGATCTACTTAGTGGTTGGAAAAAACAACTTTTTAAATGCTCCAGCAAGTGGAAACAGCCACCCCTTGTAAACAAACCTTTAGCATTAAGATATTTCTTAGCAGCGGAAAACCTTAACTGCATGGAGACATATTTCTGAGACATTTCGAAGTGATCATAGGCTGCCGGCATAACCACGTTCTGTCAGCAGAGACATCAGTGATCAATGGAGATGAAAGAAGAAAGAGTTTCCATACAGGATGCTTGCTGAATGTTTGTTTCACAATAATTTACTGCATTACACACATAATTTATATCCATATCGGGATCCAGTTCAACACTGCACTACTCTAGTTTCATGTTTTAGGGTCAGTGAAGTTAAACCAACACAAACAGCAAGGAGTTGGGCACCAGAATAAAAAATATTGGTTGTTTTCTGCAAGTACAGTAAAATTTCCCAGCCGTAAGATAAGCCTGCCAGATATTTTAGTGGTGACCTTGAAAAAATAATATGACAACCTGCTCAGTCGGTGTTTTGCCTCCAAAACCTCATTTCAACCCTGGTCATGTGCTTTGTAGCTGCTTGCCCTGACCGTGGGTTGAAGTGTCCCTGAGGTGAGCTATGTATGGGAACTTTTTTTTCCCAAAGAAACAGTGGAAGTCCCATCATGAGACAATTAAATGCATCCGACTCGCTGTTGGCAGGGAAGTGGCAGGGATGAACTCATAGGTCTTTTCCATCTTTTGTGCTTGAAATCTACTGCCTGGATGGGTCATTGCACGTACCCGCTGCTGCTGCTTGCTGCTGAGCAGCGCTGGATGCGGCCGCTTCTTCGGGGCATCCACCAGCGCATCAGTCGTGACCCGCTGGGATGTGACAGCAGCCGGGGCTCCCCTCCTGCTGTCCTCCCGAGCAGCGTGCCGCCACGATGCCGCGCGTCGTCAGTGCGAGCCCAGGAGGTTGCGTGTCCCCTTCTCCCACTGCGGAGGGAAAAGTGGCCAAGGACTGGGAAAACACCCCAGTGAGGTGGGAAAGTTTGTATAGCCCCAGCTCACAAGCAGGCAGGCTGGGAAGACAAGGGGTTTAGGAAATGCTGTTTCACTAACGAAGGGGTCGAGTGTCCTGCAGCAGCGGGGCCGCCGGGGCGAAACGAGGCTACCCCTCACCCAAATTGGGGTATCCCTGTGCCGCATGGCCCCGGCTCGCGGGGAGCGGCTGCCTGGTGCTCATTGAGGCTGGGAGCAAAAGCCGACGTCCGACACGCTCCTCCTGCCGGGTCATTTCCTTCAAAACAATTGGGAGCTTTGATCCCGTTATGTGAGCGAAAACCTGCCGCTGTTCTCACTGTGCACCCTCGGCGGGGCTAAAAAAAACCCCGCGCTGCAACCAACAATGCGCGCGGCAGAGCCACGCTGCCGCTGACTAAGCCTCTGTCCTGAGGTTAGGTAATTTCCTCGCATAAATCTCTTTTCAAGAAGGATTTTAAACAGACTTTAACTAGTACCAGACTTCTCTCCTCTGGATTTGATCCTGAGGAAATACCTGATAATAAACAAATACCTTGCTGGGATCCTCAGCCTTGCCAGAAATGACAGTCGATTTAAAAATCACTTTTTTTTTTTTCCCTTCTGTTTTCTCACTTTACCCTTTTTTAGGTTAAAAAAAACGCACGAAATTGTAACCATACAGAGCTAAGAAGGTGTTGCCGAACAAACAAGCCCCAGCAAGGTTAGCATCCGCGGAGGGATAGCATTTCACTGCCGCATGTCCACGCTTCCAAAACACCTAAACCACTACTATATTCTCTACCTAATTTAAGATTTCCATTTGGATTTGGACCAGCATTTATACATTTCCAGTGATCTTATTAAAGACAGTAAGACTCATCAAGCTTCAGCATCACAGTGCTGCATCCTGTGGAAAGCTCAGGTACCTAAAAAGTGCGGTACAGGGCTATGCACGATGTTTACCCTTGGCCTCTTCACCCTGAATATCTAAGAAAATACAGCTGAAAATCAAACTCAAGGGGTGCAAGGGACTTTTACATCCATATCAGCTGGGCAGAGCCCTCCGTGCACGATTACAGTTTGTCTCCCTAAATTCCCCCAGCAGTTTCCCATGGAAAAAGCCAAATTTCCTGCTCCAAAGCGCTGTCCCAGCTCACTCCTGCGCTGGCCCCGTTTCAGCAATGGGTTCAGTTGTTATTAGCGCTGTTGTTTGTGTTGCTGTTATGGTTTGTAAATTCTCAGAATATGAGACTAAATAAACTTAGGATTATTACCATAATGGCCCAATTTAAGGAAATCTGTTTATATTTGGCAACCAGCAGGGAACAACTGAGAAGAGGAAAAATACAACATGCAGTGGATGTGCCCCACGTTGCAGTCCTTCTCCGTCTCCTTATGGTTGATGTCCCTCAAGCAGGCAAGGAGAGGCATCGCCATAGAGAAGAGTCAGTTATCCCCGTGGCTGTGTATGTGTGGGATTTTTAAATCCCTAAGGACGTTTCCTGGCCAGTAGCAGCTTTCAGCAAAGCTGTTAAAGCCACCAGCACGGCTATGCCTGTGTCTGTGAGGTATAAGGAGATTAACGTCTTCTGGTTGCTGCAATCTTCTGGGGACTTTTTAGGTCCTTTTGTTCTGGTGATACGGGGTGAAGTTTCTTTTCTTTTTCATAGCCCAGGTATTTTCTCGGGAGAGGGGGACCATTTTCCAGAGCTCATCTGAGAGTTGCTGGGGTTCATGACCAGGCCCCCACTGGGGAAAACAGTCTTGCAAACCAGCCTCCGCTGGGGATTAGCCAAACAGCTCAGCTGGGCTCATAAACTTGTTCTGGGATACCTGAAATGTGTCATCTGCGGTCGTGTCGATCAGCACGATACAACTTACATCACTTGCCAGTAACTCAGCCTTCATCTGCAGATCAGAAAAATGTCTACATCTGTGATTTAATTGAGTCAAATTTTCAGTCTGACTTCCTGTGCTTAACCCTTGGATCACTTCTGGCATTTCGTGTCACGGGCATGTCTGTGTCAATGTCTAAATGATAAAGTTTCATCAAACAAGTGATTTATTATTCTCTAGAAGGGATTAACAAAGGTGTTTAAAACCCTGTGGTTGTATCTACTTTGAGGATTAAGGGGATTTTGGAACAGTGATATCACTAGGCTTTGATGCAATTTATATGGTGGTAAAAATACATGAAGCTGCAAGGAAGATGTCAACGCGATGGTTGTGACGAGTGGAGGCGTTGGGTCCATCTGGATCATGTCTAGAAGTGATCCCCCGTGCACACGTCCACAGCCCCAAACTCACTAACAGGGATGGGGAATTGGACCCTATTTTGATTTAAATCAAGTTCCCTTTATACCTATCTATGCCAGTGCCTTGAAATTCAATCTAGTTTGCAAGTTTTTTGCACTTGATGTAAGTGGTAATGCCTCCTTTGCAGGTAAACTTTATTATGTTACTTTCATAGATCAAGCCATTATCATTTGACTTGCCTCTGTTAGAAAAGAAAAAAAAAAAAAAAAAAAAGAATTTTTTATAACAATTTAACTTCCAACAGTATTTATGTATTTAAGAGGTTTTCCTGACAGTACGCAAAATTAAAAATCATTTGACTTGCCTTTTTTAAAAAAAAAAAAAAAAAAAACCCACCAAGATTTTTTATAACAATTTAACTTCCAACAGTATTTATGTATTTAAGAGGTTTTCCTGACAGTACGCAAAATTAAAAGAAGGATCATTTAGAAAAAAAATGATCAGTAATGTAAGCCCTCATTTGGGACTGTACCTCAAATTATATCTATTTGATTCTGACTTTCTGCCCAGGTTCCAGTGGAAATTCTTTTTTTCCATTTAAAAAGCAAATTTTTCTTTGAAGGCAACCAAACTAGCAGTGTTTTTCTTTCTCTCTCCCTCTTTTTATCCAACTGTGTCCACCATCTTTGTTACTTAATTCCCTTTCTCTCCTAACCTAGTTTTATATTTTCTTCCAATAGTCAGTTAATATATACGTAAAGGCAGCTGGTGGAGCTTTTGGAGACAAAACGGTAGCTCTGTATCAGCTGTACTTTTGGAGGAGTATTCTTTTGTTCTAAATGATGTTTAGCTATTCACAAGTAAGTACTTCTGACGTGCTGGAAAATGTTGTTAAAGCCACAGTAGCTGCAGAAAGCGCGGTGCAAGCTGCACAGTGAAACCATCGCAGGGAACGGGCCAGACCCACTGGAAGCAGTGCTAGTGGATGGCTTCAGGGAGGGAGCAGAGACGCTCTGGTTGGGACGAAGATGTGCTTGTGGCATTTTAGGTTGATCATGGCAGATTCCAGCTGTTTTCTTTTTCCCTCTTCTTTGTGCACCGAAACTCTGGGCTCAAGCACGTTGTTTTAGGAGTTGTTTGCAGGTACGGCCGTATCTTTCCCTCTCCTGAATTAATGATGGGCTCAAAATGAAGCTTGTGCTTTTGAACTTTACTGCTTAGATATAAGCACGACTGTCAACAGCTGTTTTGCTCCATAAGGTCCAAGCAAACATACAGGTTTAAAAGGCATACATTTACATTCCTTCTTTAATGCTTAAAAAAAAAAAGGGCCATATTTAGACTGCTTAGTGTGGGTGTCTCACATAATCATTAAAAGCAGTTTCAAAGGCCAACAAAACACTAAGTAATTGTTGCAGGATTGCCAGATCTTGTCTGTACTGAGTGAGAGGAGAGGAGTGCTCGGGGTGTCTGCACTGGGTGATCTGAGCACAGCTCAGAGGTGCTGCAAGGAAAAGCTCTGCCACACCCTCTCTTCCCATCCAAGAAAAATATTAAAGAAGGAAGAAATGAATATCTTTGCTATTGCTTTTCATTGTGTCTTTTTGAAGATGTGATATGCTAAGATTTCCTGTAATTACATGTAATAGCTAGAGGGGGAAGAAGAGGGAAGACAGCGAATGAAAGTCAGAAAAATTAATTGATTTAAATCTGTCACTAAGACTTTTACGAGCCAACCTGTAAATAACTCCACAGTTAAAGTAACTTTGTTTGCATAACTCAGCTCAAACCCCACGAAGTTGAGGGACCCAGTGTTTTTCCCCTTGCTTCTTGCACATGAAGTGCTATTTGAGACACTAATAGTCTGTAAATCTGACTCTGTGGCACAGCACCAGATTTGAGTGGATGAAACAAGCTCCCCATGCCAGCATACATGCCTAAAATTAGCACCAAAGATATTGGATTCTCAAGTACTTTATTCCTTTTTTCCTCTCACAACAGGACTGGATTTTTGGCATGCTGCTGAGGACCAGTTAATAATATTAGCCTGTGGTTACTGCACCATTAAAACAAACCAGAGTTGAGCACCTTTCGTTCATGAGATGAATAATAACAGCGCTCCCCCTCCCTCCCCAGCACACACTGCATCGAATTAGCCTACTGGGATAACTGGACAATGTTGTTCAGCAGCCAGTGGACTTTGAGCTTTGCAATAATTGTCTGCAGATGGCAGGAGAATGTGAGCCTGAGAAACGTAAAGTGGCTGGGTGGCATCCATCCAGAAGTCATCATGGGCTCCAGGACCCCATTAATTATGTGTAGCATTAAAGGTGACGGTGCCGTCGTGGATGGGCTTAGAAGTCCTTATGAGCCACCTCCCACTGGTGTCTCTCCTGGCCGTACCTTTCCCTCCCTGTGCGAAAGCAGTGATGGTGCAGGGTGTCCATGCTGTCTTAACCAACTGTTGGTGGGACATGGGTGGGGGGATGCTCAGCAGGAGCAAATATCAGTGCCCAGTGTTTGCATTGGGCAGTGCGGTGGGTCTCATTCCCCTGCCACCGCTCTGTGGTCCATGCAGAGAGGTGGGCACCTCCAGAGGGTATTGTCACCCATACCGACATAGCTGTTTGAGGTTGGGTGGGTCCTCTGGAAGTGCATCTCTTTGCTCTCCAGGTACGTCAGGGAGCCAAGAGTGGACTCAACGCCATGCTCACGTCCTAGCTACAGTCAGGATCCCAGCTGGTAGGTGAACACGGGAGCTGGAGCTCCCCAAGGAGCAGAGCCTGTCCCATCCCATCAGGGGGTTTGGAGAGCTGCAGGGTCTGGGTCCTACAGGGCTCTGCAGCACATGCTTGTGCTGGAGGTAGTGCTTGATGCCTTCAAAGGGTGGCAATGCAGTGCCGACAGCAAGCATCGACTGATGGGGCATCCGTTAGAGCAAGGGGAGAGGTCTGAGCAAAGGGGTAACTTTTGGGTCAAGGAAAATGTGATCCAGAGAATGGAATAAATGGAAGAATAGAGGCAAAGTGCCACTGAATAAAATATACCAAAAAACCCAATTTGAAGGGCTCCAACAGCACATGCTGTTTCATACCAGGATTTCAAAAAATCATTGCAGGCAGCACAGGTATTGGAGGAACACCCAGAGCCAATTTTCTTTTGTACTTAGCCCATGGAAAATACTACTAATGCCTCATGCCCCGGGAGACTGAACTGACCCCAACTGGCCCAGCTTGTCTGGAGGCGTTTCTGCAAGCCTGACCTATTAAATATACTTTTTTTGTTATTTCACAACAAATACTTCCCTCCCCCCTTTTCTTATGAGACATTTGGCTGGCCAGCAGATAGGGAATGGAGAAATTCCATGACATCATTTGCAGGTGGGCCAGGCAGAGGTATCTTTACCGTCAGGTTCTCATTTTATTAGATATTACCAGAAAAAATAACTTCAAAAAAATAATCTAACTGAACTCCAGCCCAACAGCAGCAAAATTTCACATAGTAGATTAGCAGCCTTTAGAAGAGGAAGCCAAAGGACCTGTTTTCTTTAGAGAACATTTTTAAAATCTCTGAATCTCTTGGATTTTTTCAATCCCAGAATAACTTCTCAAGTACAAGGATGCTTTTCTTTTTTAATCTTGTCAACAATTCCAAGTACAGATTTGTTCTGGAGAAATCTGAGAGTCTGCCTTAGGTTCAGATAAGTGTAGGAGAGTTGGCATCTTTGTCTTGCTAAATTAATCCTCCAAACTCAACTCAACCACGGAGACCCCATAAATTTCAGTAGGACTGATGAGAAACCTACACCTTCGTAGGAGGAGGCATTCTGACTCTGACATTTCCACTTCGGGTCAGACATAGCAATGTCGTAACACAATGGTCTTAAAATTTTCCATCTTTTAAGAATTGTGTCAACTCTATTCAAATAGGAGTAAATGTTGTAGGGTTTTTTCTGTCCCAAATAAATTTGACCAAACCCTACGTTTTAGCAACAGCAACGTAGGATTCAGTGCAGGACAATTCCTGCTGATAACACTCTGACAAACTATTCTTCATATAAAATCTGCTTCTGGGGGTTTGGCTTTTAATGGAAAAAATCACCATATGCCTAAATTTATTGAGGTTCCTGAGCCTCATACTGGCTTTCTGCAGGGGTAAAGGTATTTTAGAAAATTTAAAGGCCATTTCATCTTAGATGGCGTGTGTTTGGAATGGCAAGTTCCTGAGTTAATGTAGGGTGAGGGTGCAGGGTAGAAAGCTGCAAGTGAGATTCAACTTGTTATTAGAGGGCTTGAAAATATATGGAGGGAAAATCTATCATCTTCATTTTCCACGTGATTTCAAAGAAAAAAGAAACCACTTTGAGTTAAAGCTCTGAACAAAAGATCACCTCTAATTCCATAAGTTATGGATCTATAAATCAGTCAAATAATATAGAGCTGGCCACAAGGCAAATATATCTTCTAGCACCAATAACTATAAGGGAGATTCTCTTACTCAAGGGTTGTTCATAATTCACTATAATTGGTGGGAAAGTGAGGGTTGAGACAATTTAATTCATTCACAATTGGCAATGTTATTATTTCAGAACAAAAATATTGAGTTATATGAAAACCATCTGGTGTCAACAGAAACCATCACTATGGTCAAGCAACAGCTTGGTACAAATGGATGTTGTTTTAAACGTCCTGGGACAGAAAGGTTGGTTGGTTCCAGCCCAGTGCTGCTGAAACAGGCACAAAAGCTTCGCTTTTATTAAGAATCGTGTCACCCAAACGTGAACAGTCCTGCTTATCTGGTGTTGAGATGTCTTTACCCTTTTTTTGTGTTTTCATAGTGTTTTGAGAACTTGGCTGTTTGCAGTTGGTGAGGTGTAGGCGAGCGGGAGACTGACAGGGAGAATCACAGGGCTGTGCAAAGGGACTCCTGAAACTCCAGGAGAAGAAAAAATCCTCCTGACTTGAGTAGCTTTAGATGGACGGTGACTATTAGACAAGGATTTTCAGCAGGGCTGAGAGGAGGGTGGCACCTCGTTAACCACTGTGATAGGCAAACCCCAGGGTCTGTGCAGCCTCAAGCATTCAGTAAAGAAAAAAGCCAGAGCTTTTTTCTCAGTGCTTTGAACATCCCTGTAGATGACCGTGTGATATTTCCTGGGAGTGGCTGCAACTCTTCTCAGGAGATCACAAGTTTTAAGAAGCCCGTGTAGGCTCCTGGGTTTTTACAGTCACCTGAGTCTTCACAGAGGTTCAGATCAAACCTCTGCAAAATCAAACCTTTCCCCGAGCATCTACCGTGCCTTGGAGGGGAGGGGGGCTTCTGTTTAGTTTTTGACACTTTGTGTTTTAATCTCCAGCCAGAACAGGAACCAAAGTGGGAAAAAAAAAAAAAAATCCTTGTGCATCAGGTTTTGTGGCAGCAGCTCAAGCGGGTGCCTGCGGGAGCCCGTCCCCACGAGACCACGGGGTCTGGGTTTCGCAGACTCAGGCGAATTGGGAGCACTCGGACGCACTTGCAGAGAAGTACGTGAACATGGGAGTGTTTGTGTGAATTCACACCCTCCTCCAGAGCCTTTTGAGGCCTGTCTGTCAGCAATGCTGGCATCAAATGTGTATCCCCACATCAAAGCCCTGTCGAGGCTGCTGACTTCCTACTAAGGAAAACAAGGGAAAACAGATTTTTGGTGCATGTTGTTTATTTTAACATGTTTTTAGTATCTGATTGATTTCTTTTTTTTTTTTCTAGAAGCAAGCCTGAGGGGGATGGTTTGTTTTATCAGGTAATGAGAATAAATTTACTTGAGCAAGCTTGGACGGTACAGGTATGCGCTGTCTCAATGCTGTTGCAATTTGGCTGCGGGTACCACAGTGCCCCAGAGCAAGGTCTGAGGCTGCCGATGGAGCTGGGGCAAAGCTGCTGCTCTGGGGAAAGGTTTACAAATCATTTCTGATTCCTGTAGACATTAACAGTCATTATTTCCAACATAATCAGCTTCAGTGATCCCAAAAATGTGGTCATCCTATACGTTATAAGCTGAAAACTGAAACATGAGGGCGTTATGGCAATGCCAGCGCTTACTGAGTATCAGGGGGAAACCCACAAATGCAAGCTGTATCCCAGTTTTATTTTCCTTTGGGCTCAGGTGAGCAGCTTCTCCCTGTCTCTGCATAGTGCCGCCCCATTGTTACTGGCTGCCCCTAATGATATCACACGCAGCTTAAAACTGTGACTCCTCCACCGCTTGTCACTCAGCTGCTGCCGAGGTTCACTAACGTGGGTACGCACAAAGCCTCAAATTAGTCACAGAAAGTGAAACAGCCTTTCAGAGGAATTAAATTTGGTGCGAAGGAGTGAATCACAGCAGAGATAATATCCAGAGCAATTTTAGCTGAAAGAGCATGAATTACTGGCTGTGAGCACAGCCTGAAAGAGAGAGCGTTTGCTGTACGTTGCAGGGATAGACAAGAAATATTTCCCCTGTGCGCTTCAGGTCCGTGCTTTGTATTTGCTCAGTTATTTACACAGAGCAAAACGAGTGCAAAGGCAGGAGCCACCGTTAGGGACCGGATTGAAGCTGAACTTGCCTCATCTTGAGGAATCTCTGACAGAAAGGAGGTGTGGTGGCATCAGGAGTCCAAAACAGCATGCAGAAAAACAGTGAAGCTTCATTGTCCCATCCGAAGACCTCACTTCTCCATGTGTCTAAAGACATTTTACAAGGGCTTCATTCACAGGGAACATTAGCTCTGGGATGTTGCAATTCTCCTGACTCGCATATTTGTCCTTTTCTTATAAGGACTTAGGAAAATGGCTCTTCAATCATTAGTGATAAAGTTGTAGGGGTTTTGTGTGTGTGTGCATCCATAAACCCCTGACACTGGCATCAGTTATTAAATCTGCGGGAGCATCAACTGTTGGAATTGAATGGTGCATGAAATTCAAAAGATGCCAACTCTGTCCCAGTTTCATTTACTTTTTTCCCATGGACTACAGTGATAAAGACCTTAGAAGAAGAGCCTGACTTTTTCCAGGTTTGGATAGAGGCTTTCCCGAGAGACTCAAGAGAAAGATGGAAAAAAAGAGAAAAAGTCAGAATGAGCAAGGGGATGAGAGAGTTAAGGAACCTGCAGCTTGAACTGCTCTCGAGGGAGACAGGAAAGCTGTAGAGATTTGGCACTAAGTGCAGATCCCAAAAATTAGATCATAGCACATAATTATCCTCCAAACTGGTCCTGGTGCCAAAATCTTAATATCTGGGATTGTTATAATTTGAAGTCATGTAGGAAATCCAGAGTTCCAGTCAATTGCATTCCCATGCCCAGCCGCTCCATGTCATTGCCCGTTCCACAATAAAACGTACCTGGCATTGTGTACGGAATGAGTAACGATTCCTGTGCCGAAAGGGAAGAGGGAGAAACACCAAGAACTCTCTCAGCCGCTGAAGTCAGCGGGAGCCGGCGGTGCTGGCAGGGCTCAGCACCCGTGAGTCAGCCCCTTGGCTCCTTCGCAAGCAGTCGTCCTGCCGCTGCCACCCCACGTCTTCGCGCAGCCACGCGGGGAGCTGCCCGCCTGCTCGGCAGATGCAGCTCAACTGCTCAAAAAAAGTGTCCCTGGATTTTGTTCCAGCTACGCTCGCTCGGGTTTAGTCGAAGCAAAATGCTCAGAAGAGACGCGATGCCCAGTCTGGTGGAAGGTCCCACATGGGGGCTGCGAGATCAAGTCATGGTCCGATAACCATCTCTGAAGACCTTGGACAAACCACAGTTCTCAGCTCTATCTCAAAAGCTGCAGAAATACCTAGTGCCTGCTCATTTCGGGTCATGATTTCCATGGAGGGAGTTACATGAATGCGAACATGGAGGTTTGAGGCTGCACAATGGGCTAACACTGGCTGTCCTTCCCGACAGGGTTGGTAGGAGGTGCTCGAGCAGTTTGGGGTTTTGCCGTGATGAGCGTAAGATGTCTGCATAGAGGTTTGTTTCCGCCCCAGGTCCAGGCTTTTCCTGTAGCTCACTGCGAAACACAGAGCTAGCATAGCTTTCCACCCTGAAGGTCTGGAGCTGCAGCACCCCATGGGATCAGGCTCCCATTTTTTGCACAATAGGTTCAGATAAACGCAACACAAAACCTGCTGCATTTGATCCCACTCTCCTGCTCTGAGTTTGGCGCTTGGGCATTACCAACACGCAATCCCATCCCACCTCCCACACGCTGTCCCGCTGTGCTGGTCCACAGCTGTCCCCAGCTGGAGTCCTGCCCCTGTCCTCTCCTGCTCCCCTGGTTCGGTGCTCGAGCCCATCTGATGGAGTGTAGTTGGTATGGGACATCTTCAGAAAAGAGCAATGTGTGTGCAAATCTGCTAGAAATCTTATAAGCCTGGCTTGCATCTTTCCTTTGGACATTCACCCAGCTTTTCTAAAATCCCAGTCCTTGAGCAGGGCTGAATTAAATGCATTTGTTCCTAAAAACATTCACTGCACAAAATCCCTCAAACTCACAGGGATCCAACCAGCAGAGGGCATGAGCAGTCACTGCCATGCACCGCAATGCCTGAGGCCAAAAAAAGCTTTTTGGGGGCAAAAAACCTGTGCAGGACGGGGTCCATCACTCCCATGGTGGCACAGGGAGCAAGCCCTGGCTCATTCAAGCGTTAAGCACCATGCTTTCCTCCATGCACTTGCACAGCCTGGCATGCAACCACCACAAATATGCTGAACAACTCTGAAGCATGATAGCAGAAAAGCAAGTTTTATATGGCACTGAGCTGGAGATTAAAAATTCTACCAGAAGAGGTGCTGATGTCGATGCAGCTCCCTGAGTGTCCACCTGCTACCAGGGGCTCTGCTAAGGACAAGCAGCTAAAACCTCAGTTGCCTCCGGTAAGGAAAATGCAGCAGTGCGGTGGCAGCTGAGTGTGTGGTGATTAAGGGCAGGACTTGCCTTGGGATTTAGGATTTCTTTTTTTTTTAGCTTCCTGTTTATAGGTTGACTGTATTTCCCCAGTGTTTGAACTTATTCATGCCGTTTCTCTGCTGCTCCTGACACTGAGTGAGAATTAATAAGCTTCCTCTGAGCAAATATCTTTATTTAAACAAGCTGCTGCCTTGCCCCACAGCCAGAAACCTGCCAGTAAATGCCATTTTGCAGAAGGCAGGACGCGGGCAAAGACCCTTCCCAGCAGCACTGCTGAAGGCCGGGGTGCTCTCCCGCTGCACCGGTGCAAAGCCGCTGTGCTGAACAAGTATTTGGAGGGTTGACCTCTTTTTCCACAAGTGAGCAAGAGAAGGAGGCTGAGCATGACTGAGAATCTGGCTCCAGTTTCTGGTACTGCACACTCGACCTCAGACCTGCTGAATTTTTCCAAAAACCTGGCCTGCCCAGCTTGCCCCCCCCAGCCCCCAAACTTGTTGTGAGCGGTGGAGCGAGGAGGTGGCAGCTGTGTTTTTTGCTTTTCCTGCATTTAATTATACTGCACCAATCTCCAAACAAGACATTTTTCGATCAGACCTGAAATGTTTATTTTGCTGGTCAAAAAATGAATCTGCTGCCTGTGGTATGCATGGCATCTCACATATTTCTCTACTCACTGTCAAGTGACTTGATATTCCAACAGATACTGCCACAAAAGCGGGAAGTCAGATGCTTTGCAAGCTAATTAATCAATCAGTGTACTATATTAGCAACCTTAAAGGAATTCTGATGCAGACCCAATGCTTAAATCTGCTGCGACATCTGCAGCCAATCATGCTTACACTACCCCATTAACAAATTACATATGTGCTAAGCAAGATACCCCGTGGTTCGAGTGTGCAGAGAGCTCCTCGCAGTTTCCTGAAGTACCACAGTCGCTCGTATAAGCAGAGCACAAAAGAGTAAGGACTTCTTCAGTGGAAAAGGTTTATTCCTTGCTTGCTGCACTTGTCACTTGGACTCAGAGTAGTTTGAAGAAGGCCAGATTAGCTCAGGAGACTGGAGAGATTCAGCAGCCCTGCGATGGAATGATAAAAGAAGTTTGAATAGATAGAGCCTTTATAAAAACCTTTTATTATAAGGGCTGGCAGGTGTGTGCACCCCTGACGGGCAGACTGGCTGGGGTGCTGTGCTGCTCTCTCCTGAAAGGAAAGCAGGCAGTTACAGCAATTCAGGGCAGTCTGGGAGCAAGGAGAGGCTTGCTTTGCTCTGCTCAGTGTGCTCGGGGTATTATCCCATCCCATACAGCACGCCACAAGCCTCTGGCAGCATCGCCATGAGATGTTTCTCCCAGGGAGAGCTTTCTGCTGAGCACGCATGAAAGAACCCATTTTTAGGGTGCATTTTGGTTAAAGCCCAGTGCTGACGCAGCGCTTGGGGTCCTGGCATCTGGGTGATCTCTAGCAGCCGTGCTGTTCGCATTGCTTTAAAGCCACGCTGTGTCCTTTTTGCACGGAGTCACAGGTAGCGTGTCCCTGCAGCCCACCGATGACCCTTCCCAGTGTCACGGGGCAGGATGCGGCCCCGCTATTGCAACCAACAATATCCTGCAGATGTACAGAGCCTCGGAGCAAGGAGGTAACTTCATAGCTGCCATTTCAAAGCGCGGGATCTAAATGCTTTCCTCTCGAAACCTCTCCCTGCTATGTACCACACAAATGAACATGCACTTCATTTTCCTTCATTCATTTCCAAGAACTGCTTCTGCTGAACGGAGAGCTGAGTGGTGCTTCACCTTATTTTTACTGAGTGGCTTCAAACCCCGGAGTGGTTCAAGCCTGTTTTGTATTTGTCCTTCGTCGATACTTACAGCACCGTCAGGGCAGCAGATGCTTTGCAAACAGCTTTAAAGACAGATCCGGTGCCACAGAAGAGTTTGAAAGCTGCAGAGAACAGTCAGGGCTCACAGAACATCATGTACTGTCGTATTGAGCATGAGTCTCCCATGTTTATCTTTTGCTAGGCTTCGTCCTTAAACCTATTGTTTCCCCCTATACAATTTGTTTATAACTTTTACTGCTGAATGGGAAAGCAGGTTGCCAGCGTCAGTGGGAGATGGGCAGCTCGGGGCCAGCTTGTTCCTGTTCACCCTTTAGGAAGTGTCCATGTCTTCACAGCATCGATGTCCTCCAGCCGTATCAGTGGTGGGGTGTTTCCTCTCTGACTGCCCAGCACCCTCCCCTCTGCTGAAAATGGGGCTCCCGGCTCATTTGGGGGTGAGCCAAAGCTGTGCTCCTCCTGCAAAGAAGTCCTAGAGAGCCCATTTAAAGAAAGGAGTTTCTTTAAAGCAAGTGAAAATAAAATCCATCCAATTGTGAGTTGCTGTTTTTCTTCTCCCCCAATTATTTGCTGCCTGATGACTTCAGAGCAGAGGCACTGATGAGTTTTGTTGTTATTACATGACACTTTGCATCAGCGGGGCCAGCAGCTTAATGAACCCCATGGGTTAGCATAGACTCACCATGGCCTCATTAGCGTGTTGCTTTCTGCTGTGGCAGCTCGAGGCACTAATTGGTCCAACGGATTTATCCCATCAATTTGTGTGTGTCTGGGGTAGGGAGGGTTGGGTCAGGTTTCAGCACAGACCCGTGCGTGACACCAGAGCGATGAGTGTGAACAGAAGGTGTTTGCTTCGCTGGTACGGACGGAGGACGGCTCTGCACAGGGATGTACCAACACCTGGGCTTGGATGGCACAGAGGCGATGAAGCTGTTCGGAGGTGAATGCACACAAGATTATTGGTTTCGCAGTGGCCTGTGCTGCTCTCTCTAATGAGCTCCCCGTGCATCTTTCGTATCCTTCAAATGCTTCTTGGCTCCGTTATCTGGGCTGCAGCTTCCAGACTGGGGCAGCTGGAGGGAGTCACACCGAATAGCGATGTGCATCCCTGGCAAAAGAAAGAGTTAATCCAGTGCCGACATCCTTGATCCTCTAAAACATCGCTGTTTGCTGCGGATAGTTAGTGAGCTTCCTTTAGTGAAAGAAAAGGCGAGCGAATGAACGGCTTTTTTATTTGCTGTGTGTGCCTGTGGGCTTGGTTAGATAAGCATCTATGGTTTTGGTTATATTCCTCATAGATACAATAAAACTTTATGCCAGGCTCAGTGGAACTGCTCCTTCCAGGACAGGGGCGGTCTGAGGCTTGCTCTTTTTTATAATCCTCTAAAGTAAAACCATGTTATTTGGACATCTATAAGCTCAGTGCCACAGGTCAAGATGCTGCCAGGCTGCTTCTGCTAGTGCCCCGCTGGCAGACTGGCCCCAGCCCTCGGTGAGACGTTGGTGGCTCAGAGTCAGCATAATGGAGCATATTCGAATTCAGCACCCAAAAGCCTTAATTCCCATGCACGTGCCATTAACGGGCCATGAGGAGTCTCTAGGAGAAACAGAAACAAAAGCAAAGAAATGGAAAAAAGGTAAAAGAAAGGCCTCTAAACTGGAGCAAAGCTTGGTTTAGTTCCCCGGTGAGTCCAAGGAGCTTTGTGCAAGGAGCTCCTGCTAAGCACCGGCATGCAGATGTGAATCATGTAGAAGTTCCTTTTTCTGCTAAGGGCGATGTGAAAAGCCTGATTTCTGACTCTGCCAAGGACAGGACAGGAATCCTCTTATGAGGATTAAACTTTCAGGAAGAAAAAAAAAGTTCTCTTCTAAGAAAAGCTGTGCACTTCGCTTGTAATGCAGATAATTAGACACAAAACGTTGGGCAGCCAATTCCTCTGTCAGCATGAGAAGCAGATAGAGGCAACTTTGATGAATTTGCTACAATTTGGATTCAATCTTTCATATGTAGCTCCAGATTAAGTTATATTTTCCTGATAGGATTATCAGTTTAGCCCTTTATTCTCCCACTGTACAATCTTTCCAAAACTGCTTAGCTTCTGATCCTGTGCATTACTTATTTGGTCAGCACAGGACATACTTTTGACTAGAGGCCAGTGACTTTTCCCATTGACATGGAGGAAATTTGGACTTCACCTCGATTACAGAATCTTTTTTCATTTGTCTGCTTTATTGCATTATGGAGATTTGATCCTCCTCTGGAGTCAGTTGGGTGATTTCCAAGGGATACAGTTGGATTCCCCACTACTTTGTTTCTCCTTCCAAGATGGAATGGACTTTTATGGAGAGTATAAAATCAAAAAACAAGCTATCACTTGCATTTGCTACACAACTCTTCCTGTGCGTTGGTGGAAGTACTCTCTGAGGGTTTTGAAGCCTGTAGTAGAATGTGTGGGATGGTAAAATGATGGCAAAAGAAGGAGTCATGAGATGGAAATGGAGTGCTGTGAGGAGGTGACATGCCTGCTCCAAATGCCCTGGAAAGCAAGGGACAAAGCCCACCAGAGCATCGTGGTACTTGTGTCGCCCGTCCCACCTCACTCCCTGAAGTGACACCAGCAGCGTATCTCTCAAGGTGGCAGATGTCCCTGTCAAGACACCCCGTGTGACAATGACATCTCTCCTCCAGGAGGAGGAGGAGGAAGGCGTGCTGCCAGCGTCCCCAGGTGTGGGGCAGCGTGCAGGCGCCTGCGGCTTGCAGAGGAGGACGGTGCTGCTGTGACAAACAACGGCTGCTCCGAGCGTGGCACTGAAGCCGTCTCATGCAAACGGCATTCTGCACTAATTTATGTTAACGAGTTTATCAACAGCTCTTCCACATCTCCTTCAGGGACAGGAGAAGCAATAACAGATGCGGCGGCTGGGGGCGGGGGGAATATGCATGAGCCGCGCCGCGAGTGTGATTGGAGAGGTGTCTGCACGGCAGAGTCACTGGGAGGCAGAGGATGCACGCTCCCTGTACAAACACAACTGGGCGCTGAGGGGGATTTGCTGTCCCGTGCCTACCTCCATCCTCTGTGGTCTGAGCTGCAAACCAGGCACTTGGGAGCAGAAATCCAATTTTTAGAAGCACAAGTCTCATCTGGAAAATAAGGAAGCTGCTTTTTAAGGAATCGTGTCTGAGATGAGGTATTGCTGGCTTGCCAAGGGATGTGTTCTTAGTTCATAAATAACTCAAGGAGAGCACACCTTATTATATACCTGGCCTGTTGATACAAAGCTTTTCCTGTGGTGAAGCCAGGGCTAGATGCAAGCCAAGCAAAGTTGTATAACACACGGTGTAGCGCCAAGCAGAAAACTCATCTGAGACAACCAAACTCCATCAAGCACTTAATGGGCAAGTCGATACAACACTGAAAGTCAAAGCTTCCTTGTAATCGCTGTGCCGTAATTCCCTGAACATCCATCACTTTCACAGCGATTGGCATCGCACGGACACTGATCATTCACCAGGAAGAGCTGAGCAGTTGCTGAAGACACACAAATGATGACAGCAGTTCCCCAAAATGCCTTTGATCCCCGGTCTGTGTTTAGCTTAGGGAGTTTATTTCTCAGCTCAGCGGTATTCAAGTGGCATCGCTCATGCTGGTGGTTCACAAAGTAGCTGTGGGCAAGCAGCCTGTCCCAAGGACATTTGCAAAATAACGCGCAACTGTGCCGAAAACATTTCCTGCTTCAGCTCTGTGCTCTCAAACCAGCAAAGTTACTGTCTGGGAGTAATTCGGAGGAACTCTACTAGCAAGTGCAAAATCAATGCAAATGTGCAACTCCTCTAGACTTGCAGGGGAGCATCTGTTTACACTTCAGTACCCAAAAGGCACCCTCATCTATTGGGAAGTTTGCAGTCTACAAAGACAGTATGTTACTGAGTGAAGTTTTGAAAAGAATATGCTGTCATTCACTAGTTTCACACAGTTGCATCTATTCAGCCACTAGCCAGAACCACCCTATTAAAACCACAACTGTGGGTATAAGTATCTCTAAGAGCCTTCATTGAACTCCCTATCACAATCTTTAAAGCAATCATTTTGATTGCTCTCAATTTAGCAATTATGGCTGAGTGACACATTTTCAGCTTTGGAAAATGATATGCCTAGCCCAGTTTCCCTATGCATAAGTCTCTCATATACATATATATATATACACACACACACACATATTTACCAGCTTTCATGTGCTAAATGGTTTCTAAACTCCTGCCTGTCAAGAAGCTGGCTTGATCTGTGAGCAGGATTCCTTTCTGATGGCTGTGTGATGTGTGCCAACAGCTCCCTCTGGGTTTTTTGTCTAAGATTTACTTCAGTTGCAGAAAAATCAAGGAGCGTCTTTGTTCCCAGAAGTATTTTTGGCAACTGACAGTACAAAGCATGACCCATCCTCACAGCCCAGTTGCACAGTCTCTAGACAGCAACTCCTCGGGGCCAGCACAACCTGGGATGATGAGACAAGCTCTGTAATGGAAACGATTGTGCCTTTGTGTCTGGGAACTCAGAAAGTGTCATTTGTTGAAAGACAGAGTCTGTTTCGGAAAGGGCATCTCTAGCAGAGATGGGCTGTAGCTTTCCAGGGCACCATGGAGACGTCCAGTTGCATAACCCTGAGAGTCACTGGGAGACGGTCTGCTGGAAAGCGCCGCAAATTCCCCCTCTCCTGCTAAGCACAAAGCATCAATGACCTCAACCCTTGGCCGTCCCATCTATCTCCAACA
Organism: Aptenodytes forsteri; assembly: GCF_000699145.1. Lineage (NCBI taxonomy): Eukaryota > Metazoa > Chordata > Aves > Sphenisciformes > Spheniscidae > Aptenodytes > Aptenodytes forsteri. The sequence goes on along the minus strand of NW_008795715.1, from coordinate 1,013,518 downwards.
GAAAACGTTAGAGGGAATAACATCTCAGGAACCCCTCCCATAAGTTATGAACTAACACGGCTAATTTTACAGCTACTAAAATATACCAAAGTTCAAAACAATAGCTTTGCAAGTTGACTAACTGGTGAATGAGAGCCAAAAGCAGGAGACACATGGATTTATACTGAGGTGAGCGGTAGGCAGAGGAGGAGCTGGAGTCCCTGAGCCCAGATTTGAAGGCGACAGATTTATGCTGAATTTCACCAGCTGAGAGTCTGGTGCTGTGTTTTGCAGCCACCGCTGTTGATCTAATCAGATCGCAGAAAAGAAGCAGGCTGCTTTGTTTCTTTGTTCATTGAAACTGGAAACAAAGAGCTGACCGTTTTGGAAAAATTCTGTGGAACTTGGTAGAAATGGGACTGAGCATGCCATGGAAATTTAAGAGTCCTATGCAGAAATTACTGTAAATACATGTAGAATTTAATAAGTGCTTTTATGCTTCCAGTTGGGATATTTTTAACACTCTTGTAGAATTCCGTAGTGGGATATGATTATGTATTAAATTTTAATGGTTGTTTAAAAAAAAAAAAGCTGTTGAACACTATCATTTTCTATTAGGTTATACAGGATGCCTCCATTAGGAGTGTTTTTCTGCTTCCAAACAAAGCCTGAACAGATTTGAACACTGTACATGAGCAAAATAATCCCAGCTCGGGGAAGATATTAATGAAATCCAGGCTGAAAAAATGTGCAGGAAGCTGCTGTAGTGTTTCTATTTCCAATTTCAGTTCACGCAGGTGAATTCAAGAGCAAACCAAGGTTCACCACATGCTAATTGTATTTGAGGGCACTGCCAAAACCCTGAACTTTGAGATTTTCCTTAAGGAAATCTTCTTGATTCATATCTTCTTTTGTGATCAAGGAAAAGTTTTCCTGCAACGTGAAGAGACTGTATACATTTCATGCCTTTTCTCATCTAACCCCATGTGGCACAGATCAAAGGCCTTCATGAGGTTCAGTGCATGAAGCTCAGTAATCTTGCGTCCCATACGAATTATCCTCCAGGAAGACATCTGAGTCTTCTGTGAAGATGTCCATTGCCTTCTATCATTATGTATGCTCATCTGGTCATATGATTAATCACCATGATTTCTGTAGGACTAACAAGGTCATGTCTCATTAGCTGGTTTTGTCCACCACACATTCATTAGTCAGGCATCATCAGAACATCTTTGGGTTTTAAGACCATACTAGGTTTCCACAAATCATGCCCAATTTTAACCAGAGTGCTTGGGAATGGTGGTTGAATACAAGTCCCATTGGGCAAGGGGTGAATTGTTCTCTGCAAGCTTATAAGCTGCGTATGCCAAGATGAAGAAAGACTGGGGAGGATGTGGTCAGCTGCAAATATCATGTGAGTGTTCCCAGTATTTGGGGTGGCTAACTTTTTTGGCAGGATTTTGGTAGGAGAAAATTTGCTAATGAAAGAGGACAAATAAAGAGAAGATCACCAGATGAGGGTGCCACCACACTGTCCTCAAGCCTTGATACATCAGGAGCCGAAATTCTCCCCTGTAGGAGCTTCCCTGGTTTTGGTAGCAGAACTTCTGAGCCGGCTCCTTCCAGCCGTATTCCTTGGCTGTGCTCGCGTGCCGTGGCCAGGTTGGTGCCACGGAGGGCTCAGCAGTAGGGCAGTGGCCATGTCCCAAAGGCAGAGGGCTGTACAGGCACCTCCAGCTTCAGCTGTAAAGGAAAGGACGTCATGTGAGAGACGGGCAAGTGCAGGGATCTGCATCCAGGGTTTTGCAACGTAACTTTCGCACTGGGCTGCTCCAACGCCATGGGCGATGCAAACATCTGCAAGCAGCAGGCACTTTTTCCACTGTGGATTCTGTCTCCATTTGTTTCTCATGTAGGCAGTATTCATTCTGATTCCATTTACTTATCTAAATACATTGCGTGCTTACTAATACAGACAGCGTGTTCTCTTTTTTTAGCTTGAGAAGGAAAGTCTCATGAAATATGTTGCCAGTCTAAATTATTCCATGACTTGCCTACATTTCAGATTAACTGGAGGAATATCAACAGACGTAATGGCAATTCTTTTCCAATCCCATCTCCTTCAGTCAGTCTTTAACCCACTTATCAGACACTTGTTATTACAAAAATAATGAGGAGAAGAAAATACACCAGTGCTGAATCAACACTACCATACTTTTTTTTCTTTTTTTCTTTTTTTTTTGTACTCGTGTAACTCTCTTCGTTTCTGTTGGACATACACCAGCCTGAAATTGTAGAAACGCAGCTGGCTAAATCCATCACGTCTTATTACAGGTTATCAATTCTCCCGTGCAATAAACACATTTGACAATTAGCAGTGAATTGATGAGTGATTCAGTTTGGCCTTTGCCATTTAGAGGAGACTATTTCTTTACTGTTTTGTGCTTAAAAGAAAAGTTTACAATACAAGCTTAATTTGTAGAAAATGCAAAAAGCTGGTAAAGCCATTAGCATTTCTTATAACCAAAATGACAAATGGTCTTTACATTAATGTCAAATCACTTCTTTAAAGCAAGGATCAGGAAAGAATTTTCCTCGAAAGGATATTACTGGCCAAATGGGGAGGTGCTTTCACGGGGCTTTCTCACCTTCTGTGGGATCGATAGGCATACAGGACTGCCAGGCTTGCCTTTCTGGGCTTGATAAAGCCATCAGTCTAAGTTGCTTTGATGAATCTTCTGTTTCTACAAAAAAAAAAAAAAATTGCAAACTCTGCATAGACAAAGGACCAAACCACACTGTGACTCACAGCGTACAGTAAATCTTTTAGGAGTAATACTGCAGAAATTCAGATTTAACTTGTTCAGTTCCATATCTTACTGCAACTAAACTGTGATGTTTGGCCAGCTGGCTTTTTTCGATTTCAGCTCTCTATTTGGGGGGAAAAAATCTGCCAATGCCAACCACCATATCAAAGCTCTATAAAAGTCTTAAAATAAGGACTGAAAGATATTTTTGAGGAGGAACCTATTCCTTCCCTCTCCCTCAGGGCAAGACCTCCCCTCTCCACTCCCCAGGGACCGAGCTTTCCCAAGTGCCCTGTCAGCTACCAGCTCACTGCAGCATTTCTCCCGTTAGGCTTTATAGAGAGATGCATCAACCTTGCTGTCTAAAATGGACATTCATCAGGAAAAACACAAGGTGCTTTCAGTGTAGTCTCAGAATACCAGCGGTCAGCTTTGATCTCTTCAATGTGCAAATAAAATGAGGCTGGTAAGAGAATGAAATCTCTTTCCTTTTCATTTGCCGAGTACATTAATGTGTTCCTGACCCCCAAATGATTCTCATTTACTCATTGTAATCACAGTACTTTAGCTTTTCTCTTTCTTTGTATGGGTTTTGCTGGTTTTGGGGGGTATTTTTTTGTAATCGAGAGTTTTTTCTGTTTATGCGAGCTGAATATTTTCCTACTGGCAAACTTATCCTAACTTTGCTTTACAAATGCATTTTTTCCTTCATTTTATTTCCCCCTGCCCCTAGCTGGTGCGGAGATTTGCTCTGGCAGTGGAAACAAAAGGTGCAGGTGATGCCGAGGAAAGTGAAGACCACATGGAGTAGCATTGGTCTAAGCAGCAGCATGAAAATGCCCCACGCACATCCATTAGTGAGCGAAAGAGTTTTGTTTGGCAAACCTCCCAGTCCAAAAGCCAGGTGGATTGGGGTTGGGTTTGGGTTGGGGGTTTTTTGCCTTTAACGACTGTCTGGAAGAACAGCAGCTTAGGCTTTACGTTGATTTGCTGATCGCTATATAAACGAGGAAATATTTAAACAGTGAGATGTCAGACTAGAAATGCTACACACCTCCTTGGTGGGCACAGGGGGTCACGTCTCATCATGAAGTACGAGCTGGTGCTTTAGGATGTTGCTGTTAGAGACAGTAAGAAGTCACTGCCTCTGCTAATCAGTGCTATATGTGAAGCAATGTGCTGATTCTTCTTGAGACTTCAAGATGTGTTTCACACTCCAGGCATAAGAAGCTCAGCCCAGTGTTCCCGTGGTTAATGAGTTACTACCCGCTAGCTATATGCGTGTGTAAGCATGGTCTGTGGTTACTGCAAGGTAACTTTGTTCAGCACACAGTGAGACAGGCTTAAAACAAGATGCCTTGTTTTGCATTTCCACAGATGTAGAAAACAAAAAAAAAGGCACATATGGAGATTTCCTACAGCTCAGCTGATGCATGGTAACTTAAATCTCAGTAACTTGAAATCTCTTCCTGGCAATTGAAATACAGCTCTCCCTGGGCTGGCAGTGCTTTAGCAGAATACAATGGCACTTCATAACACTTAGTGATGTTTCGTAAAAGAGTATGTCCAAATTATATCATACAGGAAGTACGTAGGATGTAACAAAGAGTAGTGGGTGAAAAGCAGAGGTTCCCAAATCAATCTGTTTTGGGAAAATCATCTGTAGGTTCCAATAACTGTGTCAGCTGAATCGCTTGGGCTGCTTTTGTGTGCAGAATCATGCAGGAAATCCCAACAAAGCAGAATTTCTCGTAAGACTTCTGGTGCATCAGCCTGTGGTCCGAGCCAGAAAGAAACCACAAAAACAATTGCTCTCTTTGCTGTGCGGCTACTACAAGTCCCAGGTGAAACCTGAAAATGAAATGTGTGTGTGTGTCAAAACATTGCAGGACTTTCCAAAATCCTCTTTTTGGATGTAGTTACAGAAACAAGCACATGATGAGGGTCAGGGGGTCATTCTCTATATTATACATTGTTCTCTCATCAGCTTGGCTGGAATTGACCCAGTGACTTAATTTATTTTAGAATACTTTAAAACGTTTCTTATATGTCTCAGATTTGAGCACCCAAGATCATGTATCACTTTGGAACATCTTTAAGGAAACTTTAGAGCTTTATATACTTTACTGAACAATGGACCCATTTCTTCATTGTTGTTCTAAGATGGATATCTGCTGAACCAGAAGTGTATAGACAGTGAAAAATTGGCTTGAACCAGAAGTGTATAGACAGTGAGAAAAATTGGCTCTAACAAGTCTTTAAAGCTAATTTATATTCAAGGCTTAGTTAAGGAGCTGGATTAGCCTATTCTTACCTTTTAGAGGACCATAATAAGGAAGGTAGAAGACTGTCAATGGTAATACAAGAGACGCATGTAAGTCAAGTCTAAATGTTATTAGTGCCTTCTGAACGCTTGGTGGGTATTCAGGGCTTGATCTCTATTATGGGTTTCTCTGAAAAATACACAGCCTTCCTCTCTTGGATGGTTTCTGTGCACACTTGAGGACTTCCTCATCTCCAAGGAGGAAAACCTCAACAATAGGCTAGCTCACCCACGGGTTATGTGTCACAGGGGAAAGCAGAGATGGCAGCATCAAAACCCGCAGTTCTCGTGCCTGTGTTGTTCCCTCGACATTGTGGTGAAGCTGAGGGAAACCAGAGCGCCCAGCGAGGTGTCCCAGTTTGGGTGCTGCGTATAATCGCCATGTCTTGCAATGTTGACACTCACGTTGCTGAATCTTGGTGAAGTCTTTGGCAAAGGAGCACCCTGGAAATGAATTTGGCAAACAAGTTAAGATTAGAGCAGAAGACTTAATTTTCTTAAAAGGCTCCTGAAGAGAGGGATATTATAATTTGTCCACTAGCACTTTAGCTGGCTGGGGTTCCAGCTAGGAAATGTTCTCGGTAGAAATGGAATATTTTTTTATTATTATTTCCTAAAATCCTATTGGGAAATAATTTTCTCAGATTTCTTCAGCAATGTTCATTATCCTATTTTCATTGGATTATGAAAAAGAGAGATGTTTGCAATTTCTTTTTTCTTTAGGGGTGAATTTCATCCCTTTTGCAAAGTTTATGAACTACCCAAGTCCTTTTTAAATCCTACCCGGTAGTTTTAACAAAACATATAGTTTTCATCTTGCAGCAAAATTTCTTGGAGAGCAGAAGTAAGAATTCTGAAAAGGAGGAAAAATTAACAAGAGAAAGAGCTCTTCAGGTTTGTTAGGGAGATACTACTGGATGAAAAGTTGCAAAGTAGCACAAAAATTATATAGGGTAAAAAAGATTTCTTTATGCCAAGGATCTTGTCTTGTTGTCTTCCTCTGTAAAATATCCAGAAAACTCCTGGCGCTACATGAAACTAGCAGTGAGACTGAGGCCGAAAGCACTAAGACTATGCTGAAATTGAAGTTGTGTTAAATTAATTTTTTCCAGGGTTTGCGAGAGCTATTTCCCTTCCACCTGCTGACCAAACAGGATAGCAGTAAAATACTTCCTCTTAGTGACTCACAAATCTGTCGGAGATGATGAGGCCCAATGGGAGTTTGATGATGTCTTAAATAGCGATTTGCTTTTTGCCTCTTGGCAAACGGTGTTCTCCGGACTGGTAACACTAGCTGCATTTCCAGGCTATGGAAATGGGAACCAAGAAATGTCTGTTGTTGGTTGTTTTGCTCTCAGAAGATTTCCGTCAGGCATTTACAGCTCAGTGCAATTTGAGACGTGCAAAAAGAGGGGGAAAAGTTCAGAAGCGTTTAGTGATGTGCTTACCTGTTAGAGGCTGAAAAATTGTTCGCTAAAGCGAATAGTCCCATATCCCTGCTAGGAACATGATCTCTCCTCCGCTGCATGAAACGAGGTCTTTATAAAGAGACAAAGGGTCCACAGCCCTGGGAGCAGGATGCTATTTCTCCTTAGAGATGGTCCGACAGTCCTGTTGAGGTTATTTCTATTTCAGGGTATTGAAAGACAAAGGGTCCACAGCCCTGGGAGCAGGATGCTATTTCTCCTTAGAGATGGTCCGACACTGTCCTGTTGAAATAATGTGCCCCAATCCTTTTCCAAAGGGCAAATCGAAGGTTTGTGTGGCCCAGCACAGCTTGTTCAACGCTGTCCTCGAGGTAGCTCTCTATCTACAGTAATTGCTATCGGAGAAGCCTGCGTCTCCAGCTGACAGCCAGAAAGCCAGGAGGCAGTTTGCTCTAGTAAATCTCAATTGGAGTTTTTTCATTTTTATTTCCCTGCCATAGAGGCAAGACAACAACGGAAGATTAAAGTGAATTATTATATGCTATGGGTTTCGGAAACATCCTTTTGCTTCCTTCCTAGGTCATGCACAGTCCTGCGGTTTTTGACTGCAGGCTCTGCTCCTGTTTCCAGTCCGGTAGCTTTCCATTCACATCGTGCCGAGCCGCTTCTCCGAACGTCCAACTAAACGTGTCTCCCAGTGTGTTTGTAAGGGGAAATGATTAACTCAAACCGTCTATAGAAAGCAATACTTCCTATTTAAATATACTCCTGACAAAGCTGAGTGGGAAAAAATCGCTATGGTGGTTTCAAATAAAATATGCTGCAGTTTTTCCAAAAACTTCTTGGTGTTTTCCATAAAGAGCAGTTTCTGCGGGGGAATATCTGCCATCTTGCTGCAAATAATTGTTTGTCGAAGCACATATCCACTGTTTCCCCACTTGAAATAAAATCCTATGCATCCAATGAAAATATTGATTTCTAAATAATCTTTAGTCAGAGAGCTAAGAGGTGCAGCTGACTTAACTCCACTGATGTAAGTAAAGCACAAACTGAAGATCTAGTAAACTAAAGAAACTGAATATTTAGCTACATGACTATTAACATTTGGACTTGCATTTAACTGATGATCTGAAAACAAGGTGACACCCATGAACGGTCAGGCTCAAAACACTTTGGTTTTATTTTCTTTTGTTTCAGAAATGTGTTCAGGACTGAGACGTGTATTTAAAATGTCCTCCCAGCTCTCCAACCCCGCTGAAGATTTTAAACAAAGGTTAAACAAGGAAAGAAATAGCATAAGCAAATTTCAAGGGACAAGATTAATTACTACGCATCTTTAGGTTTTTTCCCATTCTGCAAATAACTTACCCTGAAATATTTCTGTGTTGTTTTCACTGTACTGAAATGTGCCAGCAGACTCGCTGAAGTTATCCGAAGACATCTGAGCAGTTCTTAACTCACCCCTGGCCTTAAGTTACTGACTGCCTCGAAAGCCAAATGAAATCAGTCCTCTGCCAGCCGGGTCACATTTGTTAGCAAACTTTAAAATTGAGATGCTGTCTTTTCTTTTCCTGAGTCATCAGTTTGCCCATGCCATAACACTTCCAGGAGGGGGGGAGTTTTCTTCAGGCATCTGCCTGGGGGGATATTGAGGGGAAGGTCTCAAAATTCATAGCAGGAGGTTTCAAAGTCGGCGCCCCGACTTGAGGCACTTATAAGTAAACATGATGTCTAGGATGAAGCCGTTCCCATGTATATGCAGAGCAATCTCTTTCTCCCTATGAACAAAAAGAATTTTTTTCAGTTTATATATTTTCAGTTTACGTAGCAGGGAAGGCTTATGTAAGTAACAGGGGAAAAGAAAAAAAATTTAATTAATTCATAACAGCCCAGCTGGGCACAGTATCCAGAGCTAAACCTGTCAGGCTCTGGACTGGGGAGGATGCTCGTTGGGAGATCTGACAAGTGAGACTGCGGAACTACAAAGATTTACTGTATACCAAAATAATTCCTACGCTTGCTGAGCGAAGTTGCTGCCCCAGAGTAACTGCTCTCAAAAATATTTTCCATCATGAACTCCAAGTCCTTTTTCTTGCCCAGATTCCATCACAACAAACAGCCCAAGGATTTACGTGCCTCTCACTTACCTTGTGATGACTGCCTGAGGTACAGGTTTTATGAAGACAAGAGTGAAGGAGTGCAGCCCCCTTGGCAGTCGCGGCAGAGGGAAACTGAGGACCGGTCCATCCTCATCAGAGCAGAGATGCCTGGGTGGGGTCCTGGGAAACAGGTGTTTCTTCAGCCCTTGCTCTGGTGCATCTGTTGTAAGAGTAGAGCAAGGACGTGTCTAGCCCAGGGCTAACAGTGACCAACCTCAAACTCACTAGATTTTTTCAGACACAATAAGAGGCATTTTCAGAAGTGTTACATCACTTCCTCGTAGTCAATACCAGGCTTTAAAAAGAGCAGATTTCGGATAATGCTGGGGAGTTTTGAAATTCTCAGTCTATTTTCCTATGCAGGTGCCCAAAATGAATGGGACAGAATGTCATCTTCAGAAAAGACATTTATTTGTTGTCTGGCAGTTCCTGATCTGCTGCTCAGCAGCTAGAACTGGCTTACCCAAAAGTCATCATTACCTTGTTGATGTGCAAACTTCTACATAAAAGTGAAATTCATCTTGTCTGACTTCAGGGTGTCTAAAAGATGACTAATCCTGGGCTCGTGCCCTGGCCTCCTTTTATATTCCCTGAAGAAAAACAGACATCTCCAAAATTTCGCTCTGACCGACTGTAGGCACGGGTCTGAGGATGAGACGAACCTGTGCCTTCTCATGGGCTATAAAGGGATCACAGATAACAAGCCCAGGCTGAGGTGTCAGCGGCCTATTTATAGGATTTCAATAATAAATCAGGAAAATTATATTGTCATAGCAATAGAAATCCCAAAATAGTGTCTCTGGACCACTGCCCATCCACATATCTCCTTCTGCTGATAAAGATGCCATGGCGATGAGATGAGGGACAAACGACAGAGGCTTCTGTGATAAACAGGGCTCAAAAAATTGCAAATGGAAAAGGAAAAGAAAGATGTGGCTGTATTAAAGGTCACAGGATAAATGAACCACGGGGGTAACGAGAGCTGAAGATTGAGGTGGATACAAAGTCGGTGTGTTCAGGAGGGAGAAGGAAGGTCCCTGCCTTGTGTGGGGCACTGGGACCAGCCAGGATCTGGCCAATGGAGCAGGTGCAGAGGAAGATGTGGGGCAATCAGGGCGGTGGAGAAGAAACTAAAATAGCTTTGTTTAGGCTAGGAAAAGGAGGAAAAGGCTAGGAAAAAGGATTGCTTTCTATAAATAGTCCAGGTAAACCCCCAGGGAAGGGAGACAGTTATTTAATCTAAAGGACAATGTTGGCCCTGAATCAAACTGGTTGTGAGTAAATAGAGGGTGGAAACATGAAGAAGGTTTCTGAGCATCACAGGAAAGATGTTCTGAAGCAACTTTCCAGTCGCGGCAGGAACCTGAGCGCTTCTACATCCGTCAGAGCAGGAAATTGATCTCGGTGCAAAGATATCTTCCAGATCTACATACACATTACTCATGCTTTATCTAATCTTTATTTTGCCAATGACAAATTTTTGCCCTGCCTTAGAAAATAGGACTGGACAAAAACTTCAGAGACTGTGTAGTTGATAGCTTGACCGAAGGCAGGTTCATTCATACTGATGGGAGTTGGGCTGGCATCAGTTGGCACATCCACAAGTGACATCCTACAGCTTCCTAGTCCACCACTACCCTTATTATTGCAACATTTTGTTAATGGGTTGAGTTTTTTTCTCATTATCTAGCCTTCTCTCCTTCTCAGCAGTTTAAGTACATCATTAGGCTAATAACGGCTAATGGACCACTGCAAGAATGGTGGGATTTTTTGGCCTGGGAAAAAATGCCATGAAATCTTCTTGGGAGAAACCTCAGTCAACAAAAACTACAGAAATAAAACAAAAACAGGACTAGTGCACTGGTTTGAATATGGCCGTTCAGCAAACAGGGAAACTGAGGAAACTGGGTTCAATTTTCCTTTCCTCTAATTAGCCTTTTTACATAGCCATATACAGAGAAATTTGATAGTGATACAGGAAAAACCCACATTCCCACAAAAACTTTGGTGCACAGTTTCCAGCAGCAGTGCATAAGGATAAACGAGGGTGGTCTTTCATTTTGGGATTAGCCTCATACAATCTTTTGGCTTGGCTCTGAAGCTATTAAAAAAAATATTCTAGCCCCGTTTGCATAGACTTGCATTCTCAGTGTTACAGAGTTTTACCAAACTGCTTTCTTTTTTCCTCTTTACATCTGAGGTAAATTGTGCAAGACAGGCAGTAACTTTTTAAGTAGTTAATACATTGGTCGAAGGGGTTTCCTTGCTATGTAGAAGAAATTTCTACCACTTGGCCCTAAAGCAAATAAGTGATTTTATAAAAACTAGTTCAATTTAAATAGGAATTCTTATCGTGGAAGGAGAGATAAATAAATAATTTCCTTTTTTTCTCTTTCCACTTCTAAAAAAAAACCAGATTCACACTACCTTAAACTTCTAATTTAATCAGGTTAGTGTAATCTTGAGTCATTCACCACTGAATTGACCAAAGTACAGCAAAGCAAGAAAATAGCTTTTTCACAGCTGAAAATGAGTCAACTGTCCATCTCAGCCCTTCAAATCAAGAAAAGACAAGGCTTGCAGCACGCTGAGATGGGGAAGGGAGTGAGGTTTTCTCAATAAAAAGAGGCTATGACCCCCGCTTACTTTGATGAATAGTAATAACCCTATGCTCCTAACTAGGAGGGTGAATATAACCTCTGCCAAGTACATCTTCATCCACCTCCCTCATACATCATGTCCGAACCTTCATACCCCAATCGCACATCAGTGGGTGGTTATCAAGGGTTGATGAACACCCTTTCTTCTTTGGAAATTCTCTATTTAATAGAAGCTCCTGCTGTGTCTCAACAGTTGCATTAGGAGCCCTGTCCATCTCCCATGTCCTAAAAAAAGCCATTCGTGAAAGCAGGCAAGCACAAGAGCTGAGTAAACTTGGACACAGCTCCCAGCCAAATTATAAGCGTGTTGCCAAACATGGAGAAAAGTGCATCTGATTCTTCTGTTAAGGCGTCCAAGGAGGGCCACAAAATTATAGTTCAAACTATAAACAGAATGAGTACATTTTGTTCATTTTCCTGTTCTCTTTATAATCGATGCAATATGAAGAGCTGCTATCAGTGGAGAGTTATACAATCAGATGGCAGCAATAAAAACAACGTTAGCAAGTCTAGGATATCATAGGAGGTTGACTGGAGGAAGCAGTTATAAAACAAGACCGTTTATATCTATTTAGATGAGAACATCAGATTTGTGAAAAAGTCATTTTGATGTCTGTCTGCCCACTTAATACTCAACTAATGGACATCTGCATCCTGATTTACAGTGGTTGCCTGGAGAAGGATCAGTACCGAGGATTATATATGCACAGACATGGCTCTTTGTGCACCTTGAATAAGATGTGTGTTATATACAGGAACAACATATCCATATATAGATGAGTTAATCTTATGTACACAATATATGCACATATATGCATATGCAGAATTTCATAATTATTGTCTGGTTTACTGTCTCCTCATTCTGTTAGACTCATGGAAGATTTTAATTTTTGTTATTGTCATTTTAGCACAATTGGAGTACAGGTTCACAGTCTTACAAGTCTGTGGCGTGGGGAATACAATAAGTACAAGATGGGCATCTCCACCAGCTGTCAGCAGGGAGCCTTCACTGTAGCATCTTTTGTTCTTTTGCATCTGAAAAGGTCCTGGTTCTCAGATGGTCTTCAGACTTATTTTCTTCTCTTACAGCCATCATCTCTCCTCTGATATCTGCAGAATGCACTTGGAAAATATAGGGACTATCAAAATGAGGGCTGTAAAGCTTTAAAAACAAACAGACATTTCACCTGTCTCTAATCAGCCCCATCTCATGGTTTGGCTTTGATTTCCCCAGTGCAGAAAAGAAACGTATAGGATTTTAATTTCCTTGGCTCCCAAGAGCAGTATGAATGAGACTGCAGCATTGCATTTGGCTTGTGTTATTAATGGGCTCCATGCTTGCAAATGTCTCATTCAATATATTTGCTCAAAGTGCTTCCAAAAAGGGGGAAAAAAGAAGAAAGAAAACATCAGGTTTCTAGGTCTAATGTATGTGACCTGACAGCATGAATACATTAGATCTTCTACAGAAACATACAATTCCGGCACTGTGCATTGGATCTCTAGCCTTTTTATCTTCATCTGGACTCTAATCAATGTGCTAGCATAGTGCCTGGAAATAAGCTGTATTTTCCTGCCATTCTGGCTCATACTTTCTATCCATTTGAAAGGGTATGACATGCCTTCTTATAGAGTCACTGTAAGTTGGGAATGTTTCTGAGCTCTCTGTTCAAGCATCCAGAGCATCTTCCAATACAAGTGTTTTCTTTTTTGCCGAGTTGCTTAGCCCCCCTATGCCAGAGCCAAGACTCCCTCAGATCCTCTGCAAGCACAAGGCAGCATGGCTCTGCTGAAGGCCATGTGCTCATGTCTCGCTGCTGAGGATCTCATACATTATTTTCCAGACATAAAGAAGGTGCGGTCCAATAATCCTAAACTGAGACCTACGGGATCTCAGTTCTCTTCTAAAACTTCAGGCAGGTCATGGCATTTCCCCACTTCGTGTCTGGTTTTCCCTTCCCATGCTCTGGCTTATCTGCAAGCCTTTAAGTTCTTAAAAGGAAGAGCTGTTTTATATTATGCATCTGGACAGTGTCTAACACAAGAGGGCCCCAGTTTGATTAGGGTCTCTTGTGACTACTGTAATACAAATACTGCTAATAACATGCATTTGAATCAGAAAAAGGCAGTGATGCTTCTTTTCCAGTTAGCTTTTACCTTGGAAAAGTCTGGGGAAGGTGGCTTGTCAGCCAAAGGCAAGGTGGCCCGACTTGACCCATCCCAGCATGGACAACCCTTTGAGCTGTCCTTGCAGTGCTTCCAACTGAACTGAGCAAAGAGCTGTGCTCGTCTGTGCAATGCCTTCCTGCACTGGAGCGCTTTGCGCATCCGAATGTGCCACATATTTGCCTTCCCAAAGCAGGGCCTGCTTCTGTTAACAGCAATTAATCACTTTATAGCCAGTCTCTTATTATGAACACAGCAGATGTGTTTCCATTAATAGGTCCCCAAGTGAGCCTTATCCAGCATCTCCGAGACTTAATGAGGGAGATTATGTGGCCTAAATAGAGTTTTCATTTCAGCATCCTCCCATTTCTATCTGCACTACCAAGTAAGCAAACAAAATGAAGTGGGAATCTTGTTACGGGCTCAGTTACAGTACATAGGATAAACTTGCTGCCAAATAATAAAATGTGTCCACTAGTTTAATGTGATTAGTAGTAGCTAAAACTTGCATCAGTATTTTTACAAGGATCTGAAACAAAACACTAAAAACAAGCACATAGATGTCTTTATACTGTAGTGGTAATTCAAAGACCTCCGCTTCCCCAATTAACCTCAATATTTGAGCAATGAGAGGGCAGGCAGCTGGCTCCCTGGGGAAATGTTTGTCTCCAGAATATTGTTCAATCTCGGGGAATTTTTCAAGCGTGCTGGTTGCCATTAAAAAGTCATCACTTCCAACAGTGGCTAAGACCTAGCAAGTCTTTGGGTGCTTATAAAATAGTGTCTAACTAATGATGGTAATCATAAGGGTTACCGAGCAGTGGCACGTGAGGTTTCTCTGCATGAGCCAGCGTGGCCACGTGCTGGCAGAGCTGCGCTCGGCCGCATCCACGGCGGGTGCAGCCACCGGTGCAGAGTCAGGCCCAAGGGGGTGGGCTGCTGGCACAGGGCACAGCATCATGCTCGGCTAGGATGGTCATCCCTCTGCTGAGCGTGGCTGCATCTGGCTGTTTGCAGGCATCCCGGGTAAAGGTGGGCATCGCTGCACATGGACGTGTCCCTGATGCACCGCCCTGGTGCTGCTCTCCACCTGCCTCCGTAAATAATCACCAACAAAATCTCCGCCTGGAGAGATGGAACCTCTGGCTTTTCTCTTCCCTGATAGCACGTAGCCACCACGGGTAGCGGGCACAGGGCATGGCTGCTCTTCCACAGCACGAGAAGTTTTGTGAAGAGGATGTTTTCCAAAGCATTTCCTTCGGAAGGGCAGACTCTGCAATCGCTTTTGCGCCCCTAAATTATTTCTGGAACCGGATCCCTTCTACCCAAATGGCTTCCTCACCCATTTTCTGCTCTGCATTGTCTGAGGTTTACTGAAATTTCATCTTTAACTTGGATCTTAAAAGCAGCTAGTCAAGAGGCTACATCTATTCCTTATTCCCAGCACAGCGAAGAGAGGAGGCAGTTCCTTGTATAATACAAACAGAAAAAATCCTGTGCATTTCAGATAAGTCCTCTGGGATTCATATGGAGCACCTCCACTGTATAAACGTATCATATAATTTTAAAATCCAGAAGGATCATCAAATAAATTCTATAGATCTGTCTTCCACTGGTCTGTGCAGTAAAGGATATTGAAATATGTAGTGTCTGCAGTACGGAGCCACTGGAGAGAGAGTTCAATCACTCAGGACAGAGCATTTAGCCATTAGACAGTGACAAACTGGCCTCATTCCTATAGGCAAGGTGGGAGTGCGGTCACGTTCAAAATCACAGAGTATTGTTCTATAGACCACTTTAACTCACGAGCATGTTTTTGGTCCCTGCACGAAATGCTTGAGGTATGACAGAATGGAAAAATGATGAACTTTCTTTCTCACACACATCAAAACAACTTTACCATAAAAAAAATATAGATAATTAACAAATGATCGCCCTTAGCCATGTCTCTTTAAAACAAAACAAAACAAAAAGTGTTGCGTTTTTAATTAAAGCCCAATTAATTTGAATAAAGCGAGGAAATCACATCTGGGACATTGCTGCTATACAGCTTCTAACCACAGCATGCGTGAGGTTACGTCAAGGACTTGCTTGTCAACTTTGCTTTAACTCACATATGGGACCGGGTATGAAAGAAAACCCAAGAGTTTTTACTTTCTGCAGTAAAAGCCAAACTAACATAAAATGAGATTAATGGCAACAGCAGTGACTGCTTTCATTGCCCAATGAACTTTCTCAATAGTACCAGTAATCAAGATCAGGTTGTTTTTTCTTCTTTTTTTTTTCTTTTTTTCAGAAAAAAACAACTTTTCATCAGAGAAAAGAGAGATACTTAAAATACATAGACACATCTGTTCTCCCATATTAACAACATTACGTCTTTCTCCATGTGATGCATAATGAATCATCTCAGTGTGTTTTGCTTTATAGTTTTATACAAATCCAATTCCTTATGACTATTACTGTAATAATAATATTTTCCAATTCAACAGTACCTTTCATTTTGAGTTTCTCAGTGCAAGAAACTGTAACAAGAAGTGAAGTGTGTTGAACCCATTGAAACAGCTAGAAAAAAGGAGGCACGGCTGTAATTACCAGAATTAGAATTTGTCTTATAATGGGGAGAAGATAGCGGTGCATATAATTTTTTTTTATGCAGACATATAATTTTCGCTACATTTTGGTTAAACAAGCAAGTATTGTCATCTTCATTTTTAATGCTTGGAAAAGCAAGGCTGAGAGCACCTTACGAATGCTTTTGTCTTTTTTTTCCTTCTTAAGAAGAATTAAATTACATCCATCGCGCACACTGAGCAGGTATGACTTCACATCCAAACCATTGCTGGCCCTGCACGACGAACACAGGGCAGAGGTCCTGCAGCCCATCCATCTTTTGGAGAGATGGTGCTGAGGCTTTAACAGAGCAGAGAACTGAACATCCAGCATCCTGCATTCTGGTCCCTGCTCTGCTGCTAATTGGATGCCCTCGGGCAACATGTTTGCCTTTATGGGCTTCACTCAGTACAGCTATGGATTTTACTGATGCTCCTCATGGACCAAAATCATATCCAGTTTTCTTCTCCTTCCCCATGGGTACTTGGGAGAGGTAATCTGAGCTAACTTTTTTCCAATGAATTAGTTAAACTGCAGTAAACCCCAGTTCAGACACTGGATTAGTGGGGATTAATGCTCCTAAGTAGGTACCAAAGCAGTATCTACATGCTTCCAGTCAGTGGAAAACCAAAAAACTTGGACACCTACATCGATAGGAATTGTTAATCTGCTTTGGCAGCAGTAATTAACAGTTCCTCGAAAGATATAGATCCTGATTCATTTGACCATGTGTCTTAAATGCTGCATGAGGACAAAAGTCTTGTTTGTGTTTGCTACCAACATCCAACAGGAGCGAAGGAATGTTTTCTGCAGCAAGGAATGATAATGACAGTTCTTTATTTAAAAAAGAAAAAAGAAAAAAAGAGAGAAGAAAGAGCAAAATGACAGTTCTTTATTTAAAAAAGAAAAAAAGGAAAAAAGAGAGAAGAAAGAGCAAGAATCCTTGATTCAATTAAATCTTAGTCATGTCAATAGTTGGGAGTTTCCAGAAAGTAATGTCTTTATAGCAGGATGCCGATGTAGTGTATAATTAAAATGTAAAAAATGTAGGAAGGTGGCCAAGCCTTTGATTATAAACAAGATTTTCCTAACCCACCCATGACTTGGCATTTTGATCCTGAAATTTATCAACAGGAAAAGGTGATGATTTCTTTTTTTGGAGTGGAATAGAAAATAAGTTAGTTTGTAGAGAAATAAATCTTGTTCACAAACTTTATTTGCTCGTTACAAAGGCTTTTAGCATTTGATCACGCTTTAAACGAGAAGGATTTTCTGGAAAGGATTTTTGTTTTGTTTGATTGGTTGCTTTATACAATAACTGCTTTCTATTGTATAATATGAAAAGCAATGCAAAGCAATCAGCTTTTACATAACAACAATTTAATTACAGTAATTTAATTCAGCTTTACTGTGCCGTACCAAAACGATAACAAGACTAAGCCTGACATTGGCAGCAAATATCAGAGTTTAGCACAGACGAATCCCAAAATATCATTGAACACTTTCTCCAGTTTCTCAACCAGCATTCCTAAGCAACTTCATTATGAAGCCCTACACAGCTTTGTTATTATTTATACCCTCCTCTGATTTGGAAATCAGATAGAGCCATTGACATAAGGTGATTGAATGGATCATCAGTTGTACGTTACTATATAGATGCAATATCATCAAGCAGGGTCAAACAGTGGGAACGTGGTAATGTCCCACCCAAAGCCTCTAAGTCCAGAAAGAGTTTTTCCATGGACTTCAAGCACTGAATGAGGATGAATTTTAAAGTACAATATTGTCTTTTACTTTATTACACTTACCCTTGCATTAAAGTAGTCATTAAATGGAATATTGTAAGCCGTAAATCTTCTTAAACAAAGTGGAAAGGGTGAACAGAAAGGAAACGCTTTTTAAACTCTAACTTCCACTTATTATAAAGTTCCTTCTGGTATGGTCAAGTCTTATGGAATTGGCAGAAAGCTGAATCCATCTCTGATAGGACTTTTCCATCTGAGCTCTCCAGTGCCCTTTCATCATGGACCTCCAGCAGCATAAATGCCTTTTGCCGGTGTTCGGTACTCAGTCCCGTATGAGCTGCAAGTTGGCGAAAGAGAGCCAATCTATAATAAAACCTGTCCGGAGCTAAGCCGCTTGATCAGTTGTGAAGTTAACCCTCCAAATGGTTTACTACTGGTGCCCCAGCTGGGTGCTACCATATGAAGGAATGAAAAAAGTTGGACACAGGTCCTGCTTTCCTCACTGGAGAGTGGAAAGGTTCAGCACCCCCAAAATGCCAAAAATTTAAGGTTCACTTATACTGCAAAGTAGGAGTCTCCAAATACCTGCAATCTCCAGGGTAGGGTCTCAATTCATTGTCCTGTTGAACATTTATTTTTTCTTGTAGCACTGTGTGAAGTCCAGGCTTTACTTTTTAAACCATGAATAGGTAAGATCAGTAAAAGATCACATGACACGTATCCTCCCTGATTAGTCATTCACGAATGGTTGGGTCTACAGATTTTCTTATCGAGATGTCTTTGATACAAGGCACGTTCCTCCCTATCTTTTTATGGAGCGGTCGTTGTGATTGCAATGCTTGAACTTTTGCAAAACACAAGCTGTGTGATCTCATCAGAATTTTTTTTGTTATCAGGCAGCTAAAAAGCAACATTATGCCTAGAAAATGCAAGCAAAAAATAAATAACAAGTCATGTATTGTTCAGCTAAACTTCTCAAAGTGTATTTGTGTGTTTTAATATAGCACTAAGCATGTTTGCATTTTTTATTACAGAAAATAGCATTCAGCATACTGCGATACAACAGTTCAGACTGTTGGCAGCAACAATCCAGTTTCCATTTCTTTGAGTGTAAGATTCAGGGTGTGGAAACTTTCTACTTCCTTGGAAACTCTTCTGAAAACGGGTTTTCACTCAATTCAGCCTCTAAGTGTTTAAGAGGTGACTGAAATTCTGAAAGTGGACTGACTGTTTTAGTGCCATTGGCAACCTTGGGAAGTTTCTCACTATGTGAAGGAAAAGGGGGGGATAAAAGTGGGGGAGAAATCTACATTATTAAAAATCTAACTCAGGGTTTTCAGTGAGCACCTTCTCTCTCTCTCCTTCTACTCCTTTGAAAAGCAGGAGGTGAAAATAGCATCATACTTTTCACTTCGAAATATTATTCACCTTCTGCATCAAAATTTCTACCGATGCAGTTGTAGCTTCGCTTTCTGCTGTTGCTCAGCACCACTGATTCAATGCGACTGGCTAAAGGCTTTATTTAACCAAAAAAAAATACACTTCAGAAAATTCCCACCATCGTCCAAGTAGCAGGCAAGATTTTGCCTGAATGCATGTCATGACTAGAAGGATATTCCAAAAGAAAGTAGTAACGGGACACGGTTAACTGACCTGAGATAGAAAATCCCATAGGATGGGATTAATTTCACCCAAGGTTACTGATCTTAAGTTAGGCATCTATTTAAAGCCGATTGTCTGCAGTTCCTCTCGAGTCACTGGCGGTGGGAGATGACTGCTTTCAGAGGGTGATTCACCCCATCTGGAGCTGGGTGGATGAATCATCCTCTGGATGCTCTTGCCATTCCCCGCTGACAATGGCAGAAAGTGGATGATGATCTCAGGCCATGTGCCACTCCGAAATGGCTGCTGCCAAGTGGGATGGGTGCTGCGCACAGATTTCTCTGCGCACAGAGGCCGTTGACAGTGTGCATGCTGGAGGACTTGGGGACGCTTGTCTTTGCAGATGCTCCATCTGCCACGGTACAGTCAGGTCAAGAGCTGGCATTTTGTTGCCTCAGGCGTATACGAAATCAGCAGCGGCCTACAGAAGGCTAATTAAGAAAAGGTAGTCACTGCCCAGCGTTATCAATAGGTCAATATTAGCTGGAGAACAAACAGACACTTCTGCGGCTGTTGGGTAGTGAGGGAGTCCTCCAAAGCTGGACTAAGTGGAAAAATGCATTACTTAAAAATTCATTGTATTATCGGTCCATCTACCAGATATTAGCACCTTAAGAGAAGGAAAGAAATAAAACTATTCATAAATTCAAGGACAGAAATAAACCCAGCATTTCTCAGAGTTTATTCAGAAAAAAAATCCTGCCTTCTTCAAGCTGTATCTTGTCTCGCTGTGTCTGATTTTACGATGGTGCCACCAGTTCAGAATTGGTGAGTCGACAGTCCCAAGAAGACTAAAATACGGAAAGGGCGTTGCTCTGCTGG
This sequence comes from Aptenodytes forsteri, assembly GCF_000699145.1. Lineage (NCBI taxonomy): Eukaryota > Metazoa > Chordata > Aves > Sphenisciformes > Spheniscidae > Aptenodytes > Aptenodytes forsteri. Next base: position 993,155 of record NW_008795715.1, on the reverse strand, counting down.
GCAGCACGTGAGTATGAAGAAAGAGATGGTTCCTGCCCAAAGGTGTTAAAAATCAGAATGGATAAACTTTGAGACTGAGCAAGGATCATCATCCACGGCTGAGCAGCATGGCAACCCAGTAGGTCAACAGAGAGTGAAAATAACTGTTTCAGAGTCATACAGTTGAGCCTGTGGCCACAGGGCAACAAGGAGCCAGGGCAGGGGAATGCCATCTCAGACCTGTAATCACAGGGTAAGTCCTCCTAGACCCAGCTTTCTTGTATGACCTTTCAGCAAAAGCAGGTATAAAAACAAGGCAATATACAACCCATTTTTAAGCCCACTTTCCCCAAACCATGTGACCTTTGATTTGTAAAGTGATTTGGAATGATTTGGGTTCTGGCATCTGTAAGTAAAATCTAGTAGCAAGGAGCACTGTTTTATTCACAGCAATCTCGCAGGTTTATTGGTGCCTTAACGCCTATCTTAGATATTGGGCAGTTGCAGGACTGCCACATAAGAGAGAAAACTTGTGAAACCTGTGTTCAAATAGCTTTCTCTATTGCTTTATTTACAACTGGCATAGATGGCTGGAGAAGGCTTCTATAGCCAGTGGTTTGATATATTTTTGTGTAGTATTTAACAAGACAGTCATAAGCTTTTATGAAGTTTCTGCCTAGCGGAAATAGTCTGATTATTTCAGACTTAATAAATAAAAGTTTCTGCCTAGCGGAAATAGTCTGATTTGTGTCTCCGCTTAACTTTGGTCTCAATCTTGTCCTAATCTCACTTTTTTCTTTTCTCTGTTTTTTTCCACTCCACTTTAGATCTTGACATTCCTTACCTTTGGGCAACCTTCATTATACAAGAAAAAGTTAGTACGAAACAAACTAACCTTGGGATGGTTAAAGAAATAACTCTTTTCCCAATGGAAATATCTGAAATTCCTCAGCAATACCATGAGAAACTAATCTTGAATTTGATCTGATTTTACAGGATGATTCATGGTTTCTGACTCAAGAAAAGTAAACTTGTTGATTACAGTTTTAGTATCTCATCTTTGACAAAGAGACGCTATTTATTTTGTTAATTTCTCTCTAACCAAAGAAAACCTTTTTTTCTTTCTATGTTGCCAATATATTATGAATATTAATAGCTGACATCCACCGTGGACAGAGTAACACGTGGAAACTTAATCTCTCTCACCAACCAGCCAAAGAAGACAAGGCAGGACCCAAACCAATGGGGGGAGTTTGCAACGAAGCTGCTCTTAAGCTATGCAGTGAGCGGACTCAGGGACAGCAAAGCATCGTCTCAGCTGCACTCTCCTGACCTCTGTTTCAAGTTGGCTGTGTCGTTTTTTGTTGTTGTTGCTGTTTTAATGGAACTTCTTGGAACAGACTGTGCATTTCTCAGGGTAAGGCTAATGCACATGCCATAACACAGCATTTTCGGTTGCCATGGAAGGAACGGGGCTGCTTTTATATCCTGGGTGAGGTCTTCTTGGTACTCCCGGGGATTTATTCACCCCGCTGGCAGGTCCGTAAGGGGAGCTAAATGCTCTGTAATGTGACTAGTCAGTCATTCCTCAATCCCAGTGCTGTGTTTGCATTACTATACCCAGACATCCATCATCTGACAGATTTACAAGAGATTTTTTTCTTGTATGGTAATTATAGCAACTTCCTATATCGCACTTCCCTTCAGGTGTGGGTGGGACTTCGGACTTTTGGCGTGAACGTGGCAAAACCATACAATCCCATATGCCTCTGCAGTAATGAAAAGAATACAAAGCGAGCAGAAAGCAAATGCACACCCCAGTCCTGCATTTATCCTAATTCATACTTGACTTACAGACTCTCAGTAGTCCCACTGACATCAATGGATTTACCAGCTCAGGGAAACGAGAGGGAACTGGGTTGTCCTTGCACGGTGACCCTGCAGCGATGGGGACACACCTCAGGAGCTGACATCTGAACTCAGGCACGGACACCCAAAGCAGCGTGGATGTTGTTTAGGCTGTTGCAGGAGCTGAGCTTTAAAGCAGATGCTGGCTAGGAGCGGAGCTGGCTAGGATGCCTCTGCCTCGCTTGCTGGGAGAGAACGAGAATATTAAATTATGAATATTTTATTATTGTTATCTACAATAAAACAGTTACGCTCGCTGTTGTCAGAATGCTGTAGCAGAAAGAAAGACTATTGAATTATTAATTCCTGAAGGCTAATTAATAGAAAGGATGCTAGAAAAGTCTGCAACTAGAAGTTCAAAGCCTGCACGTATGTAGCTGTGAACAACCATCACCTGGCCTGGTCTTTCAGTCAGCAAATTACACCATTTGGCATCATACACACATCCAAACAATACTTAAAAATAATTACACAAACACACTAACCTGGCAATAGAGAGCCTTTGTTAGCAGCAGAAGACAACTGAAAGAATTTGGTTTACAATTTCAGCAAATTACACCATTTGGCATCATACACACATCCAAACAATACTTAAAAATAATTACACAAACACACTAACCTGGCAATAGAGAGCCTGTTAGCAGCACAGAAGAATATTTTTTTAAAATTTTTAAAAAAAAAAAAAAAAACAAAACAAAACCCTCTTGCCAGCTGTTCCTTTTAACTGAGCCAATTCAGCACATGATACAAAGCAGATTGCCCAGACTGACACAGGCTGAATTTCTGATTTCTACACTTGTCCTCTTTTTGACATGTGCAACTGAAATCTAATTTAAGATGTTGTTTCTACAAGGTAAAGATGTTGCTGTAATTATCTGCTGAAGTTGTTGTTAACTTTTTTAACTTGCGGATTCACTGCCATACCTTCTTTTGTAAGCAAGGTCCAAAGAAATTGTGAGATTGCAAAATAGCATGTGCTGGGAAAATGGAAATTCCTTTTGCTGCTGGACCAGTACTGTTTTAGCCAGAGTTTTGGGTTGTGCTGGCTCCACTCATCCCGTAGGTACAGGATCAGAAGGAATTGGGAGTTGGGAGTGGTGGGAGGAGGCAGTGGGAGGTACTCAAAACCAAGGTGGCTGCTTGCAGCCATTTACTCTTTCTTCTTCCCTGTTGGTATTTGCAACCCGGAGCTGCTATGGCTGTTGATAACAAGGAGTGTGCATCAAATTCCATCAAGGACGGAAAAACATCACCAAGGGCCAGAAAGTTGTTTAGAGTCAAGGAATAAACATTTCATATCAGAATAAATAAACTGCTAGAGAAGGCGAGGGAAGAGACACCTGCAACTGTAAGGCACAAGCTGGAACATACTCAAATCACCATTTCTCACCTTGTTTCTGCCTTTTGGGATGATCTTTCAAAATACTGACCATCCCCAGCTCTGATGGAAGGAAGCGTAGAGCTGATGAGCTCATGGGAAAATTAGGACTGGGGTTTTTTTTCCCTTTTGATAAACATACACTTAATATTAGCAGAATGAAACAAGCTTCTCGGGTGGCAGAAGAAGGTGTTATCATCCCTTACTATTGGTGATCATAGTGAAAGGGTAGTGCCTATGACTCAGAAACTGTGTACCTGGGACTGCGTGATACAGAACCAAAACCCTATCCCTGACCCAAAGATGCTAAGATTCAGCAGGCTCTTTTCTTAATAACTTCAAAAATACGTAGAGCAATAGTCATGGGGAATTATATTTGCATTAAGTGCAATTATCCTGTGGTCCCATAGCTACAGCGTGAAAGCCTGTCGGGAACCAGCCTGCCCTGGCTGTTAGTTGAAGCATATGCACTCCAAGCTCTTTCTTATGACTCCGATTCCTCTTAAAGATGTGCCATATCATGTGTTCACACTCTCAGGTCACATGCAAGTATCAAATCAATTTAAGAAGGGATGTAATCCATCCATATCAAAACTGGGTTCCGTGTAAGCAGTGGCAGCATCCGCAGTTAAAGCAGCTTAGCTTACATTTATTTTACATTGAGGAAATTTAAGACAGTAAAAGAACATATTTTGGCTAGCCTTAATCCTTAGCAACCTCCTAACGATTTAGACAGCTGCTCATTTTTGAAGGACGAACACATCTCAGAGAGTAAAGGTTAATATCTGTGAGAGAAACTTCCCCCCCCCCCCTTACTGTATTTTCTTTGCCAGATTTTTTTTCCAGATGGAGGCTGTTTGCTTGTTTGTTTGTTTGTTATAAATTGTACCCAACAAAGAGGTTAAGAAAGTTCTTGATTTTTTTTTTTCTTTTAGGGGGAGGGGAACTAGCAAACTTAAACTGAGGAAATCCAGTCAGCCAGAGATGTCTGGACTATCCTAAAATATGTCATCCTGATTTCTGCAAAAACAATAAATTTCACAAAGCTACATTCAGTTGACAGAACATATCCAAGGGATAAAAATTCCTTTATCTTGAGTTCAAGGATGCTTCAGCCAAAGGACTTGTTTGAGATTTATTCCAAATTCTGCTTGAATATAACCTACTTCCCCGCATAACATCTTATAACATAGCTGCTCAATAAAAATGTTGGTAAGCAGCAGTTTTCTGTTTCACCGCTCTCTTTGGTGGTGTGGCAAGGGCGTTGCTCAACGCCCTTGGCGATGTAGGTACAATCATGGTTACTCACTGACCCTGCCCTTTCCTCCCCTCCTACTTCTGCCCTCCAGGCTCCTTTTCCAACCACACGCCAGAGGTCTCGGTGAAAATGGAAAATGTCCGAATGTGTATAAATATTTCCTTATGTCAGTAATATTAGCAACTTGAATAAGCTGTCCTTGGACATGCTGAGCTGATCTCTTTTCTCGGTGTTACTCCAGTTAAATCACTGGATGGATCTGAGGCGTTTTCACCACCTAAATGGAGAGCGTGGTCTGGCCCTCCAGCTCTGAGCCACCACTGCTACTCGAATCCAAGAAGAAGGAGGATGAAATACTAGCGGAGCCATCCCTCCTTTGGATTGTATGCTGTCGTTACCTCCCAGTTGGAAAATAGTGCAGTATACCTTGGCCTGGAGACATCAGCCTTTAGGAAATTTCAACAAGTAAAGATGCAAAATTGAGAGGAGCCTGAAGACAGTGAAATAATAAAGGAGGCCTTGAAAGAAAATATTGTAACCTCAAAAAAAAGACAGCAAATTAATCTAAGGATCCATCTGATCAACGGAAATAAGAAAAAAAGTGAGATAATAAGGCATGTGATGGAAGAGGGGAGGGGTTGCTTGGTAGCTCATCTAAGGAAGATATTCTCCATTCTGGCAGCATGATGAGGGGAGATTGTTGCCAAAGAGGAGGATAACCAGAGGAGAAAAGCAAACAGAAAAAAGGATAGGAAGCTTGTCAGGCTTGACTTGCGAAGAAAGGTCAGCAGAGGTAGACGTCCTCCTTGTTTGTGTAGTAACAACACTGAATGGAGCAAATCGCAGCTAGCTAAATAATTTTAAGAGAGTTACTCTGGAAACATGGGGTGATGCTGAGGCCAGCAAGCAGTTTTATCCCAGTCAAAAGCATGTGCTAATTTATAGGTCCTGTTGCAGAAGTGTAAGGTGGGGTGCAGGAGGTCTGGGTACAAAATGGGATCAAACAGCATCATGCAGTGTTGTATTACCTACTAATGTATGTGAGGGCCCAGCGGGACTGTGAAGAGGAAAAATGTCCATTATTCGGGATGGGAAAGAGATGAAAGCAGTGGGACTGGGCCATCAGGCACCTCCCAACATAGCCCTCGCCCTGCCTGTGCCTAGCCTCGATGGCAGCGCTGCTCCGTGCCCTGCCTCGAGCAGCCCCTTGCTGTGGCTGCTGGTGCTGCAGCTCGCCTTGGTGATGGATGGACTGATGGGATCCCCATTCCCACACTTTCCAACATACATCTGCAAATCCTAAGAGGGACAAATGCAGACCAGCTGCCAATTGGCCTTACAGATTTGAGGGCTAACATCCAGTTGGCGTCCAGCGGGTTATTCACACTGGAACAGGAAGCAAACTTCTTGCTGCAATTACCCTCCAATTTCTACTGTTTACCCCAGGAATAAACTAATTGCTGCTGTAAAAAACCCCTCCCACCAGGTCCAGGAGTAAAGTATGGAAGAAACGACTGTCAGCCAGTTGGTGAGTGGCCAAATGACTGGCCAGCGGCCAACTGGCATCCCATGTCTTATTCGCAATGGAGGAGGGCTCGAGTGCCTTGCTGCAGATAACCTGCCTGGCATTTTCTCCTGTTTACCCTACAGATACACCAAATGTCACACGCTAAATCAGCGTTTCCCTGGTGGCCTGGCAGAAACATGGTAACCAGCACAGGTCTTCATTCTCTCACTGAATAAAGTCAATTTATTTGAGAGTTAGGAGCAGGGTCTGAAAGGGAAGTGCAAGCAAGCTGGAGAAGGGCTAGACAATTTCCATGGAGAGCTACAGTGGACATCTCTCAGTGATTCAGCCTTAAATGCCACCTGCCACTGTATATCTTGAGTCTCTTTTCTTCTTCTTTTGTATTTACTTGCAGAAACATGGCAGGGGATATTGTCCTGCGCCTGTATATGTGCTGGCAGGCTGGCGGGTTTGCCAGCCAAAGAAAAGAGCAAAACACTGCCTTGCGGTTCTTGATCCCTGCCTTTGATTTGCTGCCACTGGTTATCTCAGGCCCTTAATCCCTTTGGGAGGGGGCAGACTGGTTTGAAAGCACAGCTGTAAGCAGCACGCTGCATCCCTCCCAGCCACGCAGCTTTCTAGCAGCTTTGCATCACATTCAGGGGCAGTCAGCCTGGATGGAGCCAGCCCACCTCTGTTTTCAGCTGTAACCCCAGAGGAGGATCTTACAGGACTGTCTCTTAATTGCAATGCACTCCATAATCACTCCTCTATTTCTGTCTTTCTAAATTCTGCTCACAGTGGCAAAGCCCGTTTTGGACACTGGGAGTAAATATCATTTGTTTTTCCCTTTAGTGTTGTTATCCCAGCAAAGAGGAGTGACAAGAGTGAGTCACTGTGGCATTTTGCAAAATATCCCAGGAAAAGTGTTTGTCTGAAAAAGCAAGAAACCTAGACCCAGGGGAGGTGACAGGATCCTTTAGGGCCTCTCAAAAATTATAGGAATGGAATATTCCAGCACGGGTGGACAGCGATAAGCAATAAAAAGCAACTAACTCCAGAGCTGTTTGAGTGCTTGACTTTTGCCTGGTAGATATTAGCAATTGTATCGGATTGCATGCCTGACTTTTCCTCTTTTTCCATGAGGAATGACGCTTAGCTCAGCAGCTCAGGTCCCCACGCTAACCCCCTGCTCCAGGCTGAGCTTTGCAGAGCTGCTGTCCTCCCTCTGTAACGGCAGTGGGGGCAGCCCCACGGAGGAGCCCCCTGCACCCCTGGCCCCGCTCCCACTGCCTCGGCTTGTCACCAGTGTCTGGGAAGAGCAAAGGACACATGGCAGCCTTGCTCCTTGTGCGCCGGGGCTGCCCTGGGACTCGCGGGGGAGCTGGAGAGGGCTCTCCGTAAAACAGTGTACAAAAATGCAAGAATTCACTGCTTTTGTATTTCTACAGAGCATTTCACCCAGTTGTCATCAGCCTCTCAGCACTGAAATCAGTGGTAAGGGAAGCAAATACCTGCCAAGATCGGTTTGCTGGACACTGAGGTGGAGCAAGCTAGCAAAGGCCAGCCAGGAGGTGAGGGCAAAACCGCCGCTCCTTTTCTACAGAGCATTTCACCCAGTTGTCATCAGCCTCTCAGCACTGAAATCAGTGGTAAGGGAAGCAAATACCTGCCAAGATCGGTTTGCTGGACACTGAGGTGGAGCAAGCTAGCAAAGGCCAGCCAGGAGGTGAGGGCAAAACCCGCCGCTCCTAAGCCCTCATCCCGTGCATGCACCGGGACTTGCCACCTCCCGTAGAAACAGCCAGCAGCTCCAGGTAACCTCAGTGCATCACGGACAAGGACACAGAAACCTTACAAGTGTGAAAAGATTATTAGGAAAAAAAAATTTCCAAAGCTACCCAACCTAGTTAACCCTAATAATGCCCCTGCCTCCTTTAAAATGCTGCCTTCTGTCACTTGTTCTTAAAACTTGCAAGCACTGTAGCCTGATATTTTTTCTTCATCAAATGTATATGTTCCCTTAAAAGAAAAAAAAAACCCACAATAGAACCTATGTACATTGCTGCAAGACTGTAAAATTTAATAGCAAACAGATTACATACTTAGCAATAGACTAAGCACAATTAGGCCTCACATTCCTCTCACTCCTATAAATAACTCTCAGTTTCCTCTCTGTGTCTGCAAATTTCATTAGTATGATGGAAAGAAAAGAAAAATACACACACACGCACACACACACGCACACACGCACAAAAGCCCCAAGCTCTCTTTTCTTGCAAAGTCCAGAGCCGATCTCTCAATCAAGGGCTTTGTTCAGCCTGGGGGAGGGAGCGGAGAGTTAAAATACCCACCCCCACCAACCCTTGGGCCATGTGTTCCTGGCTACGAAGGGAAAATTTTCTGCAGATGGCTTAGGAATTCACCTGCAAGAAACAACAACAAAAAAAATCCCCCCTCTTCGCGAGTCCGTGTGTGCAACCTGCAGCTGAGGCTGTGGGGAGCGGGGATGTGCTGCTGCCTTTTGGAGCATCATCACCTCTGCTTGTCCTTGACACCAGCAGGAAGGGTGGATGTCATCCCCAGGTCAAAGCCATCCCTCAAACGCCTCCACTGTAAGTCTGCCCTCTTCGAGATCTCTGCCTAGGCTTGAAGGTTCCCGATGCTTGGATTCAGCTGTGAATTTCATTCTCTATAAAGGAGACAACTCTACAACTGTTCACTGATTATGTGAGGCTCAGAGGTCTGTAAAGTATGGTGCAGATCTTCAGCATCTGCATCTTCTCTTCGCCGAGTGGAGAGCCACCAAATAGCCTATGCACTAAGTGCACGTGTATACAGGGTGTAATTGCATGGGGTGTAAGAGTACGTAGTGCTGGCCTCTTCTACCCATGTGCTGCACTGAAGTGACTTCAGCTAAGTTATTAAGAGAAAAAAATGTTTACAAGGTTCTTATTAACTGCAAGGACTAAAAAAAAAAGGAAGAAAAAAAAAAAGATCAAGCTCAGACAGGAGTGTACTAAGCCTTGGAAACTTGATGTAGTCAACACTATGACTTCATTGATAAAAATTGGAGATGTTTCCTTGGGTCCCAGTGCTGTTGTGTTGCACTGACTGGCTATTTTGTCCAGGGTAATTTCAGACATGTCAAAATATGGTGGCTGAGGTGCAAGGCCGTCTGGGCAAATGGACTTCTGCTACGTGAAATGGTGGCAGCGGCATTCAGGTGAGAATGTGGGGAACTCAGGCTATTTGTCCCATTAAAGGGTAGCTGAAACTCTGACCCAGCATAAATGTTAATTGTTAATAGCTCTTACAATGTTTGGCAGGAGAGGGATTTGAGAGTTACACCAGGAAAAAGCTCTTGAAGGACAAAATTGGTGTTTCTGCTGTGCAGAAGCTCACACTGTGCAAGGATGAGCTGTGTGTCACATCCTTGGAGTTGGGACCGTGTCTGCCACTGCCGCCCGTACCACATCATCCACGGCTCAATGGCATAACGGCAAAAGGCACAGCTAATGCTGCCATCCCCTCAGTCTGTATTCTGCTAATTTGGCTCTATTCTTTTGGGCATCCTTCTTCATAAGCCATGTCAGAGGTAGGGGGAGAGAAATGAGGTGGTGAGTGGTTTTTTTCCCTTGACAGCAGAGACATCTTTATTTTCCTTTCTATATGTTCTCAGCTGACTCACATGCTAGTATCCCAAAGTATGTTGCATAAATAAAAAAGCCTATGCAGTTCAATGAATTATTTGCTCTTTTTTCTAAGAAAAAGCAAGATTTCGTTCCCTTTCTTTCCCTTCCCTTCCCACACCCCTCTCCTTTCATCTTTTGAAGAAAGACCCATATAAGAAATGATGGGCAGCCATCCAGGAATAATGAGACAAAGATGATAACGTAAACCTCAGAAGAAAAAGAGTTGGCTATTGCAGGCAGGCTTTTTGCATTTGCAGTGCTGTATACAGCCAATAGAAAGAAACACGGCCTGTCAAGCATGTAAGGCAATCCAAGATACGTTAAAAGAACATGCCTCAGCGGAATGTAAGGCAGAGGCACGTGCCTAAGTCTACATCTAGGTGCTCAAATGTAAGCACCCCAACATCTATAGGTAGCTCCAAAGTTGACAGATAGAATCTCCCAAGCTTTTTGTTTGTGTTTAGGGCTCCTCATAAAATCATTGCCAACCTCAAAAGGGAAGCACTTACCAGCTCATACTCTGCCATTTTGTTCTCTTTTTCTTACGTCAGAATCTTAGCAACCCAATTTACTCCTTGAACCGTTATCTTCCTCTGACTTTATGAATTCCATTAAATTTTTACCAAGCGAAATAATTGCCTGGCTTTTTTTCTGCATTCAGTTCATTGTTGTTTTAGTCTCCAGTGGCTGGAGGATGCTGAGATTGAAAGATCCAGATGAATCTAAGGAGTTAAAGGCTGAAGAGCCTATTGTTCTGCATCAACATTTAATGAGTTCTTACTCAATCTATTACTTTGCCTCATCTCTCCATTCCTATCAGCAGAAGAGTAGCACCGTGTGTCTGCAAATAATCAGGTCGCAGTCCTAAAGCCCATAATGAGTTCATCCCAATGCAAAAGAAATGTTATCTCTAATGTGTTAAAAAGCCAAATTGCTGCCTTCTTTTGAAGTAGTGTAAAGTCCCAATCAACAGTATTAAGGAAATGAATCACTTGCGAAGCCACACTTTGAACGCCACATCATTATTATTAGAATGGGGAAGCAGAGTTGAAGATAAAGTTTGATTCAACACAATGGAAAAATACTGTACAGTGGGAGAGAGGCCCGCCTGCTAAATAGATAATGCCAAGTTTGATGAGAAAATACTTTATATTTCCTCTCCCTTGAAATCCAAGTGTACATTTTCCAGGTCGTCTGGAAAGAAACAGATTGTAAGATGTCACTCAACGCTTGAGGAGAGGAGACCTCCCTTTTCCAGATGCAGTTATACAGAGGCAACATGCAGTGCTCACCAATATTGTTTTACATAGTATGAAACGTTTCCATCTCTAGACTACCTGCACACTGAGGATAACCAGGCAGGCCGGCATGGTTCTGACCCATGTTTTAATCACTTAGCTTTCAACGATTTCTCCCTCCCAGGGGCCCTTCAGAAAAATTAATTTTCATGTCATTGTGCGCTTCCTTCTCTTGATAGGTAAAGAAAACAACGTCTCCCTGACTTTGTCTGCCATCCTCAAGAGCGAGTGAACCCCTCAATTTTGGGGGGCCTATTAATTAATTTGAACCAGACACAGATGCAGGCTGTGGTTTGCTGAGATGTGATTTCTGCAGAGCAAATCATCTTTGCGATCCAAAGCAAGGGTAGTGGGGAAAACATAGTGTGCTTACTTCATATCACTCAGTAAGCATGGGCCACTGGCAGACAGGGGATACAGCTTCGTAATGTCCCTTTTACACTCATTTCCCTGCCCTGGGGATAACGGCTTCTCAACTGTGGGGGAAGGGGAAGGGTGGTCTTTTTTTTTAATACACAATACTCAAACTGAACCTCATACCGGAGCTTTGAAAGGGTAATTTTGCACTTGATGTATAAACCATAACATCCAAAATAATGTAGACGAATCTTTCCATTAAATAAATGACTTCTTCTGAATAGGTTGTAAAACTTGGTTTCCTTCACTCTGGATTCAGTTAGCCTCACCTCCTCAGCTGTCCGTGGCAGCAGCTGCCGAGGGAAGAGTGCTAAGCAGAGCTTTGCAAACTGTTTTCCCACTTTCCGGTCTTCTTATAAATGCAAAGCTGACACCAGGTTCATGGATACGCTGGCTGAGATCAAGGACGCTCTCAAAAACCCTGACCTAGAGCATGGATTTGCCACAAAGCCCAGGATTTTGACCAAATTCCCGTGATCACAGTCAAACGTAGGAAGTAAGAACTGACCAATGAGCAATGCAAAATAACATATTCCCCTGGGCTGAGGCTCACCCAGAAAAGAAGAAGCCAGCTCAGGGTCCGCTTGCTATTTAAATCCTGTTTTGTCACCGTTCTTAGCAGGGCCTGGGTAGGAGTTTGCAAGTGCCACCCACTGCTCTGGAAAGCCCCGGGAAGAGAGCAGTGATGGGACCTTCCCACACTGACATACCAACTTTGATCATGTTGTTCCACTTACAAACAGCACATTAGAAGAAACCCTGTTGATTTGAACAGCCAGCTCCTCAACAGCTATAATGTCAACTCCACTGTTTTTGACAGGTTGAACATCTGCTTTCGCTGATGTATGAGCAAGAAAACACTTGTTTCATAGATCTCAAAACACTGTTGTCTGTTAGACAGGAAGGTCCCTCTGCAGTGCAGAACACATGTATAGTCTCTCCTGTGGCTAAAATGTATTCTTATTTATTCACTTGATTTCCACTTTGGCTGGATAAAGCTGATTTTTTTTTTAATGTTCCCTTTTCACTCATGCACTCAGTAACGTTCATGTCTTTTTCACCCAAGGATAATTGAATCTCCAAAGCACACCACCACTGTTAACATTAAATCTTCTCTAACATATATACACTTTATTGAATTTTATTAAAACACATTGGTGCTTCACTGAACTCATGAAAAAAACATCTCCCTGGAAAAACTAAATCTTTTCCAAGAAACCAAAAGTCTGTTTCGGGGAGCCCAGAGCAAATGATGACAAAGTCTCATTTTACTGGATATAAGTGGAAGGATGTTTTCACTAAATCTGGGAAGATGCACGGGAAATGGAAATTTAATTTTCCCCGTAGTGATTGTGGGCCCACATGGACAAATAGGAGGAAGAAGAAGAAATGGTTCGTATCCAAAGTAAGACCTGAAAGACATTTTAGGCCAACAAATCCATGTTGGTACTGTGCTCCATAGCTCCAGGCAGATGTTCCCTAGGAACTATGGAGCTAGGTATAAATAATGCAGGAGAGTGGTTTTTTCTGGTCCCTGAAACACATTGTCAGAGAGTCCAAGAGAAGAAACTGCTTTAGCCATGGCTGTCGACCTCTAATTAGAAGCAAGCGATCCAGCCGAAGCAATGGATGACTGGCATTTAAGATACTCTGCAGTTAATGAAGTTTTAAAGGCACTGACCTCCCTAATGGGTTTCTTTACTCACTCTTTATGCATGGGGCTGGAAAGGGGCCATACCGAGTGTCTATTGCATGTCAGCTTAATCAGCAGTGGTGTAATGTGATTACACTTTTAGACCGGTGCATATTGTGTAAGGCAGAATATCCTCAGCAACAGCTGATTGAAACCACAAAAAAAAGAGCCGAGACGAAGCTTTTAGAATTCGGGTTTGAGACTCAGTTCTTAGCCATTCCTGCACAGCACCTAATAGTGTAAAGTCACAAAAAAAACTTTTATAGAGGAAGGAAAAATGTCCATTGTTGTTTGAGCTTGTCCTAGACAATCTCAGTAAAACCTGCTCCTTCCGATATTACACAATGGAGCATATGCCGAAATTTGTATTTTTGTTTCTGTGAGGCAGTCTTAAAGACACAGTGGGTTCTGTGAAAACCAGATGACTTTTTACCTTTAGAAAGCCATAAACATCAACACATAATAAAATGCTGTACTTGAGAATGTGCCCATTTTACAGAAATGAAGAACCAAGGAGAAGAAAAGAATAAAGTGATCTGAATTAGTGACTGAGATCTGGTGACTGCAACAGCTTCATACTTAAATGTGGAAAAAGGGCTTGTCAAAGGCCCCCAACTCTTGCTGACCGCCGCTGGGAGCACTTTTCCCCTTGACTGTTTTGGGGAAGCTTGAAGTTAGATGGCAGGCCAAGGATCTCTCTGCAGGTGATGGAGGGAGTCAGGTAGTACAGGACCATTTCTCCTAGAAGGTGAATTGCTCTTCTAAAGGATGAGATGCTCGTCACCTAACTGTAGGCATGTTTGTTGTCCATGCCCTGGTGCATCCCAAGGGCAGGGGGTTGAGTGTGTGACACGCAGCGTAGTTGTCACCTCCAATGAAGATGCTGTGACATGTTTGAGCGTACAGATACCTTAGGAATGCAAAACACTTACTCGTGAAGCATTAAGCTGCCTTTGCCTCAAGCGTTGCAATCAAAACAAAAGAAAATATTACTTTTGTTTTACTAATCTTCTGTAGACTTGGTAAAATATATAATACATTCCATTAAGCTCAAGTTAGTTAATTACTAGTTAGGAAATCCAATATATTCTCAGGGTTATTTTCCAGTTGTCATTTTGCAAGAGAATTGTGCTTTGACGTCATTGAGAGACAAAAACCACTCTGTGGACAAAAGAAACCACAAATAGAGGAAAATACATCAATATTGTTTTTCTTAAAGCCTGCCACTCATGGGGTGGAATTTTCTGCAATATTGTGAGCCTGCCTCTGGCAAAGCTCCGTTTTCAACCCTAATGTGTGCAATAATAGAAGACAGCTTATGGAGCCATTCCTGGAAAAGTTTTACAGATCTTGCAAGTCCTGTGAGGGCTATCTTCAAGAAGGCTAAATACTGACCTACATCTCAAGGAAGAGTCCCCACTGGGAAAAAAATATATATATACACATATATTTTCATGTTGACATTCAAGAACTTTGTTTAATTATTGTTTCTTAAATTCTTTTGCATTCCCACCCAGGTGTAAATCTGTTCCATGACCTTCATCAGTTAACAAGAAAATTAGCGTTGCCAAGATGCCATACTTGGAACAGAGAGATAATTATGCTCATTAATATTAATCTGATCATCCACTTAATCTATTGTCCTGCTTCAGCAGTAGCCAAATAAATATTAAAAAAAAGTTCATTATCAATTACAGGCTGACTCCAGCAAGATTTCTAATCTGATTAATTGACATCTAGTTTATTTACATACAAAAACATAAAAGCATCTATCAAATCAAAATACATGGTCATTTGGTTTGTACACGGCGCATGTTTATGTATAGAAGTGCTGACTGCAAAAGTTGCTACAAAAAAACATATTCTGTTGGATTCTGCAGGGCTGAAGTGGAAGTTAAATAGAAATGTTTAACGAAATGTTGGGTTTTTTCTCCTCTGGGATTTTGTTTTGGAAGAGAACCTGAGGGAAAAAATTCTGACAATGTCAAAATATTCTGTTTTGACTATTTGAGAACAAAATGTTTAGAGTTTCCTTTTCGAAATGGCTCTTGTTTTGAATTTTTTGGTTTTGTTATATTTTCTCTAATATTTTTATATATTAAATATATTATATTATAGAAATAGAAGTTAGAAAGCTATAATGAAAATAATTGGGTTTATCTACAGAAAACATTTTCTGGATTCTTCCTGTGGAAAATTTGACTTTGGAGCTTTGCATAGTCTCTGGTTTGTAAAAAAGGACTACAGGCTGCGTTGGCCTTGAAGGATGCAACAGAGAAACTGGCCACAATGTCTTTCTTAATCCTGCAGGAGGACCCAGCAGGCATACATTTTCTAGCGTACATCCAGCTGGGTTAAAAACACCAAGTGCTGTTTTTATGAAGGGTGAATTGAGGGAGACTGGTGCATGCGAATCTCATCCAGACTGCCCTTTGCTTCCCTGCCGTTTGCCACGAGATTCCTCCAGACTTACCGGCAGCAATGTCAAATGATGAAGGAATAATGAGTTTATGGACTGGTCTACGTCCCGTTATGGATGTGATATTTTACCATACTGTTATTTTGACGTTTGTGATACAGACCCAGGAGAAGGTATTTCCCTCCGAAGGCTGCATCCATGCTACGTGCATCCAACCAAAGAGGCCGTTACAAGGAGAACAACTTTTCAAGGAGACTAAGCTTAATCTCTTTTCTCTTGGCTTCTTGTTGCTCATTATTTTAAGGGTTAATTGCCTATTTTGGACATGCTGATTGCAGAGAGGTTGCCCAGAGAGGTTGTGGGGTCTCCGTCCTTGGAAATACTCAAAACCCGACTGGACACGGTCCTGAGCATCCCGCTCTGGGTGACCCTGCCTTGAGCCACGGGACTAGGCAGTCCCCAGAGGTGTCAGCCAGCCTCAGCCTCCTGTGAGTCCATGGAGACAGCAGAGAAAGAGAACAAAATTGATGGTGAGCCGTGTGCTGTAAACACGAACGAGTTGTGCGTTTCCTGTGCACAAACAAGAATGTATGTTTTTTATGCACCGACTGCAACAAAGGGTTGAAGAAAAGAGGTGCAATGGCATTTCTCTTTCACAGGTTCAAATGCAGACGTGTCTTCCAGGTAGCAAATGGACACCATCAGTTAAACTCCTTCCTTGCATATTCCTCGTAATGCAGGGCTGCCTGTTACTCCCTCTGCTAGCCGACAAACAAAATGCCAGCACTTTCTACACTGAAGGAAGATGTGTTATATTAATAAAATTATTTTCCTACTGAAATTTAAGCCTGGAAAAAACCAACAAGGTTTGTTCATGGAGGGGAAGTTTTGTTTGCCATAATCTGCTTTGCTTTCTTCACTCTGTGATGGCGGCTGCTGGGAGGCATCTGGGAGGAAGGAAGGAGACTTCTCATCTGAAAAGTTATAGTATAAAGACATACTGGAGAAGGTAGATTATTTTTAAACTCTTGCTGGATAATTAAATATATAACACGGCGTGACCTTGCTCCTGTTCCCATCTCACAGTCAAAAAGGTCTCAGCAGTCCCAGGCTGGATCCCCCTCCTTGACTAGCGATGCCCCCAGAGACCTGGAGCCTGGCTGAAGGTCCTGCCCCAGGCGGACATTGCAGATCCTGAGCGTGCTGGCACAAGGCTGGCACGGGGCAGCAGCCACACCGGGGAGCAGCACCCTTGGCTGGACTATGAAAATTTGGAAGCTTATTGCTATAATCTGTGGTTATGATTTCCAGCCCTACCAGCAATGCCGGGAATCAAACCACAGTCTCCTGAGTGCAAAGAGCCTTTATTGTAATCCGATAAAACCTTAACAGCCAGTTGTCTTCTTTTTATGGTAAATTAAGGGCCTCATTTACTCTGCAGTGGCCTCCTTGCCCTTTTGTTTAAGCCTCAATAAGAGTGAGGCAGGGGAGCACGGGGAGGGAAAATGGATCCCAGATTCCCCCATTCAGCCTTGTGGCTTTGAAGAATACAAACTAACTCCTATTTTTCTCAAGATATCTGATTTCCGACTGGCACTTTGGCACCTCACTAGAGCACCTAGAAGCTGTAAACAAGGCCAGTCGTGAGGTTGCATGGCATGAACTCCAGTGCACCTACTCCGCAGCGGTGTCCAAGTTTCCCTGTTTTGTTTCTTGGAAATGCAATCAGCTCTGAATCTTAGATTTCTCCCATGCTGGCAACAGCAAGCTTTTGCCTCAAACGTCTTGACTGGAAACCTTCCAGTGAAACTGTACTTTCAGCTGTCTTGGTTATTTCCATATTAAATGCTCCCACTTGCAAAGCACTGTCCTCTCAGATGGAGACATATGTATGCTGCGCACAGTTGTGATAACTCATGGCACTAATTACAGGTATCCATTTCTTTATGGGATACAGATGGGCTACCCAGGGACGCTGCTGTTCCCTGGGTCCCTCTGCAGAAAGGATCTGTTTCCATAACTCTGGGGTAATTTATGAACTTCCTTCGTCTTTTTGGCAGACGGTCGTACTCGAACTGATCCACTGCAACCCACACTTACAACGTAATGCACTCATCTCACTGCAGCGAGTGATGCAGGTTCATCAATCAACCCTACATCCATTTAACGACTCAACCTGTTCAAAGCCATCTCCTGACCTCCGGGGAATCCCTCTTATTCTGAATTAGCTCGTAGTTTGTTTTTGCCTTTGCAGCACTCTCTCTGCTCTCCTGTTAACTCCTCTGTTTCAGCCTTGCTGTAGCAGCGGCTTTGCTGTCAATCACTGTGCTACTGTGATGGGACTGAATGCTGAGAGCGAAATATTTGGGAATAGGTATTTTTGGCTAATTAATTCAGCTGTCACAGTCCAGCGTGTGAGTGGCGATGGACACATCGAGAGCAAGTACTGCCCACTTGTCAATAGCTGCCACCTCTGTGTAGTTGCATCAGGATTTGGGAGGGCTTGCCCCACTCCACATCGCTGAATGATGCCATGATAGATGTCAGCCCCCTCATATGCTTTAATAATAAAGGAAAAACATGTTTCAGCAACACTTTTTCTCCCTTCTCGATTATTTTTATATATTCTCCCTCAAAAAAAAAGAAAAAGAAAAGAAAACCCCCTCATATGCTTTAATAATAAAGGAAAAACATGTTTCAGCAACACTTTTTCTCCCTTCTCGATTATTTTTATATATTCTCCCTCAAAAAAAAAGAAAAAGAAAAGAAAAGAAAAGAAAAGAAGAAAAAGCAATAGTTAAAAATACTTTATGACACAAACATTAGATTATCAGTTCCTCCAGGGTGGTAAACAAGAGAGAGGGAATTGCAATTTGAATTTTGTGTCCAACAAGACACAATTTTGGTCTGTTTTTAGTAGTGCTGAGCCCCTTCATTTTCCTAGCAATTCAAGCATTGTCAAGCACTTCTGAAAATCAGGCCTGAGAGAGGTCAGCCTGGATTTCCAAAAAGGGAGAGACTTAAATCAGAAACCACTTAGAGCTTAACTTGTTGGTCTTGAACGCCTCAGTCACCTTCCCTGCTTCTCTTCTTATTACCCAGAGCACAAACTTGAGTTGAGCTTGTTATCTGCCTTAATAGTAGGGCTGTAGCTGAGAAGAGGCAACTAAACATACGACATCCTCCAGGACCAGCTGCCGCCATCGGGATGAGCCATCTCCACACTCTCAGACAGGAGATAGCTGCAGAAGAGTGCAAACATCAGAACGAAGAAATAAAACAATCTCCAGCAAAGAGAACTATTGGACGAAAGTCGAATTGCCTAACAAAGATCTCAGCAAAGCTTCTTTTCGTCAGGTTTTTCACTGTAGCAAGTAGATCTCACTCACTTTGGGACTGGTTTTCAGTGCAGCTTCAAAAGGCAGAAACAGCAAACAAAAGAAGTTGGAATGAAGAAGATTTTAGGCACCATAAAATGCTGAAAGTACCGATGGTTTTCAATAAAGCCATCTTGATTTATGATTTCATTTTCCAAAAACTGCAGATCTTGATTATTCCTGGGATATATTTAAAAAAAAAACCACACCCAACCTTGAAGGTATTTTTGTCAAATATTTTCATTCCTTTTCCAAAGGAAATAGTTGATTTTATAACTGCAGATGCCTCTTCGTGAGCTGTTCAAGAAAAATCCCATGATTTTTCCATTCATTAGCCAATCCAGGCTCACTTTTGCATCCACAGTAAGGTGTTGCCATTATAAAACTGGGACACAGTGTTTGCATTTTTATGGTGTGCCCATAATAAGCAACTTTCTTCGATGTCCCTCTGGTTACTAATTAAAGAGCAGCTGACACTCGATGGAAACTTTAAGAACATTCTGTTTTGAGATTATTCTGCCAGTATGTCCCATATTTTCTGCTTTTTATTAAAACTAAGGGTAATTCTACAAAAATAAGCTCATTATTGTTTAAGATGAGACCTGGTGCTTCTGCATACTCCCCAGCTGAAATTGTCATGTTGCTGCATGACATCATAATGTTTCCCATAGCAACTAGCTCTGATGCCACAGTCATAGAGATGTGATGTCAGGTGGGAAATGAACAGCTGGAGTAAATGAAATCTGAAATTCAGTGCAGCAGACAAATGAACCCCTGAACATGCACACATGTACACGAGGAGAAAAAGCAAATAAAATCTAAGCAAAAATATTTTCTTCTAAAATGTCCCATGAGCAAGTGTTCAGAGCGCAGGCTTTCGCTGGTCAGATTTACTGGTGGACTTTCACAGCTGCAAAAGCCTCTCTGTGTTCCTGCCATGCACTTGTTTCCATGCTGCTCCCACAGTGCATGCACAAGCGGCTCGATGCATGGTTATTTCTGCACTCAGGACATCTTTGTGCGCAAGAAAGTAAGGCAAACTATCCAGGAGAGGAAAATACGTCTCTGAAAACACTGTGCACCTGCCATGCTTGCTAAAATTATAGCAAGAAATGGGTAATTTTTTGTAGTCCCTCATACATGGGAATTCATCTGGGACAATGAGAGTGTTTCCACCACACAGGTGCCTCTTGTTTTCCATCCAGATCAAGCCTGTAGACTCCAGCAGAGGCCCCAGTCCTGCAAGGTACTAAGAACCCCAATATCTCATGGGTTTCCATAGAGCCAAGACCAGCTTGTTTCTCACCAGAGGTCAACGGTCACCAGCAGCAGAAGACCCTCTTGGCTCATGTAGACCTTTGCAGAACTCCGTTGGAGCCAGCAGGAACTGGGGTTGGAGACCCTCAGCAGGTCTCTAGAGAAGCCTTTCTGATACCACAAGTTGTTATTTATGCCTCTAACTCCAGATCGGCTATGCAAATCTGATGAAAGTTGTTCACCCCCAAATTTCATGTCCCTGGAGAGGATCTCTGTTTGGCTAGAAACTAGTGAAATTTGTCATCAAATTGGATCCCTTCCATATAAACACTTACACGTGAATAAGAGGAGGGCTGTTAAATCCATCTGTGTGTAACATGGGGAATTTTTGCTTTATGCTCTGCCTATGTTCAGGCTTCATGGCTTCGTTGCCTGCCAAAACAAAAAACCAAACCACCCCCAAAGAAGTCGTGTGATCACTCCAGAGTCCTTGGACTGGAAGATAATTCTGAATTAAATTAAGACCCTTCCATTTACCAAAGGCTGGCGGATACTGCATCAGAGCCTTTTGCCTTTTCTCTCTTGATGGATTATTCACTTCTAGTAAGCTGATACCTTTTCCAGGTTACATGTGACACAAAATTGCTCCAATATAGTATTATTGTCACCTTTTAGCTTTGCAATTCTCTTTAATTGCTCCAATATAGTATTATTGTCACCTTCTTGCAAATTACCTCTTTTAACTTGGTTTATCTGTCTGTCTGCCAGACATCAAAGGTAGGGAGAAAGCAAGACATAGGCAGAGAGTTTGTTTTTCCCGCTGGTTGAGAAATTTCAGGCTTAAGAAGGGATCACTGTGGGCATGAACTCAACTTTCTGTATGGTTCAGAGAGTAGAGTCTCCCTTCTCCTCAAGCTCAACAGATGGTTTTGGAGGTAGGAGCATCTTCCAGGGGGTATCTCAGCTTGACAGAACAATTTTGAAGGAATTTCGAAATACTTCATCAGTCCTCTTTCTCTTTTGCTCCCCCCTACAGTTATTTTTGGATTCACCAGCATTGCTGTTACTGATTCTGGCCAATGCTGCCTTGCAAAAGACCATTTCCCTGCGTATTTGCTGAGTGTAAACATAATCTTGCAAAATAGAGTATGTGCTTCCAGAAGGTCTGAGGAATAGCAGAGAAAAGGGGAGTTGCTCAAAGCACATCTGATGAGAGATCTTGTATTAACAACAAAGAGTTTCTCAAATAAGAAATCTGGCTGCAAGATTTCAGTGTCTCGGGCTACTGGAGCAGTTAATGAGTGAGGAAATAAATAATAGACGGAGAGATTAAGCCCTGCAAGCAGATTGGTGTTTTATGCAAAACTTAACTACTGCATTGAGCATCCTGGTATGACGTTTCTTGTCTTACAGGTTAATGAAACATTAGTATCCCCCTTGTATCAGCTCTTCGGGGAGGTGTATCCCAAATTCACGCACCTGGGTTGCTGCTAAACAGGGAGAAACCAGACAAGCCGCAGAAGAAGCCGCTCAGTGCAGACCAGACAGAGTCCTGCCTCGTAGCCAGCCTGAGTTTTCTGAATGGTACATCAAGGCTGTGCAACACCAGGGCTACCCTTTGCTCGGCAAACATCTCCCTTTTCCCATCTGCGAGGGCAAAGTTTGTTTTTCTGACTTTGCAACGACTTTCAGAGCCTGCTTAAAATTTAAAAATAAAACACAGGTTCTGCCAAGAAAACAGGTGTCCGCTCATTAATTCCTCATCACATGGATTTTACAGCAAGTGAAGGGACAATGAACATATGGGAAAATATACGACTCTGATAGTGCATTGTTTCTTATATTTTTATATCGATAAACACTGACTCACCTTCAAAAGCATAATCCAAAGACAATAAAGGGAAGTACATAGGGATCTCATGGTCTTTGCTGACTTTGTTTTGTTTATGACCCCAAGACACTGTAAAAGAAATATCCATAAGCGTGTCCTATGTCTGCAAAGTGTGGGCTACAGCGCTGTGTAAGACCTGAAAAATCATGTAGAGCCTCTGCTTCCTGACACAGAGGGCTGCAAACGTTGTAGAGTAATAGCTAATCACTTCAGGTTTGCATATACAGTCGATTTTTTCTAGCTATAACGTCTTTCACAGAATGTACCATATTTTTCTCATTTGTCTTTTTCTTTCCCACCAAATGCTGCATTTCATAACATTTGAAATGTTGGTAAAATGTATTTCCGATTCTTAAAGGGGACCATGCATGAAATCAACTCCAAAAGGGGCCAGCAATGCTCATAACTAATAAACATCAAAGGGGAACATTCTTCTTGCACTGCTTGCTGTAAAAGCACCAAAATTCCCACTTCAAAGTGGATCTGCCGTGCGGCAGCGACAGGCGTTAGGAACATGTCCCGAACAATGACGTACCAGTATTTTGGTGAAACCAACAGAGAAGTCACCCTAAAAATACTGTGCAACCACGTGTGCTAAGACAAAGGTGATGAGATCTCAAGGTTCACGCCCTGATCTCTTTTGCAGGGAATCAGGAAGGACGTCCAGACCTGCAAGACCAGAAGATGGTTTGAAGATCATCTCTACGAGATGTAGACTATTGGCAGAAGGAAGGAGCCAGGTGTCTGCGGGCAGCGATGCTCCGGTCCAGCACGGCAAATCCTTCCTTGCAAAAGTACTATTCGATGTGAAAAATATTCTACGACCCAAAAAGTCAGTGGGAATTTCTTGTTATTCTCCCTAACACCAGGATATTACCTTACATGTCCTAAAGCTTACCAAAAATCATTAGAAGTTTTCTCATTAAAAAGAAAAGAACGATAAAGGCAGAGCTTTTCCTATAGGCGCTATTGGCTTGTGATGTGTGAAACCCACGCTGCCGGGATTTAAACTTCATTCTTTAATAACCTTCATTTGAGCTTATATTCACATATTCCCATGAGGCTCAGGATGATGAGATGCAAGTACCTTGACTCCCCAATCAATCAAGCACAGCTCTGAGGGGGTTTTTTTGGTGGCAACAAGTCCTGGACAAGAAGTAGATGATGGTGAATAGTCAGAGCAGAGTCTCTCACAACATATTTTATTGCAAACCACAGCGCGAGCAGGGGCAGGGACTGGCTCTGGCAGATACCCACCAGCAAACCAGGCTGCATCCCTGTGACCATCTGCCCGCAGACAGAGGCGAAATCCTCTGCTCCCCCCAACACACGCGTGTGGGTCCCCTGTGCGTTAAATGGCAATCGTAGCCGCAGTCAGGTCTCCCACCAAGACCCCAGGGCATTTCTCTTGGTCCTCCTCTTCCCTGCAACGCCGTACTCGCTCAGCCCATGCCTCTCCCCGCACCTTGCCCAGGCAGATGTAAGGAAGCCGGTATCTCGTTGATGACAGCTTGCCTGCAGCTGGGCTGAGGGCAGCGGGGCTTCAGGTCTCTGCTCTCAAAAAATAACTCAGTTGCTAAAACAGAACCCTTGTCCGTCTGCGATATCTGTTTATCTGTTGTTACTTTTACCTGTTCTTCCAAGGAAAGTGACTACTTTCTTTTCCTTGATTTTCCTTTTATCAAGCACAAACATCCCACCCAAATTTCTCTACATCTCTTTTTTTTTTTTTTTCTTAGTTACCACATAACAAAAATGTTTCTCTTATATTAATTTTGTTACTCAGGCAAAGTAAACCATCGTTCCTCAGTATGTCGTATAAAAGCCAGAAATGGAGTGACTCAGTCATGCAGGATTTTATTTAAACCATTTGTCCTGTGGTCAGAGTAGATTAAAGGCAGATCAGGTTGCCCTCGGAGCAACGCTGGGACAGTGAGAGTGAGAGATGTTGGCACTAGCTCCTTAAACCACATGCGGCTCACGTGACTGTGGCTTCCTCCAGCCTCTCTTTGCCTTCTGTAAACGCATCTCCGTGCGGGAGCACCTGTGTGCCCGTGGGCTGGGGGGTGACCAGCGTGTCCCCGGCCACCGGCACATTCAGGGCACTGCGGCGTGATGACCCCCAGGGATGGCCAGTACACACCAGGGATGGGCAGGTCAGGAGGAGGAGGTGGTGGGAAAGCACATTTAGCATTTCCTTGTCCCTCCACACACCGAGGGGTGCCTGCTGGGTTTTTTGCCCTGCCTCGTGCTGCTCGTCTGCAGAAGGGTTAATCGGTCTGGGAGCACGGGGCGGGTACATCGAAGGTTTTGGGATGAAAATCCAAAGCCTCACAGAAGATCTGAAATAAAATACACGTGATAAACTGGCTGTTCTCTGCAGAGACGTCCCTGCTGGACCATAACGATTGCAAAAGGATCCAGGCGTGTTTTAATTGGTTTTAATAGTTGCTGTTACAGTGTCACCACCACGCGCTTGGTGCAGGCTTGGGGTGAGGTGAAAGACGGTAAAAACCAAACCCGCTGGAGGTGCCCCAGACCATGGTTTCACACTATGAAGGGGTCAGGGATGATACCGGGTCCTCTCCTCTCCCCGGCAGCGTCTGCTCGCCCTCCTACCACCCCGAGGAAGGATCCCTCCCGTGCCAGCACAGCTGGCCACGCGATTGCACCGCGAACCAGACTGGGAATTGATCTGGCTTTAAAATAACCCAGCAGCAAAATAACATTTGGTTTAATTTTAAGGAGCATCGTTTCCCTGATCTGGCTCTCAGCACGTGCCAGCACTAGAGGAGCAGGAGCCGCAGGACGGGGAGGGAACCAGCAAGGGAAACACCTTGAGCTGCTATCGCTGCAGGTAGTCACAGCCTCCCTGAGCTCCAGGAACATTAACCATTTATTTAGAAATTTCATTTAGGGCTTTATTAGCTCTAAACAAAGTATTTGCAAACCTGAGCCTTTCTTCTTTCTCCGTCACATGGCGACTCTGACAGCAGATGGCCAGGGTCTCTTCTGGCTCTCTCACCAAAACAAAAAGCACAAAAACACAAGAGTGCTGTAAAAAGAGAGAATAAACACAAACCTGCAGTGTGAACTGTTGCAGACTGTCCTTTTCATGGCTACAAAGGACATTCCTAGGGTCTTATATATACGCACACACGTGTATGTGTGTGTGTATGTAGCGCATCGGAGGCTGGCTAGCTAAGTCCAGGCAGTGCCCATGCCATGCACCATAGATTTATGCAAAGCTTTTCTCCCAAATTTATCAATCCAGCAACTTGCATAAACAATAAGTTCCCCCATATTAAAAAAATATGTTGAAGGCTTTGATTAACTGCCTCGTCTTTCTGAATCCACCCTTTAGATCCAGGTAAAGGGGTTGCAGTCTGGGATGCATTCTGCTAATGTCAAATCAACTCATTACCCTAATCCTCTGAGAAACAAAGCCTGGCAGCCTTGCATGGATTTTTGTTACGGATTACAACTCTTTGTGATCAGTTAATCCAAGAAATTACTCAGTTCTTCCAGTTTACGAAGTCAAAATATGATTGCTCTTCAAAGAATGCAAACTTGTATGAATTAATCTCTTCATCTAGGGATCTAATGGTTTTTTACTAATTTTATACAAAAATATTGCCATGTGTGGGCTCCATAAATCTGTCTCACCCTGTTACTAGTTACTTTCCCCAGATGCTTTGAACTTTTGCAAAAAGTTGCTTAACCAAAAAAAACACAGCGGCCACATGTTGTAATTTCCTCTTTGGGGGCATCTGTTACCGTCTTTACAAAGGTTTTGCCAACTTTCTTGAGGATTTTTTCTCTATTTGTTGTATTTCTCAGTATCCTTTTAATTTTATCCCAGAAAACAAAGCTGCTTGTTACTGTGTTTTCAGCACCTTCTCATTACCCTGAAGGATGCAGTTGCATGAATTCAGGTTATATTCAACACTTAGTAAATAAATTAGATTTCCCAGCCCTTTGAACTCTACCAGACAAGTTTTCCAATGCTTATTGGGTGTCTGACTTTTTGTCTGACCAGCATTGGTGTCGAATTCAGGGGAGGAAAGGAGAGAGGAAAAACTTCCATAAGACAATAAATTTTTAAAAAAAGAGTAAAAGGTCACGATGTGAAATTTACCTTTATGTTCTACTGCCCAAATGCTTCCCCTTGTGCTCGTGAGTGCTTCTCCTGACTTCAAAGGGGTTATTTTCGGAGAAGGTGAGTAGGACTTGGCCCGTATTCCTGATGACAAACACTGACATTCCTTGGGTGACCTCTAAGCCTAACACATCAAAAGTTTTGCTTAAGTTGCACCTATAAAATATGTCTGCAGAGGCACAAACAGCTTCTCTATTGTAAAACGAGCAGGCACATGCCAAAATGTATCAAGCAACAAGCAGAAGGCCAGAAAGATCTCCGCTCTCTCAAGAACGGGGTCTTTGAGATGGAAGTCAGTGAAATTTAGACTGGAGTAACGTGCACCACAAAGCAATGTGGGAGCACTCTCGGGGTCCCCCCACGGCGAAGAGCAGCCATCTGGAAAATGCCCGGCCGTGCCCCGCCATGGCGGTGGTCTGACATTTGACACGGGGAATGGAAACAGCGGTAATGTGGTCCTGAGGCTATTAGGGTCTGTAACGCACGTCAGGGGTGCTGGAGGAATCGGGGCGGTGTGCTGGAGGAATGCTGCCTCCCTGTGAAATCAAAAATTACACAGAAGTTTGTGTTGCGATGCAAAATTATTTGCATGAGTGTTCCCGGGTTACAGCTGTATCCCCTCCTCACTGACCTGACGCATGCTGGTGCACGCAAACTGCTTCTCCTCTCCAACATTCAGCAGTGCTGGGGACTGAGTGACGCTCCATAGATCACCACTCTTCGCTCTTTCCAGCCCAGAAGCTTCCCCGCTTTTGGAAAAATAGGCAAAGTTTGGCAGGAAGGGCACTAGCTGTGTCTCCAGTAACCACCACCTGCTCCTCAGGCTTACTTTTAGGTATCCTCCTGCTTGTCCTCTGCCGCCACGTGCGGAGGTGAGTCACGGTGGGTTTCCAAACGCTGCAGCAGTACGGAGATACGACACAAACAACCCCACGCCCACGCAGCAAATTAGCTCAATTACTCCATCTCTTCTGTAGTTTGCATTAACTAAATGGCCTAAATAACCATATCTATTTCCAGACCTTGGGGGCATAAGTACCATTTTGCAGCAACATGCTGTTTCCCAAGAAAATACAGAGCAGTTCAAGGAGCTCAAGCAAGGATCTTGACTCATTGTTTTCTAACTATACTTGGGGATCTGTTTTACTGTGTGGCCTTCTAAAAGTTTATTTCTCTCTTGACTAATATGAGGAATGAGTGAATGATTTTGTTTGGCAGATATTGCTCATTTCTCCCATTGTTTTTTTTACTGGCTTTTTTTTTCATTGTTGTTTCTTTTTTAAACCACAGATAAAAATAGCTGAGTTTGAGTTTTGTTTTGCCTTCTGCAGCTTAATTTTAAGTGTAAACCTTGTCGTCATTCCTCTCCCCTGAAGACGAGGAGCTGAGAGAGGAGTGTGAGTAAGCCAGAGCTTATCATCTCCTTCCTGCAGAGAAGATGTGTCTCAGGTTGTCGGAGCACTGGTAATTCTGAGATAAAACATCAGCCTGAGAGTAAATGTTTGACTTTTCCTCTTAGCTTAATCTTAAAGAAATCTACCTTTTTCATCGTGGCTAAAGCAAATTTGATCTAAAAGCTGGCATGATTCAACAGGAATTGCCTGTAACATGAATGTCAGGGTGCAGAGCCCGAGTGACGCAAGAGGAGCGACCCCGGTCCCTCACTTCTCCTGCACACTCCCACATGAGCCACCACTTGCCCCGTCCTACAACCAACTTCCCAGCAGCCGGAGAAGCAGCAGAGAGATGGACCTACATTTGGTGGAGTCTGAGTTGTCTTCCACCTTCCTTGTTTTTGTTGCACTAGTATGTCTGGGGTTTTTCCTATCTCCCCATCGAGGCTTATGGGCATGACTTGTGTTGTGTCTGACGTTGCTATTTAGGGCTTAGGCGGAAATTACCAAGAAGCACAAAGGGAATTATTAGACATCTCCATATCCCATACGACTGGCCATTCATTATAATCCTAGGCTTAGTACCCGTGGTAGCTCTTCTCTTGGAGTAATGCAATATACTCTCAGAATTGCAGCAGGACAGTTTTTCAAACACATCATTTTATGGAACGCCAGCATGAAATTTGAAAAGGAAATAGGGAAAGAAAGGCCAACCTAAGCTCCAGGAGCTCAGCACCTCCAAGAGCTGGGCCCTTCAGAAGCAATACCCTAGCAGTGGTCCCTGCTATCCTTCTCTTTTAATGATCCATTTGACTACAATTTGCAGAAGCAGACTCTGTAATATAATTTATCTTTGACTATAAAGTAACTGCTGTGCTGCAGTGAGGTTGAGAAAAATATGCCTTCTGGAAAGTGCTTTGTCTTATAATAGGCTGCTCTCCTAATATATATTCTAATAACAGTGTAAAGGGGAAAACCATTTGGAAGGGTATGTTATTTCTCAGTGCTTCGTGTTGGAATTCATGTCACTGTAGAAGTTATTATTGTAATAAAAAGTAAAAATGAGTTCTCAAAATACACTATAGCATATTATTCAGGACAGCCTGTAAGCAGAACCTTAATGTTAAGCACATGCATGGATCACTCTGAAGTCAAACCAAAGACTTCTGCTGCGAATAGGGATGAATTTAAGTTAGCTGTTTTCCTGACTCAGGACTCCACGCCGACCCTCCAGATAATATAAAAAGACAGACACAAACTCTTGGGGAAAAAAAATCCTAATCATATTAAATCAGTGGTAAATTCCCCTTCACCATATTGCAGCCCAGACTTCATTGCTAGTTTAGGACAGAGTAAATTACTGTATTTGTTTTTAGAAACATTTCTGTGCTAGCTGTGAAGCCAAGCATGCATGTGGCATTGCATTCATACGCTCCTTGCCGTTGCACAACACCCGTTTCAAAAGGGATTAAACTCCATCTTTTGGTTGATTTGGCCTCTTCTACAGGTATGTGAAGGTTGCTCCAGTCCCTCTTGCTCTGATGGTTAGAAACCTTCCCCACTGCATCCAGGATCAGTTTTGCCTTCTCCCGTAGTTCACAGCTCCTCTCACTACTTATAGGTTCTTCCTGATGTTCTTATATGTATTTTGAGCCTTCATTGTACAGAGCTGAGCAAAACCAACCTCTGCTATTTTCCTGTTATAGGAGGAATTCCATGTTCCAGTCATCTAATAGACCTTCTTTGAATCCTTTCTAGTTTAAATTAATTTTTCTTGAAGAGAGTCACCAGAACTGCACAGTTTTTTGAGATGCTTGTTTCTCAAGAAAATATTTGAATCTTTGAATCTTTTTCAATCTTTATTGCCTTTGCACAATGACAGGAATATTCCCTTATCTCTTTTGGAAATAATTGGGTGGACACATCGAGAATTAAGTTTGCTCTATTCATCAGTGCATCACGTGTCGCAGTGTCGTTATTATGCCATACAAGTGTAATGCTCCACCTCCTCCTCTCTGGTTTCCAGTTGATGAAATTGCTTCTCGACCTTAACTCTGTGATTTTTCACTGCCTGCACCTTATCATCCTGCTCCCGCACCTCTGCAGCTTACAAAGCCAGAACCTCAGCCTGGGATCTTCCTGGATAAACTCATTTATAATCTAAAAAAAATCTCAATTTTAAGACTATAATAAATAATTTAGGATGATGCTCTCAACATTCACAGTAGGAAGTGTCAGGCTCTCGGTGAGGTGTCCCACTATTCTTGTATACGTCTCAGTCGACAATCATATTCACACTGGAAGACTCTGAATGCAGAAAGCAGCGTCAAATACTGCGCTAGGCTTGCTGAGGATGGCTCACACCGTCGTTGCTCAAATATTAACAACGGAGAAGGGAAGCGGTGATCTGGAGCGATGCGCACGCCGCATCTCGCGCTGCCTGCTGCTACCCTGACAGCAAAACACTTCTGCCACCGCCGGGGAAAGCGGCTCATACACAGAGAAATGTAAATGGCACAGTGTTTTTAATAGCCGGGGAGGAACATCTTGCGATTATGTTCATTTTATATGGCATTTCAGATGTACAGGCATGAAATCAGGGTCTCTTGAGGTCTTTGTTTATCAGAATAGGAGAAAGGTTTGTTTGGGTGTTGTAACTCAGCTATCACCTCTGGGTTTACACATATTCCTGCAGTAGGTTTCCTGGAGATTTCTCTGTTTTATTAAAGATTTATTGTGCTATTTTCATGCAGAGAAAAAAAAAAACAGGATGCCTTATACTCCGGAAATACTAATAAGACCGTAAGAGCCGCCCCACCGGGGCAGATGAGCTTCGACACCAGCATCCTGTCCCTGAGAGGTGGCTGCTGAGGGGGCGGTGCGACATACAGTGACCCCATAGGGATGGCTCCCAAAACGCTCTGCCAGCCCCAGCAACCCGCAGCTCGGGTACGTCCTGAGCGAGAGCATCTGCCCCGTGATTCCTTGTACAGGTGCTGCTCCATGCCTCCGGCATCACCCGGTCCCGCAGGGCTGTGTGTCCATCCACAGGTCTCCTCAATTGTTCCTGATCAACAGGGGTGAGACGATGGCCTCACTGTGGCCACTAACAAAACCACAGGTGACTTCAAAGGAAACATGAAAATCGCTGACTTCTTAAGGAGCAAGTGCAGGAAAAGCAGTAAAGCAGAATATGTGGCAAATGCAGACTGTCTGAAATGCCGGGAGATTGAAATTCTCCAACTTAGGATCAGGTTGTTCAGAAGATTTACAAAGCATAGTATTAACTCATGCAAAACATTTTAACAAACCCCCTGTATGGCATTTCTCAACAAAAAAAACCCCCACATATTGGAGTCAGCACAATGTATTTGATCTTTCATCTGGTTCAACTCAATTCATCCTGAATTCAGGGGGAAAAAATGTAATACTTTGGAAAGATTTCCCAGCACTGAAGTTTTGTGAAGAGCATGCCCTGCCGTGCAGGGATCTCTAACAGGGACAGCTGGTGCCACCTAGGCCAGGAAAGCTGATAAATCTAGCAGGCAGCAGACAAATTTCTTTAATAAATAATGAAAACAAAATAATGCCCACAGATACACCCATGAAAACACATTTAAGGCTTTGACGCTATATATGAATTAAAAAGTTTCATTACTAAAGACTTTTAACTGAGATCATGAAGTAGGGATGCAAAGTAGATGGAAAGCATGCCAGCAGTAAGTCTCCTGCTTTTTGCTTTTTATTTTTAAACATAGGTGGGTTTGTAATACTTCAAGAGGTGAAACAAGCCACCACTGACCCATACCCACACGTCTGGTATAACCTGCCCAAGATCACAGCTCTGTAAAATCCATAACCTGTCCCTGCTTTATCAGGAAATATAGTGTGTGATAACCCACGCTATTGCCAGTTAACATGATTCAGATGTATTTCTCATCCTTCCCATCTCTTCAAGATAGTTCCTCATTACAAGAACTTATTCAGGCAAAAGTCAGGAGTGAAGCGGCCTTCCTTCCTATCGTGCAACTTGTCGAGATACTTAAAGGAGTTTTAGGAAAGCAAACCCGCACTTAGCATCAGACTGAAGGAGGCAGAGAGCTGCCAAGTTATTATTACAGCATTTTGTTATTATTTAATAGGAAGCATCCCAGACATCCTAACAAATAGGAGTCCCTTGCGGCTCTTTTGCACAGTATTTCTTGGATCCTGTGACTCAGCACTTTATCGACACAGCAATGATATAAAAAATAAGACTCAAAGAGGCAATGAACAGCAGCTGCAGCAGATCAGAAGTGCTGGGTGCACTCTGTCAGGACAGCCTTGGTGGGTCCTATGGGAACCGCAGGAGCCCCTGGACCTCTGGGCTTGTCCTTTCCAACGCAAAAGTGTCCATCCCACTGCCCAAAGAAAAGATGCTGCACCGACGCTGGGTAAACAAGGTAACGTGTCTGTCTAAAGGAAGACTCCAGTCGCGCTAGTGCGTTTTCCAACCTCCTCATGGTGACCATATGAGGGATGAAAACTGGTTTCACACCAGCATTTGCTGACAGCAAAATATAATGAAAAACATTTATATGAAACAATGTAGACCACATACTAATTGGCATTTTATGTAACCACCCCGAAGATCATAAGATTTCAATTTAGCATAGCTAATCACGGCATCGATTGCGTTCCCCTGGAGCCATGCATTATTCCGAGGGCGTACGGCTGCACGGCTGTCCTGCATCTCCAAATCACGTCCGTGGATGTATATTCTCATCTTGTCAAACCCTTCAAAGCAAAATAAATACTGAGCACAGGAAGCCCGATGGTGGTGGCTGTGAAACAGGTCTTTTGGCTGAGTCCCAAGAAAAGGAGAAAGAAGGAATTACAGTTCAGTCCAGTCCATTGAACTCGGCCACCACTGGTGTGTCAGTAGCTGTTAGGAAGCCTGAAAGTCTCTTTAATCCTCTTCAAGGGTACTGGGCCCTGGGGCCTTTGGACTTTACATCTTAGGTAAGGGCATATAAAGAAAGGCAAATGCAAGGGGACAGGAGGACATGGCTGTGGAGGACAGGAGGACAAAGGCAGGTGGACATCTGGCAGTTT
Organism: Aptenodytes forsteri; assembly: GCF_000699145.1. Classification (NCBI taxonomy): domain Eukaryota; kingdom Metazoa; phylum Chordata; class Aves; order Sphenisciformes; family Spheniscidae; genus Aptenodytes; species Aptenodytes forsteri. The sequence continues at coordinate 960,431 of NW_008795715.1, read as the reverse complement.
CTCCACCTGCTGTGTCGGTGGTTCTGAGTGGGATGGCGTTCTGGCCATCAGTCCAAGCTCACCCAGGACGTTTCTCCGCAGCAATGAGCAGATGCCCCAAAGTGAGATCTGAGCTGATCCTGTTCAAGTGTTGGGTCCATACTTTCAAAAATACAGACGTTTTAAAATGTCCAACCCGTCCTCTTGCTGGTAAAAATACAGACGTTTTAAAATGTCCAACCTTGGACATTGCTGGCTGGCAGGAGAGCAAGCTCTCAGCTCTGGGCCACATCCAGAGATGTGGCAGCTGAAGCAGCACACCCGGTGTGCGAGACCCATCGAGCCGGCAGCTCAGCAGAAACCCTCGCTGGGTGGTTTGCACCACTCGCTAACGTCTGAGACCTGGCATTACCTCAAGACCTGGAAATGGAAATGTTTGCAAGCGCTGTGACTTCTAATGAAGACTGCCAGGCTGAGCATTTTGCTTCAGACCTGGAGCTCATCCCAATTTTGTCCGTAAGGTTAGCAAAAATTCATGATGGACCTCTTCTAGGAGTCTCCTCTTTCTACCAAATATTTGCTAAGGAACCACACACTGATGTTGAACTGAATGAAATAATTTCATGTGCTGGTCATGGCCTGCCACTGCTCTTGTGCGTGTATGTAAATAAAACTAGTTGCATCATGCTTCAGTTTTTAAACTTCTGAGTCATTTCTGTCTAAACATCATTTTTGGCATAGCATCTCGGGCACTTTCTACCTTAAAAGTTGGGTTTCTTTCTTTGCAGGAACCCCAGCTACTATAAAAACCTTACTTTTAATAAGAATAGGGGTTGGAAAAAGCAGCAGAGACACTTTTGCTCCCGTTTGCAGGCTGGAGAAGGCAATGCAGCAGTTTCGTCCCTCTCATGGTTTCCCTAAGTGTCAGTCTGCTCCCCCAGTTACCCCCGCAGTTACCCCCGGCCCTCTTTGCTCCATGTCCTGAGAACCAGAAGCAAAAAAAGACAATACGGAAAGTTTCGGTGGATTTCCCTTCCGTGGCTTTGCAGAGCTCTGGTGTGGAGCTGCTCCGCTCCTTCCGCTCCCACCTGCTGCAGACCTTCTCCGAGGGAGCAGCAGCCCCTCGCAAAAAGCCTGAAACCTCCAGAGTTGCATTTTGCTTCCCTCCTCTCCTACCCCCTGCTCCAGTCCAGGGCATAAAAATACAACCAGTCACACAAGAGAAACATTTAAAAAAAACCCCAAGAGCCAGCCGGTGCAGCAGCAGGGAGGAGAGGGTGCTCAAGCAGGTCCACGGCGGCTCTGCAGGGCGGGTATGTGGGCGGCCGCAAGTGCCGGCGAGAAAGTAGGTCCAAGGTAATCAGAGTTAAAAACAAACCCACCATGTCCCGTACCCGGGGTTGTTTTTTTCTCGTGTGAGGTTACTCAGGAAGTTTGCAGCAGGATACGCCGATGACCTCTGCTCGGGCAATCGCATTAACACTTCGCTTACCTTTTCTCCCACAATAAACGGCATGTTTCCTCCCTGGGAATCTGGCTTTGGCTGCAGGTTTCCTGTGCTGGGGAGCAGCTTAACCCTTTGGGAAGTCCCGTGCCCCAGCCCCCCTGGGCACCCCATGGGCTGGTGGGGCCGAGGTGCATCCCATGGGCAGGTGGGAGGGGGCAGGTGGGGTGCAGGTGCAATCCCCCTTTGCTCCCCAACGGGGACATCAGAGGCAGGGCAAGGTGGGATGGGGCCTCCTTGGAGGTGGCGGGGCTGCCATGGTGAGTTTTGGAGAAAGGAAAGAAAATGGAGGAAAAGGGAAAAAGGAAAAATGGAAGAAACCAGCACTGGTTGATATTGCCAGGCAGAAAGCAAGCAGCGTTTCAGCTGGGGGATGGAGGGAGATGGGCAGGTACAAGTCTGTGGGTATGGATTCATGTCAACCTTTTGTCTGAAGTCACCTGGAGGGAAGCAGCTGTGATGGGGATGCGGACAAAGCAGAAGCTGGGTTCAGCCCTTACGCAGGAGTCCAAGGATGGTCCACGGGGCTGCAGGGTGATGGGGAGAGGTTCCTGCATGGGGACCTTGGTAAAAGCCGGAGTGTTGGGTGGGCTGTGGGGTGGTGCTGGAGCTTGCTCGCAAGGCCTCTCATAATCTGGCAGAAGAAATGCTGCAAATAACACTACTGATAGCTATAGGGTACGGGAGTGGAGGACGTCCACCTCCTCCATGTGCCAGGACAGCCTGGCCGCTTGCGAGGCTGGTGGGACTCTGCCCAGCCAAGTGCGACAGTTCCCGAGGTTAAGAAAACACTTTGTTCTCATCCAAACAAACCGGAAAATAAATCTGGGAACAAGTCGTATCATAACAGTCGGACACTTATAATACCGTGGGGTGGCTGGAGGCACCCCAAAGTCCGGAGGGGCTCAGGCTGTGGGAGATGTGGTGCAGGAATAGCCCGCGCTGCTCAGCCCTCCCTGCCTGTCCAGTTGGATCCCTTTGGGATACCGCAGCAATTTGGACTCATTGGCTGCCAGCAATGCTGTATTCAGTTATCTGTGCTTTATAGGAGGGAAGGAAGGAAGGAATAAGTAATGAAAAACAAATTAACAAGTTGTTTGTTTGGCTTTTTTTTAAAACTGAAAATGAAATTAAAGTCATTTTCAGTCAAAAAATAGCCAAAAATTCAGGGTCTATGCAGGGTGCTCTGCTTAATGCCATGACCACAGAGGCCAGAATACAGGATGGTCCATTCCAGAAACACACAGAGGTTCTACCACGTGGAAGCAAAATAAAGGTTCATTAGCCAGAAAATCCGTCTTCATGGTGGGGAGTCCTGTGGAGGGACGTCTCTGGAAGGAGCATGAGTGACTCCTTGGGAAAGCCTTTGCTTTGTCCCAAGAGGTGCTCTGTCCCCATTGCTCACTGTTATCTTGCAGCCCCTAATAAGCTTTGGACTAAATATTCAGGGCCTGGGCGGGTGGAAATCACATCCTACCCATGTATTACAGCCCCTTTGAAACTAGAAATACCCTGGAAGAGAGATGGGAAATATTCTTACCCTCCACCTCTGCAATACCTGCCCTTGCTGGGTCTCTCCAGGGCTGTAGCATTGCAAGAAGCAGGGCAGCACCATCCCCCGGGCTCTGATGGCTCCTACTATCTTGGTTTAATTGCACTTTGTCACTGGGGGCGGGGGGGGGCACAACAATGGCTCGAAAACAGGCTCTGGAAAGAGCGACTCACTTGCTGAGCCATTGAGGATGTTGTTTATATGTTAGATCCTGTTTTCTTCCTCAAGCAAAGTGCTTCTCCTCCCAGGTGCATCTCCCGTGGCTCCCCCACCACGCTGGGACGAGAGGTGGCTGCCTGCCGGTGTGACCCCGCCGGGAGAGGCAGGGCTCAGCCGGGGGGTACCCCCCCACCGTGTAGGGCAATGCCGCCTTGGCCGGGAAAGAAGTGCTGCAGCCGAGGGCCTGAGCTGGCCAACATTGCAAGGCGATAAATAATCTCCCCCTCATCTCCGTGGTGGTGAAAGCAAGATCTGGGTTGAGCACGATGCACGCTGCTGTCTCGCCCGGGTTATTTGGGTCCGTGCGGGGCTCCGGGCATCCTTCAGTCTCATCGGGAACTATGGGGCAGCAACACTAAGCGTCCGGGGAGCTCGAGGTGGAAGGAGTCGCTATCACCATGAGACCCTCCGTGGGTCACCACTGCCCAGCCAGCCCATGGAAAGCCCTCGGGAGCTAGCATGAGCAGCTTTAGGTGCACACAGAGGCTCCTGATGCTGCAGTGTGATTTTCCATTGCAATTATTCCTGACGACGCTCCAAAATGACAGCAAATGGGACGCTGGTGCCATTTCCAGCACGAACTTGCTGGAGCTGCTCTGCAAGGGGACACTGACTCAGGGGGACAGGCCAAAAAAATTGATATTTCTAATTTTACTCCAAGGGAGAGAAGCTGTGAGCCCGGGGAGGCTGCACAGGTGACACAGCAGTGCCATGCATGAGGACATGGTGGTGCCACCAGCCCAAGGGGCTCTTGCTGCAGCCTGTGATGCCCAGGGGGACCCTGGGGGGGACCCACCTCCCACCCTGCCTTCAGCATCTCCCACCTTACCGGCGGCCAAGGACGCTGCCCGGGCTGACACGTCCCCTCGTTAGGGGAGGGGAGATGGGAACCAGGACATGGGCCGGGAGCGCAGCAGCTGCCAACATGGGAATGTTTGAACAAGGAGCGAAACCTCATTTAAACAAATAAATAAACAAGCTGACATCCTCTGGGCCCAGGTTTATGATAATAAAAACAGAGCGCACAGCTTGTGGGAGGAAAATACATCGTGTATTTTCACATCTCCCATTTCCTCCTAGACCGTCGCAAGAATTTCCTCCGAGTCCATCACTTCCTTCTGACATTTTTGAGCTCAGAAATCCATATCTGAGCCCGGTGCCCTCTCCTTGACGAGTGACGCAGGAAGAAGCGGCTTTGAAGGATACCTCTCAGCCAGATTTTTGCGCCTGGTTGCTTTGAAGTGCTGGAGGCAGAACAGAGACAAAGCAGAGCCAGGGATGGGAGCTGACCATGTCCCAACCTGGTGTTTTCCCCTTTTTCCAGCCTCATAACAACCCCGGAGAGCTGTGCAGAGCAGCACTGTCCCAGGTTCCTTTACCCCCATGAGGGTCTTCTCCAGCCAAGCTCTTCCTATTGATTTCCAGGGGAATTTCAAGCGTATCCCCAATTCTGAGAAAATAAGATGCAGCTGGGACCTGCCCTTGCACTTCTAGCTGAACCCATTCCATTTTTTTAATTAAAAACCTCTCTTGTAGTTTGCAGTTGAGGAGTGGATAGAAAAATCCACATCACACTGATGCTGCAGGGCGCAGCAGTCATTGACTCAGTGCAAAGCCATGGTGTTTAAGTGGGTAAACTGAGGCACCAAGCAAGCAACTTGCTTAATCGCCCTCCCAGTTCCATTGCAGAGTCCAAAATAGACTGCAGAAGCCTTTATTATTATTTTCATCTGAGGGTGCTTAAAACTACCCATGCTTTCAAAAATTGGGGTGAAGCTTTTTCCTGGTGTCTCAGCACCTCTCGCCTACAGCAGCGCTTCGTTATTTGCACTCAGTTGTGAATGATCTTGAAAAACTTGCGCTAAATCTAAGATTATAGTAAATAGGTTACAGAGATGTGAGCTGGGATATCCTGGAAAGCCCCAGCTGCCCTGAAAAAAAAAGGAAAAAAAAAAAAAAAGAAAAAAAAATGTTACAAGTGCATGCCAGAGTCCTTTAAATCGAGGTGAAGTTGCCTTAACTGTGTCTCCAGGCAAGGCAATTTTTTTTTCCCAGGGAGTGAATAATTTGGGCACCTTTGCCCTAAAGAAGTGACCTCCAGCTTTCACCTCGGGGCCGTGTCCCCAGGGCAGTGCCATTCATGCCGCGCTGGCCCCCAAGCCTGAGAGAGATCCAGCAGTAGTATCACAGGGGAAAAAAAATAAAGTCACCTTGGGAAGAGAATGCTTCCCATTTTTTGGCTCTCAGAGGTGTCAAAGGAAGCAATCTGACGTCGAAGGGCCGGAAAAAAACAGCTTCTTGGCTGATGTTGCTCATGTACAGCGAGGTCACTTAGAAAGCTATCAGTGGCTTAAAAATAAATGCAGCATGGAGGTTGCCATTCAGCGATATCCTGTATCCGAAAGCTGCGAGGGGTGTAAGCAGGAAGAAACTGGAATGACCTTCCCTCCCCCCACACCCATTCCCACTTTTTTTTTCTTTTTCATGCTCCTGGCAGTAAATCACTGAAATTTCTGCATCCAAGTGATTGCGCTTCATTAAAAATAGCCCAGGGAACGGCCTCCGGTGGGTGATGCCCGGCCACGCGTGCTCCCGCTCACCTCCACGCTGGCCTGGCACAAGCGGGTGCAAGGTTGACCCATGACGGTGAGCCGTGCTCGCGGGCAGCGCCGGGGGAATTGCTGCGTGCGGCTTTTGTGCTCCCTGCCTGGACATCTGCAGCTGGATGCTGAGCTGAACATGCACACTGGCCCTGGGCAGCATGGCAGTGCTAAGACGATGATGATGATGATGATGACCAGCTCCAGGTAGTTAGTAGTCCGCGCCCCCATCCTGTCTACGAAGCAAGTTCACAGACATGCACATGGGAAAAAAGAAAATTGTCTGTGTAATATATTTAGTTTTCCATAGCTGCTTCTCCAGCAGATTAAAAAGGCAGCACAAATACATCAGTATCTCCCTAACGTAACTTTTCCAGGCAAGAGGCACTGCAGTTGCTGTGGGGATGTTGAGGACGAGCACATGGAAGGTGAAGTGGTTGGCAGCGATGCAGACAATGCTCTCTTGCTCAAACAACAGCTCAGTGCTAGGAAATGCTCCGATATTTGCAGATCTGGCGCTGCTCACTCTTGCTCTTTGGACTTCACCTTTTTCTTACCTTCCTACCTCCCTCTGCGTCCTTCAACCTCCATCAGAGATGTGAAGGAAGCTCTGAACAAGGGACCTGGGTCAGGCAGGGGCATGAGTGGACCCCTTTGGGAAAGAAGCCCCCAGCCCATGTAAAGGCTTAAGACTTCAGGCACTTTAAACATGTAGTAAAAGAGCCCTTGGCCCAAATGCCTCTCACCTAAGAAGACACCAGGGTATCATTTCTGCCCCACCACCCAGTAGATGTTGAAAGAAGCACCATCGCCAAACCAGGCAGCTGTAAGGCTCTGTGGGAACAGGGTGCCCGGGCTCACAGTTTCTCTCCCTTGGAGTAAAATTAGAAATATCAATTTTTTGGCCTGTACCCCCAGCTTCAGTGGGGCTGCCCCGATTCATCCCAGGGATGTCCATGGAGGAGATGATTTTGGGAGCCTGGTTCTGCTTCTCTCTATGCCTGGCCACGCTGAAAATTTTGCACCACCGTTATCAGCATCAGCAAACTGCTGGAGGCACCTCCCCACTGCAGCAGCGCAGCCATGGGTTTACTAAACAAGGTCTGTTCACTGGCAAGTTCAAGCTCCTGCTCTCCATTCTGCAGAAAAGACCTTTCCCTTTGGAAAGGACTCCTTTCCAAACGCTGTCAGTACGTTATCCAACTAACAGTAATGATAAGAATCACCAAGGTAAAAATCTGTAGACAGATAATCAGCTTATAAACCCATTTGCATTTTCTCCTGAGAAATTTCAGAAGACAGGAAAGAATCGGCACCCAAACAGAGAAAGAAAGAGGAAGAAGATTTATGTCTCCTATGCTTAAACCAGCCGTGATGTAAAATGCGATCGAGCCCACAATCCCCTTTTGATGTCTGCAGGAAGGAAAGAAGATGCTGAGAACTTTCTCAGCTCTGTGAACGCCAGCCCTTATTTCCACGTCCAGGGTCAAGAGGTGGTGGAAAGGAAAATAAAGCTCAACCGGGAAATAAGAAGTTGAAAGAGCTCTTTTCCTTCCCTGAGGCCGCTGGGCAGGGGCAGAGCCATGCCCGGGGGTGGTGGGGCGGGCAGGCAGGTGCTGCCCAAGCCCGGGAAGAGCATGATCATGCTGGAGCTGCAGTTCCATCCCCGCGCCACGCTGGATGGGTGTGCAACGCCCGCACGGCAGCGGTGCCTGCAAGTGGCTGCGAAAGTTTGCAAAGGAATTTAGAAAAGCAAATGGCATCGGTTGCTGCCGCAGGTTGACCTGAGTGTCCCCACCGTGTCCCCTCGAACAATAGTGCGTGATCCCGCTCCACTGTTCACAGTGGACGAAACCCCTAAATTTAGATATACCAGCTGTGAGTGGTATGCAAGGTATTTAAGGGCCTATAATTTTAGACTAAGCATAATTGTGAGACATATTTAATCGTGTTATATCTGGGGCTGAGCAATGCCAAATATTTTCCACGGTTATTCATGCAGATCTTTACATGAATTAGCAATAGCCACAGCCATCCCTCCCCAGAGTCCGTCACACAAGGGAGAGAAGGCAAAGCTGAATTTTTCATTTTATACCAGTTGGTGTTTGTGAGAGAAGCACTCAGGCATCCACCAAAGCAAGGAAAAGAAAAATCCCCTGCTTGCCTGGGATCGGTCACAGGCAGACAGCCTGCCTGCAACTGGAACGGATTCTGTCCATCACCAAAGTAAACAGAAATAAATCAATCAATAAAGGGGGTTTATCAAACAAGCCAAGAAATTTGGGGAAATTTTTATCTGCTCACAGATTTTCCACAAACAAAAAAAAAAAAAGGGCTGCTGGGGCCAGGTCACTGACTGGGGTGAAGCGGCAGAGCTGCCTTGAAGTCAAAATGCTAATGTTTAGCAGATGAGAAAATCTGGCTTTGAGGTCCTGGTGAGTCACTGTGTGAGTTCTCCTCGTGGAGCTGATCGCTGCCCTCCCCATAGCCATGAGCAACCAGCACATGCCTGTCTGTCGGGGCAGATGGCCATGCCGGGAGCCCGGGAGCATCTCGGAAAAATCCTCCAAAAACCACCTCTGCCCTGCAGCTGGGGAAACTAGTTTTGCTTTCAGCCAGGACAGTTATTTCTGCTCGCAACCCGCTGGCAGCCTTGGCCTTCCTTCCGTAGGGATGGATAACACAGCTATTCATTTTTATGCCATTTTCTGGGCAGCTCCAAGATTTCATAGAAACACTGCATTTGGGACACCTCTGCATGGCAGGATTAGGCCCAGTGGGAAAGGGCAGCTGCAGGGAGTCCTGGTCCCAGTCACTCAGTGCAATGGGCTCAGCAATGTGGCAAATGTTTTACTGCCTGGTACGTGCTTGGGGATATTTTTTGAGCAACTCTGCACATTTTTCTAGACCGAGCGATTGAAGTGAGCCTCTCCTGCTGCAATCCCCCTTCTCCATGGTTCAGGCTTTCATCCCTCTGCCAGGGATGCTGTGCTGCAAAACCCAGAGCACCTTTATTTTTATAGCCTGCTGGAGGATCGTTCCCAGTCAAGCTGGTTGGTCTCAGTTACCGACCTTGCCAGACAGTGTTTTAACTTATGTCATTTTTAATAAGTCACAGCCAAAATGCTGACTAGATTGGTTTTGTTTTGCTGGCCGAATCTCCGTGCCGTCGCCACTGTAAGCAGTCACATGCCTGGTTAGAGCTGATTGCCTGTGTTGTCTTAAAGAATTCCTTCATGCCAGTTTGAATTATTCTGGACAATGGAAAACCCACTCGGTGTGCTCCTGGGTGCTCTCCCCGACAGCCTGGCACACGCCGGGGAGACGGAGAGCCTTTAAACTGCACCTACAATGTGCATTCATAAACTCTCCAGCCTCCAGAAAAAAAAAAAAAAAAAGAAATAAAATTAAACACCTTTAAAAGGAAAGACGTGGTGCTCCTGGGGCTCGGCACTAACAATGCAGGGGAGAGAAATGGTTGTTGTGGACAGCCAGCACTGCAAACGGGCATGGAGAGCGCTGACCTGGGCAGGGAGGGACCACAAACGAGGGATGGGGTGTCTGAAAGAGCATCTCCCAAACCCAGTGCAGATGCCCTAAATGCAAGATCTTGTTGCTCTTGGTGCTCTTTGGTGCTTTCTTTAAAAAAATGGAAATCTGGAGAAACTAAACCCACTGGATTTTGGTAGGAATGACAACGGGCTGTTCTGAAGTGATGGAGTTAAGCCAAATCAAAAGCCATGATTAGTTTTGTTTGAATTGCTCTGGGATCTCCCGCAGTGCTGCAGAAAGGGCTCCTGGAAGGGTCCGTCTGTCCATCTTGCTGTGCAGCATCCCGGGGGCTCCCACAGGAGCATCATCACACGTGGACAAGTCCCTCCCTTGCCCCGTGCCGTCTGCAGCCGGACCCGCTGCGGCACCGGCCGATCCCAGCTGGCCCCGTTTTACAGCAGACAAATCATCCGTCATGATGGCAACGAGGCTTTTCTTCCCCTCAGTGTTTCCAGAGTTTAATGCTGTAAAGACCAGCTGCGAAGTCCGCTGCAAGTTTTTAGCTCCCAGCACTTCCCAAATAACCTCGCGCAGGATTAACAGGCATTAATAGGCATCGCAGTCTTGGGGAGACAGCAAAGTCATCAGAGCTTCTCCGAGGAGAAACAACTGCACTTTCTAAGCTGTCCTTATTTCCTCCTCTTGTCCTCCTCCCTTCTTCTTTTCATCTTCTTGTATTTCAGGAGGCAGAGGAGGAGGAGGAAGGAAAAGGTTATTTTGACTGATGACGAGGAAACAATTTGGTGTAACTCCAGCCAGTTTTTTGTCAAACACTCAGCACCCAGCATCATTTTCCCCAGCCTGGGGAAGCTCGTCTTACTGTACTACCTGGAGGGTGTTTAACGGGCTGTGTCCGTCCCCCTGGCAGGTCGGAGTTTTCCAGACCTCTCCCAGCACAAGCCTCTGCCCAGAAGCTGAAATCCAGACACTCCCATGGGAGGAGGGGATTTGTGTTTTGTTTTTTCATTTGCATTTTTCAAACACGACTTGTCCCCTCTGCCTTGGCGCAGGCTGGGAAGCAGCTCCCGAGATGGCCCCACACTGTGGGAAGCAGCAGCACCTCTTGGCAAGGAGAAACATCCCAACACATGGAGAGACTTAAAAATTGCCATTTTGGCTTTTGTACTGAAATATCTTCAACAGGGCACAAAAGAGGGAATGTAGGTCTGCAATATTTACGCTGATAGGAGAAGACTGAAATGGATAGGAAAAGGCTGAAGAACTGCAGTTGCATTGGAGGGACTTGATGCAACAGGCTGCAGCTCTGAGAATGGATTTTAATAAAAGACAACACAAAAGCATCAGTGATCAGGAGCTGGTCCAGCTCACGTGGGCCACAGGGGTCTGAAATTTCCTTCTAGTGTTTGAGAGGGTTTGAGCCTCCGTTTTGGCATCACTCCCTCCCCTGTGTCCCCTCCAGCTCAGCTCATGGGGCTCGTTCTTAATTTAGAGATGTCTTTCTACACCAGCAACCTCTCAATGATGATGACCAAGGAAAGGGGAGATCACCCAGTCATGCTCTAGCCATACACAGCTCTCACTTCATATTCACTGTGTTGAATGTGAATAGTCTTGGCTGATAACATACTGTACAAGAAAGTATAGAGAAAAAGGTGAAGTAGCTCAGAGGAAGGACAGCCGGAAGAGCAAAGTCATTGTCAGCACATGAATCACAGGTATAGGCAAAGACATTTGTCTGCATTATGAATAACGCTCCTTCCTTAGCTGACTAAAAATTATTAACTTTTAAATACCCAACTGCTTTTTATTATTTATGTTCTACCTGAGTGCCTTGCGCTTGTGAATAAAATAAATTTGGGTTGGTTTCAGATTTATCTTCAGGTGGTTTCATTTCAAGCGTTTTAGAGATAAAAAGTGGTTTGCAAACAAAATACAGATTTTTTTAATAAGTTTATAATCAAATGGTTTCATGGACATATTAGTCTTAACTCATAGAAGCTTTTTCATTTCAGTTGTTGGGGTTTTATATTTGACGATTGCTTTGAATAAAACAGAGTTTGGATTTTTTTTTTGTTTGTTTTTCCTTCTGATTTGGGATGAATAGAAGTACACGGCATCTGGTAAAGTTGTGTGAGCATGTGGTTTAAACCTGCCTCGAAGCAGTTGCAAGTGTGTTATGCATATTTATCAGGGACAGATGGATTATAATACAATTATTCACTACTAGTCAATAAAAAAGGAATTATCATAACAGCTTCAATGTCACACATGGGATCACATTGCAATTAGGGAGGAAGAGCCCACAGTTAATCACTCCAAATGCTTTCTTCATGTTTTACAAGGTACTGAGGGGAGCATTTCCAGGGAGAAGTTACAACCTGAAGATGCTGTGGCTCAGCACCCGCTGCCTCTGGGCAACGGCGAAGGTGCCAGGACCAAACCAGCGACACCTTCCCGCAGCAAGGATGGTGGCAGCTCCACAGCACTGGGCATGGGCACGACTCTGCAAAGCTCTCCAGCCAACGTCTCTTTGCCACAGAAATCACTAGGAACTGATACGACTAAGAGGATTTAGGACCTGAATGACTTCTGCAGGTCTGGGCAGATGTGGTCCTGTATCGCAGCCAACATACAAGAAAATTTAACCCAATTCCCTTGCATTAATCCCACTATGGAAAAAGAGTTTGTGCAGCAAAAGCAGAGAGGGAAAGGGCTGAGTGCTGTCCCTGGATCGTTTATCTGTACTAGAGGGGGAGGCGAGGGGCAAAGGGCAGCGGGGACGGCTGCCCCCTGCCACGGCAGGCTGCTGAATTACCTGCGCAATGCCATGAAGCTGCTCCCTGTGACTGCAGAGTATTTGCTTTGAGGGGATGACAACAGTGCCCATCAGAAAAGGCAGGAATTTCTAAACCATCCCATATTCTGATTCAGTACCGTGAAATGGAAGAAGCTGTACACGCTACTGTCAACGTATAGAGACAGTGAGGGATTTGCGACTCATTTTTCTCTGTTAGTTGCTCCAGTGGTTGCAAGAGAAGTCACTCTGTCATCACCCAGGTTTGTTTCCCTGGGCTTTAAGGGAAACTTGCACTCATTTTCCAAAGCCTGCGCTATCGTGAAGTGCATCTAGCCATGGATGTGATAACTGTCAGAACTGCTGCTGGCGCTGGATTAGTTTGCTGTTGCTATAATAGATCAGTCCTCTTCCAAGCACAATAAATGCTGCGACCACCAGGCCCAGAAGTCTCTCTTCTAATTAGAGGCTTTAGGTATGGATATTCCAAGAGCTGCTGAGATCCGGTGGAAGCGGGACAATGTAAACACCTTGGAAAATGCCTCAGTTTCCAAATGAGTTCCCCACATAAAAAACTGTAGCGGCTGATCTACCAGAGCAGACCAGCAGTGAAGCCAGTGCATTGGCCCTCCCTCTGCTAAGCCATCAGAGAGATGGAAAAATACGGCATATTCCTTCATTCCTGATCATTACTGATCAGCAGTGGTCCGGAAACTTGGTAACTGAGAGCTATTATTTTTTTCCCAGCTTTTGTATATAAGAGTGTCTATTACTGTTATTGATTCCTGTCCTATTGCACCGAATTTCGTATTCTAGGATGGGTTATAGGACCTAAAAAGAAAAAGCTTTTCTTGCTCTGTGGGCAACGGGGACTGGAAACATCTGATCCACCTTTTCAATGTTCTCCGTGGATTTTCCTCTCCCTGGGAGGCTGTGACCTTGCGCATTGCCCATCAGGGGTAGTAAAAACCATTCTGCATACTTTGACATTATCTTCCATCAAAGAATCCCTGTGGCCTTTTTACACTCATTAATTAAACCTCACATGCTGCCTGGGAGGTAGATACAGGTTATCTACCTCAATTTACGTTGGAAAAGGTTAATTGGCTCATTGGACCTCACAGAGCCAGGCTAGCAGGTGCCCACCCATTCCTGCCAAGCTCCCAAATAGCCTGGGACCAAGTAACCTTGCACTGGTGCTATTTTCTCTTGAATCCCATCACAGACCACACAGGGGAATCAAGTGAGCAATACCAAAAAAACCCCCTCCTGCCTGTATCCATCGCCTGCTTCCCTTCTTGCTTTTCTCAGTATCCAGAAGAGAGAAAGAAAAAAAAAAATTTTAAAGGCAACATGAAACCACTCCACACTCCCAATGAGAAAATAAAAATGGATGTTGCAGGCTCATGTGTTCTATACGTTTCCAAATATTTCCATCTGCTCCTGAAATTTCCATTAGGAGTTGCCAAAAAGTCTTACAGAATTGTTAACACGATGGTAAATTTAGATTCTTTTTATGGAGAGACGTTTCCCCACCCTCTTAAAAGTCTGGTATCAATTTGTTCTGTCACTGATAAGCCAAAGGTATTGCTGAATTTGCCCTTTTGCCCTGCTCATGGGCTTAGCGCAGGCAGACCCGCTCGCTGGGACTGGGATGGGAGCAAAGAGGCAGCACCCATGCGGGGAACGGGTCCGGCTTCACCCCTAGGTCTGTCCCCCTCCATCCTCTCGGTATCAGCATGAACAACAGAAATACCTTGCAAGAAAATAACGGACCATCTGTAGCCGGTTTCCCCAGCCATCACCCCATCGACCTGTTCTGCAGTTTGGAAACTCCCAAATGAAGGTCAGAGGCTGTTGGTGTGTCCATCCATGCACCACCCGGGCTCCCAGCCCCTGATTAAAACCTCTGTGCTAATGAGCAGGTTTCTGTGCTCAGAAGGGCTCAGGGCAGCTCTGCCTTTAGCTGGAGGAGGGCAGAGGGTTAAGTTGGACATGTGCCCATCGCCTGCCATCAACGCACCCACAAATACGGGAGCTGGCTTGGTGGCTTCGCCGGGGGCGATGATGGAGGAGGGAGCCAGGCAGAGGTGGGGACCAGAGGGAGAGCATTGCTCAGGGGCGATGGAAGCCAAAACAAAAGAGCGAGATGAGGTGGGGAAAGCAGGGAGAGGCCGTAGCATCTCCTTTGCCGGGCACCAGCTGCCACGAGGATGCTGCTCGCTGAGTCGGCCACATGCAGTGGATGCAGTCATGAATATTTATACGTGCAATGATGGCCCACAGGCACAGCTCCAGAGTAGCAACTTGGTTCAGATGAAGTTGTGTCGTCGGTCTGTTTCATCAAGGATGGTTTGATCAAAATGCCGTTGCTTTTTCAGTAAAACAGGGTATTCTTTCCTGTTAGAAAGTGCCTTTTTGGGTTGGCTCTCGTGTGTGCTCCATTTGGTGAATTAATAGTGGCATCATTCAGGGCTGATCAACCTGTTATTAGAGTAACTGAGCGAGAGCACAGTGAGTACTCTGCAATATTATTTTAAAGCACTTACTCTCTGTGACCATTTAATAATAATCCTGTTCCCACAGCATAGCAAATAAGGGCCATTTTCCAGAGGAGGCACTTAATAGAGATTAAAGATTCAGAGCCGTTACAAAAAAGCAGAAAGCACCACTCACTTCTCCAGCGGCAGGACTGATGCTGAAGTACCGGGGGAGCCCGAGCCTTACCCAACCTGTTGTTTTGCATCTTGAGATAGACCCCATATGGCTTAAACAAGCGAGCTCCCTGCTACCACCTGAGCTTCTGTGTGATATCGGAGCCTATGAGACTCCCCCTGATTCCCATCCATAAGCTGATTCGTCGACTGGAGAGCCAAGGAGTGATCAGCAAGACCCGCTCACCCCTCCTTAGTCAACCTGGTGTCCCCCGGCTCCCCGGGGCTCACCATATTGATGCCGGCCTTAGCCGGCCTTAGCCCTCCTGGCAAAGCTGCCCCATTTTTGGAAGTATTTCTCCATGTGGAGAGGGATGATGTTTCTCCCCTCCCATGTTCCTAGGCTGTTCTGCCAGGCTGCCTCCCCCAGTGACACTCCATCTCCTGGCATTAAATACGCTGCACCAGGGTTGATTAGCAAAACCCCGGCACAAAAAAACCCTTATAAACACCTTTAGTTATGAGTAAAACCCTGCTATAGCACCTAGAGAAGTGGGATTGCTAGATGGACACTGTAAGGGCACTATAATGCACTTAGGGAGGCTATAAATAACTTAATAAACCCGAGTTTTACTCTGGTTAATCTTCCTTAAGGAAGGAGGAAGAGCTGCAGGTCTGTATTCTTGCTCCTGGGAGAACAGGATGACAACGAGCCCAGGGAAAGAGAATTAAAGACGCCTCATTTCATCCTTTCTACTTCTAAGATACTCCCTGATGTGCCCCAGAGCTTCACCCATCTCGGGGGACGCTGCTCCACCTCCAGATAACTTCGCCTGGCCCCCAGCATAACCCGTGCGGCACCGCACAAAGGCCAGCGGCCGGGCAGGGGCTGAGAGGGCGAAGCAGAAAGATCACAGCGGCTGCCTTTAGAAATGAGCCATTCCCACTGAAAGGAAACCTATTTGATCTCTTCCTAACCCGTTCCCTCCAATTATGCTTATCATATTTCCCTCCTGATGTATTTCTTCTTTGAGAGCAACATCCTCCGCTCCGATCACGGGGAGCGTTCTCATGCTCCGAGACACGAACATAAATGTATTGCCACCTGCAGCCTGCTTGTAAAAGAGCCGCGCTCGGGATCGAGCTGCTGAAACCAGACTTGCAGGCTGGTATTGAACCTGCTTGTATGCTTCCAAATCCCTAGATTATTCAGGAATGAAGGGCAACAGCCCTTGTCTCATCATTGTATAAGTTAATTAGTCCACTTTATTTCAAATTTTAGAGCTTGACCTTTGTCCAGAGATGTGAGCTCGGAGGAAACGGGAAAGTTTCCATCTGATTACATGCTTGGGCAGTATGAATTATTAACTACCTGGGGTAGTGTTATTCAAGCCTCGGTGTTAAAAAGATGTGGTTAATATCTTCCCTGCTTTTAATGTTCCTGTGCATTTTCAGACCAAAGCTTCCTCGCCTTCAGTGCTAAATCCACACAGGGATACACGGCAGCGCTCCTCAGCTCTGCAGAGACGGGCTGAGAGCGCGCGTGTATGCTGCCATGCGTTTTAAGTAGTTTTATCTTAAACTGTTCATATTTCATAACATTGCATTTTTAAGTATTAGTGACTGTGCTCTTAGCCAGATTTTTTTTTTTAATATTTGCATATTTGTAGGCAAAAAAATCATATTTGCCTGAAGAAAATGTCAAAATTTGAACAGATGGGAGTTTTTACCAAAAGAAGACTGTTTTGCTCAGAAATTATTCCATTTCCAAAACCTCAAATAAAGTTTCATATCTTTCAGCAAATCTTGGTCTGGGATTATAAATTCAAAATAAAAATACAGAAATTTCCTATGTTGAGCTTATAAATGCTAGTTTATGACATTTTCTGGTGTCTTAATGGGAGCCATGTGACCGAAGTTACGTATTATAGGAAATAGCCAAAAGGCACATATTCTTTTACAGGTATATTTTTAAATGTAGAGGATTGCTTTTTAAAATTTTAACACAAGATGTTATTATCCTTTTTTGATTAAAAAATTACTGGGCTATTTTTTCCATTTTTAATATGTTCTGCACTGCGTGAGAGAACCAAGTCCTGTCTCCAGAGTCCCCAGTGCACTGCAGATGGTTGCACCAGGGATATTTATATTCCCTTTGCAGGTCCCAAAAGCTCAGACTCACCCATTTTCTTCTTTGTAATCCCTCACAGCATTGCTTCGGAAAGGGTTTCGTGCATACAGCACCGCTGATGATGTTGGATAGTAACAGCATCATTAAAACACATTTGTTTGACTTAAACCCAGCAAACTAAGACAGTGACCATAATGGCACGTAATGGTATTGGAGGGGGAAGACTCGGGGCCGTTGCTAAGCCTCACCAGTTATATACTACCGGTCTTAGTGTCGCGGGAGACCTGAATTCTCTGGTCCTCACAACTTGGTCCTTGTAATTATCCCCATCTCCAGCCCCATCTCCGCTTGTTTGTCACTATTGACAGTGTTGCTATTGAACACCCCATAATGGGTTGTAGCCTCCAGCAATCCTCCCTCTCAACTTCTAGTTCAGGGAAAACACAACAGACGAACCCATACACTAAAGGGATGGGAGGCCATGCTTGCTTAAGGCAGTGGTTCCCTGTAAAGTCATCAGTGGAGCTCATTCAGGTCTTCAGCACATGGGGCACACACCAGTGATGACCCAGTGGCGGTTTCTGTCTATCTAGATGGTGCTCAACATGGGCTCAAGGTTCACTTTGTAACCAAATCCATCAGCTGGGTGGGCATCTTGAGGCTGACCTAGGGAGAAAACTGGTCAGGTTCAGGAGCGGTACGGAGAAGTCCTTCACCCTGGGCTGGCTCATGCTGGGAAGGAGCCACAGCTGAAATCTGTCCCGGCACCTCAAATCTCCATATGCTTCCACAAGATCAACAGGTATCCCTCAGACAGTCCACAGAAGCCTTCAGTGTCACCAATTTCATTGTAAAATATTTGCATGTTTTCAATTATAATTTAGCCCAGGCAGGCTCATGAGGCTCTTTGCAATACTGAGACTGTGTAATGGATGCATTATACCGTTCTCTTAAGCATTGCCTGGTGGGCCAGAAAAACACTGGGTTTACAAGAGTTAAGGACTGGGGGCTGGGAATTAATTGACATCTTCCTTCTTCATATGATCTCAGGTGGATACTTTATTTTTTTGTCTAAGGAGGTTTATTTTCCTCCAGATTGATTGGATGAATTGTGTTCCCAGAGATCAGAGAGTTCAGATGGCAGAGGATCCTCTTACCAGAAGATGAAAGCCAATATAATCAACTGCACAACTTCAAAACATGCAGCTTGTTCTTGTTGGCTGCGCCTAAGTTTTCCCTGCAGAGAAGCTGTCGACAATGATTTGATATCAATCCAGTAACAATCCCTGGTTTCTAATAATAATTTGCACTTCAGTAGAAATGTTCATGTGAGGCTCTGAGAACATTTAGCAGATGGTCATTAGAGAAGCTCCCCAGTTCTCCTGCAAGGAAGAGATAACAATTATTAGCCTTGTTTTACAGATGGTGACACTGAGGTGAGGCACTGAAAAGTGAAATAACTCTCCTAATTTTCCATAATGAGCCAGTGGCAACAGATCTATGAATGAAACCCAGGCATCCTGCTGCAATTACTCCACAAACCCTATATCCTTATCTCTTACAGGAAAACATGGTCAAAGAGGTGAGCCTGGAAAGCAAAAAGCGAATGACTCAAAGGCAGGATTCATGACACATTTCTGGAAATAAGGAATTAGGTCTGGGTCAATAAATAGCTGGAAAACCAGGGGGACGCAATCTGAGAGGCATGTGAAATGAGGATGGATGGAAAAGAAAGAAGATAATGGAAGGGAGGGGAAGGAAAACAGAGAGTAGCTCTGACTTTTTATTTCCACTCTTGGTTTCAATCAGTGTTGTAAAATTAAAGGTTAGGGTTCTGAAAGAAAGAAGAAAGCGAGCTCCATCTCCTCCCGTGGGGGTACATCTAATGGGTGAGTCTTCAAACATGAATTGCCATTAACAAAACTCTCCTCCTCACGTGTCTGATGGTACGTCACCCTGTAGCAAAGTGCTGGCCGTGGTGCAGCCAGGGGACATTAATTGTGTTTTGGGTGCTGCAGAGACATGCCTCTCCCTGGGCAGGGCAGGGAAACGGAGCTGGAGCTTTTGGGATCGCCGGCTCTGCCCAACGGCATCCGCACGCCATCAACCACCAAAAAACCCGGGTGCTGGTTGGGCTAGCGAGCGCTCACCCCTGTTTTCCTCCAGCCAGCAGCGGCCGGGCAGTAGGTCAGCTGCCGAGCTGGAGGTGTGTGGACGGGCGCTTTGGGGACTAATTTTAGCTTTCAGTTACACTGTCTTTTCCTTTCTCACCCAGAACGTCTGGACTGCTAATACTGATGGACTGGCTGATACTACAAACCACCCTGCTAACATCACACATACGTGACGAGGGGAACACAGCCCAGCTAGCTGGCCCAGCGGTGGAGTTGTCATGGTTTAACCCCAGCCGGCAACTAAGCACAGTTTATAAAACAGCCAAATGGAAGCCAAAAGACTTGAGTTTAATCCCTCCAGTTAAGTCATCTAGATCCCTTCTCGCCACCAGCCATCTGATCTCAATCAACAAATCTTGGCCTTCATCTCCTAACCTAGCCGAGAGTTGCAATGCTGAAGCCTGAAGTAATCTGCATGCAAAATGCTTTAGTAATGATTCCTTCAAGAGGGATTTTTTTAATTATTATTATTTCCCAAAAGCACTCTAATGTGAAAATGGAAGGCAAATAAGAAAGGTGTCTTAGTAATATTTGCCATTAATAATTTGTTAACATTCTGTAATGTTCTTCCATTTATTTTCAATACCTATAGTTAATAGAGGCATATTGAAAGAGACCTATTAACATGAATATGTTAAAACCAATCACTGGGTATTAAAACGGGATGCTTTTTTAAGACTGAAAATACTTCCAATTTGGCTAGTCCTCTCATAACATTAGTAGGATTTGGCAAGCAAATGAAACAGAATTAAACATCTGTATCTTTAACATCAGTAAACTACATCACCTCTAGATGCCATGTATTCTTAAGAAACTTTGCAATATACCGCTTTCAGCGTCATACCATGCACTTCCAGCACCGGAGAGCCAGAGAGCCAGAACTGTAACCAAAAGCGTGTTGGAGTGGTAATACACGGCTTTGTAGCAGGAAACAGCAGGGTAATTGGAGAGAGCAGAAATGATGTCTGTGTTGGCAAGATGAAAAAGATACAGTTCGAAAAACCATAACCATGAACATATACGTGGATGCTGCTGTGGCAGGTGCTCCGGAGGGGCAGCGGGGTCTTGCTGGAAGGAGCAAGCGCTCACCAGCAGCTGACTGGCATGAAAACTGGGATGGGGATTTCGGAGTGCTTCATTTGGCATATTTGCATTTTGGAAGCAAATATTACTGCACACCCAGGGGGGATCCCAAATGAGAGGAGAAAAGAGAAAACCGAGGAGGGGAGCACTGTGCTGCCATGCTTGGGCTAATTATGATCACATTTTTCATGATACAGAGAAGATGGCAGAGCAGCTCATGCCGAGGAAGCGTGTGTGTCACCTCAGATGATACTCTTCTTTCCGTGCCCCATTTTATAAAACCTAATTGCTAAATTTCACAGCCACAAGGAAATCAAACAGCAGTGGAGCCAACTTGCAGAGCAAGAACTATATTTGAACAGGTACTGTGTGCTTAAAAAAATTCCTGCAGTTTCTTCAAATCCTTGGTCCATAGTCCTGGACATCTGTCACCATGGTAAAGCATTAGGAAAATGCCATTTGTCAGGCCAAATTGCATCCCAGTAAAAGTCACAAATCAAAGTTGAATTCTAGATACTCAAGGCTATCGTTAGCAAGAAGGGTTGTGAAACACATCTCTCTTCAATTTTATAATCTCTAACGACTGCAAATTGTTTATGCCTCAGCATTTGCTTTTCCTTTATCATCTCTTTCCAATTTCAGCAAGCACTACATATATAGAAAACGAGGACACGTTCAGCGGACAAGGTACTTTCCACAAGGGCAGAGCCATTTCTCTGTCAGTGCTACTTGCTATGCTGGAGGATCGCTCTTGTGCCATGGGAAGAGAAAATAATCCACAAAATTGTGTGCATATTCGCACGTGCAAAACCACCAGGCAAAGGCATTTCAGCAGTCACCTCTTTCTAGCTTTGAGGATTTCAGAAAGCCTCTAGTAGCAAATTTATCACCATTATTAGTACAGAAACCCCAAGGCCAAATCCCTTGTCTTGCATGGGTGCAAGACCAAAAGGCAGGAGTCCCTCCTCACAAATGCTTCAGTTTCTGCAAAATGACTATTCTTTTTTTAACTCAATTCCATGAGACTGCTACCGTTAAAAGGTATTTGGGACTTCATTCCAGCTTAATCCACATTTCTCTTACAGTTTTACCTTTAGTGGTGGTCAGAGTGGATTAAGACGGGTGCCTGCAACTTCTAAGAACACATTGCCAAACCAACGTTGGCCCTACAAGTCACGTCCAGTGTGAGCGACTCTGTTTTGGGAAAGTAACCCAAAGAAGGATCGTATAAAGGACATGCTTTAGGCTAGACATGTTTAAATATTGTCTTGTACAGGGCTGGAGTTCCTGTTCGGCTGAGAGGACCTCAACTTTCACTCTTCTTCTTTTCCTCATTTCAATGTGACGTTAGTTGTGGTAATGCAGGACATTATTTTGCAATTTCATTTTCTGCACTTCTATGAAATGCTATATAGTAGGCAAGGGAGACAGAGGGAACAAGATCTGCCATTTTGCCAACTAAAATAATTGCATTACAAAGCTCAGCACAGCTTACATTATTGTGCCGTGTTCAATCAAACTCTATCCCAAAGGTGCATACGTATCTCCAGACTATTTTAGGGGTTGGCAGCTGCTTCAGTACACTTACTCCTTTTTATTTTTTTTTTTTTTTCATCTTGGGGCTTTTAAAATTGATGGGAGGCTGAAGGCAAGAACTGATGCATTGTAGATGACAACAAAAGAGGCTCCATAAAATTGCTTTTGGCATCTCGTGTGCGTTCCGTCTACATCTTATAAATTACTGCTGCATTTCAGCGATAAAAATAGTTTTGTATTTGGAATTGATTACAGTGAGATAAAGCTCTAATTAAAAAAAAAGTACTGATGCATAAATATTCTGAACATACAAGGGTAATTTGATTTGATAAAAGTATGGCTCTTAATTTCTTCCTTTTAAACAGAACACACATACACACACACACACATACCACACTGCAGATAAAACTTCAGCAGCTGTTTTGCTTAGGATTCCCAGAAATGGTTATGTGCCTCTTGCAACTCTTCTCTTCACATATTTTTATGGCAATCTCCGTATCACCGGCATTCCCATCACCGACGCCGTGTAACATTCCCCCTGCAATCTAAAAGCGTTCAGCCCAGGCCACTGCGCTTTCTTCTATGCGATAAACATTGATTCCTTTTCTGTGCCCTTAAAGGTTATTATATTAACTGGGCTATTTTTGTTTAGTTTGTCCCTTAGCGCATCAGCTCTGCAACTAGTGCTTTTGCCTTAACTGGGACTGCAGGATCAGCAGAGGGAGCGGATATATTGTTTTCAGCAATTCTAATAGAAATGGAAGCATAATTTTATTTATATGAGAAGGAGGGAAATAATGATTCGTGTTTCAGTATGACCCAGACCAGCATGCTTTACTCAAGCAAAATGCTATTTAGCTTAGCCTAATAAATTATGGGTGAAAATTGGCTTTCCATCATGACAGATGCACAGCCTAATAGTTAACCTTTAAAGAAATGCAAGGCTTAATTGCAGATAATAGTGATGGGGCTGGCAGTGGAATCAAGGGTTGGATCCAGGACCTGGTGAAAGACAGAGCAAAGCGTCATGTTCGTTTTCCAGCCTGTGAGCGCAGGGGCCGAGACCTGCGCAAAACCCACCGCTTGCTTCGGCCACATCGGTGCAAGTTGCTGAGCGAGCCACCAGGCTTCCAACCCCAACAGCACGTGTTGGTGTCAGCCCAGCCCCAAGACCTGCACCCCCAGGCGATGCTGGGCATGGAGGCTGTGTCCACTTGCAGCCCCTTGAACCCCCCCATCCCCACTGGAAAGATGCTTTTTTGGGGGGGGGGGCCAGGAAGCCAGCTCCTCTCGTCGCACCAGCGCCCTGCCAGAGCTGCGGCGAGAGCCAGGGCTCGCGCCTTTGATGTGGGCTGGACGGGATGTGGATGTGTCTGCTCTCGCCAGCCACGCTAGCCGAAGCGCAGAAAGAAAAACCAACGGCAGAAAGACTGACAATTATTTCTGTAGAGCAGCTTGAGCATTCCTGAGTTTTCAGTAATGTATGATAAGCTGTCAGGAGTAAGATGATCCTTAAAAACCTTCCATATGAATAGCAAAAGCAGGACAAAGCGTGTCCCCAACAACTGGTAGTACTTCCACTGGGTAAATACAGATAGACTGACAGCACGTTACTTTTAAATTTCATTTATTTATTTTTGTGTACATTTTTCTTAATTTGACTGACATACCATTGCTATAAAGATGCCCTGCTCTTTGAATATTTAATCCAAGACCACTAGTTCAATTGTGGTTATGAAAAGTCACGGCAAACATATGACTGGAAAGAGGTGGTTGGTTTTGACTTCCAGGCAGTTGTCTGAAGCATTTCATAGATGCACACAATATTCAGCAGAACACACGCACACACAGTGCTGAGTTTAACACACACACGCACACACGCGCACACACACACACATCTGGAAAACTGTTACAGTGGTTGAAGTTTCAAAAAGGTGTACTGTCCCCTTCTCTCAGCAGCAGTGATAAACCTTTGGATATCCTGAGAAATAAAATCGAAGCGTAGTAAAGAAGATTAACTTATTCCATCAGCAAGGTTTGGGGGTTTTTTTCAAGTTAAATATATTCTCCCAATCTATTTTTTTTTTTAAATGAAGAGGGTGGAGGGAAAGGATCTGGGGCAGTCAGGGTTAAAGAATACCAGTTCAACTGTTCCACCAATATCCTTAATCCAACACAACACGGATCCTAAAAGCATCTCATTAAAACAACAACATTAAATAAAAGCCTATCTAACGTTACGCACGTGGCCCTACTGTCAGTCTCCTACTATTTATCATCTTCATAGTACAAGGAACAGCTTTGAGATGAATAAAGACAACACAGGTTAAGAGAAGTGTTTCAGGCGGAGCAGACGTGAAGCCATACGGTGGGCAGCCGGGCGACCACCGAAGTACTCTGGAGCGCAGGGAGGACCCTGTGAACTTTGCAATATCTGACTGATGAAATTTTGCCTGGTTGCAGACAGGAATAGGAGCTCAGAGCGATAGTTCATCACGGCACGGGGAGGCACTGCCTCCTGGCCGCTGGCTCTGCACTGCTACAAACCCTGGGCAAAGCCTGAGGGGACCTTAACCAGCACTGACAAGAACCTGGGTGCCATCTCACAAAGACGACAGCACCTCATTTCTTTTAAATACACCACTAGTACGTGTTCACAAGAACTGGCCAAGGCAGGGAGAGTCTTTCTCAGAGCTTGCTATCTCTGGACCAATCCACCCTCCCCCAAAGCTATGACTTGGGGTCCTGCGTTAGGATGTGGGCAGTTTTGATTCTCACGAGGACAGAGCTTCCTCAACGAGGCTAAAAATCAAAAATCGCTCATATTGCATTGTCCTGCCTTTTCATCTAATACTACCTTTTCCATTCCTCCCATCGATATGAACACCAGTGCTTTTCCTGACGAGTCGCAGAGCCTGTGCTCCTGTGAGCTCCCCTGTGCCGTGCACTCCCTTGCTGCGAGAGGGGTTGTGTGAGGTTACGGGCTGCTAAGTAGCAATGAGCACTGCAGAGGAAACAGGCCAGCAAAGACTTAGACAACAAAAACAAACATGAAGCAATTAAAAGAAGGATGGGAGATGTGGTCTGATGTACTTTTGCCAAGAAATAAATATTTTACATTGCCTTTTTTAAAAACACTTGCATTGTGTTTTTTAAGTCTCCAAAATGGTAGACTTACTCAATCCACCCACCCATGCACAACATGTGCGCGCGCACACACACACTCTCTCTAATGCACATACGTTTCCAGCTTTGTAGAGCTACTGGATTTACTTTGAAACAAGTTTCTTGTGCATTTTGACAATTTACTTTGAGACAAGTTATTTGCAAGAAGGCAAAGTTCATGCATGGCTTTGACTGCTCCACTTTCTCATAAATGGTTTTTGAAAAGCAGAAAGCAAATGAGGGCCAAAGCTCCATTTAAAGTTCACCTCAGATGCCTGAAAAGCATTTATACCCACATCCTTCTGAGGTCCCTGCTTTATGAACTTCTAATGAATTCCACATTCTGCTACCCAACATTTCTTACACATAGGGGGAAGAAAAAACAAACCAGAAAACCAATGCAAGCTGTTTGAAAACAGATGCACCACAGCATTCTTTATCAGAAAGGCTGGGGAGGCTTTTGAAGCAGTAGAGCAGCAAGGCACCTTTGCAAAAGAGGAGAAAGGGAATAAAAAGAACAAAAAGCTGATGTTTTTGAGCCCCCAATCCTGCTTGTCTCACACAGGTCACGCTTACGGGATTTCACCTCAACATCTCTTACAGAGCAAGAAGAAGCCGTTCATTAGTTGCTCCATCATTTCTGTAGGACTCGTGTCCTCCATACCCAGAGCAGATATTTGGCCAGAGGGTGCCTGGGTGGCCCCCAGCCCTGCTTCGAAGCAATCCTGGCAACCCCAAGACTCATTGGCTTGGGGGCTAAAGGAAAACTCCATGTAAATTTGATATAGAAAAGCCTGGCATGAGACTTGGGACAAACCAAGTTCATCACAAACCAGATTTTATTTTTCAGGTGGAAAATTATCATTTTCTCAGAATTCCGGTGTGCTTTTGGTTAATGATGTTGTGACACACGAGCATTTTTACCAGTTAAACTGAACCCTGACGCTAGTCAATCCACTCTTGAAGGAACAATTACAACCCAACTCGTGCTTTTCCTAATAAAAGCAGAAGAGTGAGTAGGTTTATTCAGAAGCCTCCAAGATGTTTAAAGACAAATTGAAAAATGCAATTTTTTTTAAAAAAGGTTCTTTATCCCCATCCCTAATTCTAGAGCAAACCAGGTCACTAAAAGAAAATCTAAATTGCTATAAATATAACTTAAAATAATAATTAGCCATCCACTGCAATTCGCCATCCCAGCTGTTAGGAGATACTACAGTGATTCCGTACGGCTCGAGGGCAGGCTGGGAGATACCTTCAGCACTTCTTGGATAGTACCAGAAATGGATAAATAATAAATAATAAGAACATGAGAAAGAATAATCAGCCTTCCACATGTAAGGAAAAGCAGAGACTTTCACAGTTATAAAACAAATGATGTTACTGTTAAAAAAAACATCCTAAAAATAAAGTAAAATAAGGATTTGCATTACAGCAGGTTGGAAAGCCTTCTCTTTTCTAACGTGTTCAAAACACAGGTGCTTTGCCTGTGCCCTCTTCAATACCAGCAGACCACTGGGAAGTGTTTGCTTTTCCATTGTGCTCATACCTTTTTTATTTTTTCTAGCTGAAAGTATGTAGAAATATCCTTGTTACAAATTTACCACCAACTCGAGAAAAAGCAGATTTCACACCTTAAGACAGAAACTCTAGAAATTTCATATATTTTGATGCTAAACACAGATCTTTGCCAATAAAACTGTAATTCCTTAAATTGAAGGTTTCGGACATTTTTAGACAGTTATTTTTTTCTATGAGAGATGACAAGTTTTACTCCAACACATTTCCAGTTTGCAAGAAACCACATTTAGCAGCTTCCCCCCAATGTATTGCTATTAAAAAATAAATGCAAAATTCCAACTATTTTGTATGTTGTGACTATTTCCAGCAGCCCCACTAGCACAGTGACAGCTGTCACCAAGCACAAGCCACTCGATTCACAATTATGGAGGAAACAAAACAGTGGCAGAGCTCTGGAAATTCATTTCATACATAGATTATACAGGAAATGTTTGGAGCCAAATCCTGGGTTTGGCAATACTGAATTTTGAACCAGGCTTTTTTCTGCCTGTAGAGCCCCAACCTGCCAGAAGCCTACCAAATGGCACGGTCCGTGCTATTAGATATTTATGCAAGACTCATGACTAAATCTGGGCTAAATGTGGATGCAGAGCTCTGCAGCTGCACCTGTATATGTGAAAATTTGATCCTGACTTAACAGCTATGACGGAGACTGTAATTTATCTTTAAACACACCTTTTTGGCTCTTACGAGGCACTTAATCTACATCTCTTCACTCTGGCTGCGTAAATCAAGGACACCTGGACCTTCCTGACTTTTCACAGCATCCGTCCCGAAAAAAACCATACAACTGAGCTGAGAAATACCGAAGGCTTTCAGATATTGTTCCAGGACACTCTGAGATGGCTGAATGTTCTTTACTAGAGGGAAAAAAACAAGACATGGCAAACCCTGATACCTCCATCACACAGCCCCTGGGGAAACTGTATCTACCTATGTTTCTGGAGGCCATGGGCATGCTTGTTGCCAGACTGCTCTTTCCAGCCATCAGACATTTGCTGCCTCTTAGTGTAGCACTTATCTCCATCCGCCTTCTGGCACAATTTGGTGCGTAGCCTTGTATGACGGGTCACAGCGTTTTGGAATACCATGGTCTTATCTCTTATTTTCTCAAAAAGAATAATTATCTGGGGCAAAACCAGACCGAATTAGGATAAACCCTGAGCTGGCCTGAATTATTCCTGTAAGAGAAACCAAACAGAAACTTTCCTGATCGGTTCAGTAATACTTGGGGTGTGTTTACTCTTTATTTAAAAATTACCCTATTCTGAGTTTCCTGGATTTAGCTAGGCCCAAAAGCGAAAGTTATCAAAATACCCTGAAATGAACTTCTAGGAAGGGTTTTCAGGTCTGGCTAAAACCACATAGCTTTGGAAATTGCCAGAAGATGTCTGATCTTTTGAGATTTCCATCTCTATTTCCAGAGTGTTTAAGACGCTTCCAAGCTTTTCCCAGCTTATCCTCGCGGTACCTCGCAGCCACTGGACTTTTGCCGCATTGTTTAGAGAAAACCAAGAGCCTTTTGAGGAAGGGAACGCGGCCTGTCCTGCAGCCCGGCTGCCGGCAAGGGCGAGCCACCTTGGAGCGAGGCTGCTGCAACTCCAGAGCTGCTCCACTTCCAGAAAGGGATTTTTAATGCAACGGCAGCGAAGCACGACAGGAGAAGCTCTCGCTTCGGCTGGACACCTGCAGGGTAGCTAGCCCCTGGCTGCGGCTTCCCGTTAAACGGGCACTGGATAACAGACAGGCAGCCCCTTCCTCTCCCAAAGCGCTCTGCGGAGAGCTGGCTGGAGGCCCCTTTCCCTTGCCTGCACTCTGACCAACCGCCTAGAAAAAAGGCTGCTAGTAAAATCCCAGACAGTAAAACACAAAACGTAAAGGTGACTGAGACGTAAGGTGTCGATGGAGGCGAAGAGCTTTCTAGCAACCCAGGAGCGCACTAAAGGAGGCCATGTAATAAACGTCATGCAGCCAAAATTGTTCCCGGTGGAATGGTGCTGCCGGCTGCATAGGCCCCTGAAGAATTCATTTATCCCTGTGGCCTGTAAATTAGGTATTTCCACCATTAGGCCAGTTAGATACCACCATAAAATGTTTACCTTTTCTTTCTCAGCTACAGAGGCCTTTCCCATGCTTTCCCTATCGTTTAAGTCGAACCTCTGAATCTCACTGACGAGCTCGGCAGGGGAAGCAGCAATGCACAAGGCCACGCAGTACGCAACAAGCATCAGCTCGCTTGCAGTTTTTCCCTGTTGGTTTCTTTTGGGTTTTAGATTTTGTTTCCCTTGCTGGTAGTGGGGATGCAGTGGCAATCTGGGACTTCTGAGCAAACCCATTACCTGCAAATCTGGACCTGAAGGAGTACATGGCAAGAGAAAGGGAAGACAGGCTGGTCTCACTAGGCTATGTACTCAGTCAAGTCTGTGGCTGCCTCTTTTGCCCTCGCTTTCTGCTCCAGCCTTCCCCATAAACTCCAGACCTTCCTTGGCAGAGCGGATTGACACCAGCTGCCTATCAGAGGGCTCATTTTGTCCCTATGCCATTAAAACCACCCTTGCAGTTTACTACACTCTCTTTAGAGCCCTCTTCATTTATACAGCACATGAACCTTCGTGTCCAGACCACTGGCACCACCACCTCCTAGTTGTGTCTACACCCATCTGCGAACACATAAAAGCTGAGATTCAGCTGAGCTTTTTCTGGCCCTCTGTATTAACAAAATCAACTGCTTTTATGGTGTGGGGTTATGTGAAGGAGCAGCGTCCTTTCAACCTACAACACAGCTGCCTACTGCACAGAAAGCATCTCTTCCAGCCACGGTCCAGGAGAGCGAATCTCACTGCACTGCAGAGCTCTGACCTGTCAGAGCGCACGTCAAATTTTATATTATCCATCTGCTCCAGTAAAGGCTGAGCTGAAATATTAATTAGGAGATCTGATCCCTTCTCACCAGAAACAATCTGGATTTTATAGCTCAGCCAGAGGCCAGCGAAGCAGACAAAGCTCTGTGATACATCCTTTGCTGCTGGTTAACGGCTTTCAAGGAAACAACCAACTTGGGGGGAGGACACAGACTGTAAAACATGTGGACATCTGGTCTGTTTTGTCCACCCTTCATCTCCCCCATGCTCAACCCCCACCTCCTAAGTGCAT
Organism: Aptenodytes forsteri; assembly: GCF_000699145.1. Classification (NCBI taxonomy): domain Eukaryota; kingdom Metazoa; phylum Chordata; class Aves; order Sphenisciformes; family Spheniscidae; genus Aptenodytes; species Aptenodytes forsteri. The sequence continues at coordinate 930,793 of NW_008795715.1, read as the reverse complement.
GTTCAGAACAGAGAGAGACGACTCCTCTAACATAAACAGCTATAATATGGCAATAAAGATTAATGAGTAAAACTTGCCATTTTATGTATAATCCATGGGGATTTACAATCATTAATCTTTATTAGTGTGTAATAACTGTTTAGACATTAAGGACAGCTTCTCCGCTGGACAAAACTGGCCTTATTCCAGCCAAGCCAATGGAGCAATGCCAGTTTACACCCTCCATGACCCTAATTCTAAATGAGACCCATCCCCATCTGTAGGAATCGTATCACTAACAGTATTTCCCCAACAGCAGGGGCAGACCAGTGAAGGCAACTATTTGTCTTTCTCTGTATCCGAAAAAGAGAGCTGCATGTGTCCAGGAAGCTCAACAATAGACATGTCAATAAACATGAGGAAATTCAATGAAAAGGCAACAGCAACAAAAGGAACCCCAAGGAGTAGGGAAGTGGATGATTTTTGAGGCGAGACTATAAGATCTGGTTTGGCAGGAGCGTAACTAAGAGGGATGTAGCAATCTTTGGCATGTGAAAGAGTGAAAGCACCAAGACGGGCTCCCAGAGTTCCTCTAAGAGGAACAAGATGGAAGAGAGGGAAAAAAGAGCATCTTGGCTGGCTTTTCTGAGAGAGGAGTTTGGGTTTTGTTTTTAATAAAAAAGAGGTCTATTAAACAAGGGAGCTGGTGGGAACCTTGTCTGAACTACATCAGACCAGCCACTAAAGCAATGCTGCGTTGACCGAGCAGGATTTCCTCTTCCAAAATGTCTAGGAAAGACGGGAAAGGTGCAGGTACATACTTAAGCTTGCAGCAAGCATGGAGAAATCCCAGGAAAGGCTGTGCACGTCGGTGTCTCTGCCCTCAGCACCAGGCACTGCTCCGCTGCATGGGCGAAGGGCCTGGCAGCCCCTTCCCACCAAGACAAGGTGCAGCTAGCACTGACCCAACAGGCACACAGCCACCTCCCTCTGCACCTGCTGAAGAACTGGGAGCTCAACCGCTTATCTTTCTTTAGAGCTTTTTCTGAGTAGTGACCCACCAACTGCCTCCTCCATCACACAGGGGAGGCCAGCTGCCTCCAGAAATGGTGTTCCCACCTCTTTAACAAGTCAGAAATGCCTCCTTCCTCACCAGTAAACCCGACAAAAGCCAGGAAAAATGCAGAAATACAGTACATAGATATCTGTGTAAAGTTTTGTACACCTGGAAAAACTCCAGAAAAGATGGGCATTTCACCCGCTGCAGCAGCACAAACCTGGCATTTAAAAACAGTAACCAGCAAATGCCCTCCAACTCCTCTTTCAAGTTTAAGGGACCAGTGGGCTCTTGGGGACCCAGAAGATAGCTTTCCTGCTAGTGACACTTCAAGAGCTCTAGCAACGGCAAGGCCTCAAGCGTCCAGGAGGTTGCAGAAACATCAGGAGCTGTATGGTGGAGGAAAAAAAAGGATGAACATCATGCCCCGGTGGCCCTCCGCTGCCTGCCACAGGGATGGGCCGTGCATCTTTCATGCAGCCCGATAACCACTGCCTGTGGCAGAGTGGAGAGGCCCTCCCTGCCTTGCAAATGGCTAACTGTGCTGGAATTAATTCACACAGCTGGTCCAGGTCACAGCTCAGTGCTGAGCTCCAAGCAGCTTTTCTCTCCTCTCCACTCCCTGGTGTGTTTTTGGTTTGTTTCAGGTCTATGGCACAAGTCCTGCTACTTCTGCAGTTTAAAAATCCCACTTCAGGACAATCTAACATGTTGCCCACAGTCCTGTGCAGTCTGAAAACAAAAGAGCTTTCTGAAGAACAGCTTTAAGCCTTAAAACCTTGGCTGTTCAGGGGGCATGGTTTTGGGGAAAGGCTTAACGTCCCAGAAAAACGTATCTGTCCTAGGCAACCCTGTGCTCCTGTTATAGCCAAGCAAAGTTCTGAGCACTGACCAAAGGCTTTTTGCCTTCACAGAGGTTACAACCAAATGAAAGAGAAAAAGACCCTGATTTTCATCTTGTAGCACAGCATGTTTTCAGAGTCTTTGGCTCTCCTCCCTCTGCCGAGGCCACCAGCTCAGGCTTGTCTCTAAGAAAATCCTGGGTCAGGCCAAGCTTTGTGTCCACACGTGCCACGAGGGATGCAGAGACAGACAGACAGCCTCTGCATTTCTCTCCTGCCATAACTACCTTCTGCAGTGGTGATCACTCGGATCACTGTTTTCATTCACACTGGTCGTATGAATTCACACTTACTCTGTGCTGACACAAATGATTTTTAAAGGAACAAAGTCATGGAGAATCAGGAGAGAAGTGAAGTGATTTGTTGCATGCCCTATTGTAATGTCATTAAAACAAAGGGATTAGACGGCCCAAGTGCTGCAAGAGCAAAAAGCATAAAAGAAAGCATTCGGCCTGTAGTGTCGAGGCATGTAGGAATCATTTTAGAGGGTTACTAGCTGCAGACAACACTGACATTAATTTTCTATTGGAAAATGCTGGTGACATTAATATCTGCTATTAATACTGAACTTTGACAGTATCTCATAAATTCAACCTGTCAATTACAATGGCACTGAAATAAAGGTGCTCTGAGGTCAAGGAGATGTGGTGTCCAAATGAGACTTATATTCCAGGAGAAAAGTGGCAAAAACAATCTTTAATAAAAGCATCAGATCCATATGTAGGAAAACCAAAGGGTGGTTTTAAATGTCATGTTTTTCAAAGCGAGAATTGATGCTGGAACCAACTCTATAAACTCGCTGGCTGGACTTTTAGCTGCAGCTGAGGACAATCAATCAAAACAGCTCTGCGACTCTGAGAAAGTGAGAGAGAGAAAACACACACACACCATGGAATATGAGAGGGCAGATTATGAGCCATGCGAGGCCTCTTAAAATTACACTGCGAAGTAAAACATCCTTGTGTTTTATCCGCAACAAAATGTAACCTGAAAGGTTCCCCTCGACAGAAAGCGGAATATAGAGCTTATCGTTACTGAGGGCCGGGCAGGCTCATGAAACATGGCTGAGGAAGGGGAACCTCTTCCCCAAAGTCTGCATGACCCATGAGCTCTTCGCAGCAAGGAAACCCCCGCACCCCGACTCCTGCGAGCCCTCCTCAAGCCACCCTGCTCTGCAGCTGAGGGGCACAAGGATCGATGAATCCCCATGAGCAATGCTCCCCTATCTCCTTCGATGCTGGCCCCAGGGCAGAGCTGCACTACTGTAGGGTTCACAGCCTCCTCTGCAGGCACCGCCAGCCACGGCTGTGGTGGTGACGGTGGCAGCCCAGGCACTGGCAGTGTGTACATGCACCTCTTCAAAGTGGTCCACGTGTCCCTAGCACAAGAGGTACCACCGTTCGGGAACCCCTGCTCTAAATACTGCCCTCCCCCATCAGCCCTTCCAAGGGATCGCTTCCCAAACAGATGCTCAGGCTAGTTCAGAAGCCCAACCTGCACCAACAGAGACTGGAGCCACTAAACTGGGAGAGAAAGGGCTGGATCCCAGGCTGAATTACATCCTGCACAACTTAAATATTGCAGAGCAAGGCATGCTTCTAGATGGGATTTGACTCTGAGAGTCTGCGCTGAAGCGATGGATGGGGAAGGGAAGCATGTGGAGGGGCACGAGGCACACGTGCACGCTCCGGCACAGCCACACGCACAGGCACTCACCTTCGCAGGGCCGGGGGAAGGAGCCACGGGCAAAGGCAAAGGACCTCATAGCCGAGCGAGGCAGCTATGCAGGTTTGGCTCAGTCAAACCAGCGTCAATCTGGAGCCAGTGGCCTTGCTCCAGACTCACAACAACACCTTGCAGTGCACAGTCCCCCCCTTTCTCTAGACAGTAACTGTGTTACCTAAAAGCAGCGTGATCTGCTGTCTTCCCCTCCAACCCCGACAGTCCCCACACTCCTGCCCTTGGCTAGCAGCTTTTCTCTGAGGACCTGGCCAACAGCAATGAGCTCCTGGTACGGGTGGGCTGTGGTTTCCCTGCATGGTTTCCCAGGCTGTAGCTCTTGTGGGGGACACCTGCAGCCCGTGCCGGAGCCCAGTGCTCCTGGCTGCCTTCAGCATCCTGACCAGAGCTGGATATGGCCCAAACCGCATGCCGGCACAGGCTCCAGGGGAGCTCACTAGCACTCCCAAAGTCTGTGGGCAAGCACAGAGGGATTGCTGCCGATGCAGTGCCGACAGCCCTGGAAACTCACACTGAGATATCCCATTTTTCACAGATGTCATGCTATGCAGACTGTTATCCTTTCCCATGTGGAGAAGGAGAGAGGAACTCCCTTTTAGGCCCAAAGCAGTTCATCCCCAGCCCAAGGGAGCCCCAGACGGTGCAATGCTTCTGGGCTTGCGGGCAGGTGGGGACTGACCACTGCAGCCTCCTCCTGATCTTTGTGCAACTTATCTGACAATCTATTTCCCTCTGGGGCTTTTGTCCCAGACACTATCCCAGCAACATCTTCCCACTCCAGACCTCATTACCCACCCGCTATAGCAGAGTAAGTCAGTGGGACGTAGGGCAGGGGCTTTCCCTGGGCAAGAGGCTGGCAGTGCACCGCAGGTGGCAGGCTGGCCGGGACGCGCCAGCCAGACTTGGAGCGCGGTGTCCGGAGAAGAGGCGACCTCGTGGGACACTGGGGCCTCCCTCCCTTACAGTGATGCTGCCTCGCACCCTGCCTGCGAAAGCAGCTCAAGTAGCTGAGCTGAGATCCTTGTTTATAAATTCTTTTTACGATGCACATTAAATATTTTCCACAACACAGACACTTCTCTTCTTTCTCTTTTCCTTTGACACCTTTTCCCCAGCAAAGCCCTACAACTATTGCTTGCTGTGGCCTCATTTAGCATCACCATCGTCACCACGCACTCATCCTCATATAAAACAGAAATCTATTCCATCAAGCACTTAACATAAATATTAAAATAATGGAAGGGACAAAATATAAATCTACATACAACTTCATGACTACCATAGCACCTATTACCATGACAAAGCAAATTCTGGTTCAGGGGGAAGGAAAGGGGGATGAGGAGAAAGTTAGGAAGAGGGACTTCGACTGTCATTAAATATGTAAATCACTCTTTAAAATTTTTTTTTGTTTTGTTTTTGTTTTAAGGTTACCAACCTTATTAAAATTCATTTCACTAACCAGCTCGTTCTATGTCACTATGGATACCAAAGAACCCTTTTAAAAACTTCGGCGAGGCAGGGGTTTCTCAGAATAAAAACAAAACAAAACAAAACACGGCGACTTTCTGTTGGTGCTTTCATGACAAGTCCTGCCACGCGCCCCTCCCCTGCACCCACCAGTCCACAGAAGGGCAATTCATTTACAAGTCCAGTTCTCAGTCTCCCAGGATGAGTTTGACAAAAGAGGCGACGTCTGTCTCTTTGGATTCGTGCAGGGTGAAGAAAGGATGTTGCTGGGAAAGAAAAGAGAGAACAAATAGAAAAGTTCATTATTCACAACGCTGAGGACCAAACCTAAAACCTTTTCAGATAGTCTTCTAGACAGTGAAAAAGATTTTGTGGCTAGGATCATAATATTGGGCTTTCTATGTTTTGCAGCTGAGGCAAGTTGGGGAGCCCGAGGGGCCACTTCATGAAGGCTGCAGGTTTGTGCTACCCTCTCGGATTCCCTCTAAACCCTGCCCTGGCTGGGCTGCTCTCAAAGCAAGGGAAAGTATTAAAAAACACTGCCTCCATCTCTAGCACGTCATGCCCTTCAGCACACGCTGGCTTGCAGCTCTGCGGTGCCCCGGGGAGACGACGTGCTCCTCCTGAGACGGTGGTTACCCACCCCACCGCGCGCCAGCTCCAACGGGAGCAAGGAAAACCTTGCAGGAAGGCTGACTGCAGTGGGTTTTCCCTCAGCTTCCTGCTTTATCTGTGTATTTACCCTCTGGTGACTTTTGAGTCTCATTTCTTCCCTGCAATTGCTCGTACTCGCAGCAGGAGATGGCTACTTTACCCCTAACCACCGCAAAGAGGAAAGCCATCCCATCTGGAAAGCCATCCACAGCTGTATGTTTAACTACTTAATCGTGACCAACATGGGAAGACATCCTGCCAGAAAATCTTGCCTACATTTCAGCACAAACGGAAAAATATGTGTAAGGAGAAAAAAACACAACCAAATGCCCACTGACAGCAACAGCAAAGCCCCTCTCTGCCAGCATCAGACACCCAGTTTGCTACCGGGGGCTGCAACACATCAGCTGAGACCAGCCAACTTCCACCTGAAATCACCGAACACTGTTTGACACCCAAATTTACAAATAAAACTGCATTTATTTGTATGGAGGGTGTCAGAGAGAACCAAAAGGCAGCTGGGGCCCTGCGAGCTCACAGGTGACCTCCACTCTGTGCAAAATGCTGTTGTGCTTTCCATACGTAGGCTGGGGAAGCTCAGTTTGATTCCTGACCCTCTCATTTCAAGTCAGAATTGTAAAGACAATTTGGGGTTTCCAGGGTTTTTCAAAGCTGCCCCTCACCTCAGTCCCTGAGCATTGGCTATTTCAATGATCATTTATGGCAGTGGCCAAGCGGAGGGAGAAGAAGAGCAAAGAAAAGAGACTTTCCAAGGTGGGCTTGAGCAGAAAGTTATCCGGTGAATAAAAAGAGGCAGCTCTGAGCAGCCGGGAAGCAACCCGAAGGCCCACCAGCAAGGAAGAGGAAGCACAATTATGTGGGAAACAGAGCTGAAATGGGTTGAGGCAAGGATCCACACATAATTTAAGGTCCCCCTGGGTCAAACAGTCATAGGAATCAAAACGTCCTGAATAACTCTCGGAGACATGACCCAAATGGCCTGCTGTGTTATTATCCCAGTGTGATGCCACTGCTTTCACATCCCAGCTAAGTCACACCCAAAGCAGAGCTACTGCAGCCTGGAAGCACCCACAAGCATGACATGGGTGGCAGCAGTGGCCTCCAGCCTCCAGCCCCCCCCTCTCAGTGAATCCAACCCCTTTGCAACGACTGAGTCTGGTTATAGCACAAAACACCCCGTGCCAGGTGGGATGTGCTCCATGCAACGTGCAGACCACCGGGGAGGAGTCCTGCAGTAGTTTCATGCTCCACTTCACCTGGGGAAGTGGGTTTTAAAATGAAATTAAGCATCCGTATCAGTTTTCCTGATGCTCAAGATAGCATAGAGTCATATTTTCCATGAGAAACCTCAATTCCACAGGAAAGCAAGGGAGAAGTCTTGCTCTAAATGACAAGTCCAATCCAGTACCGCAACTTAATGCCATAAGAGAAAGAGGAGGGAGAAAAAAAACCCAACAAAACAGCAACCCTCAACCACAGGACCTCACAACATTCATGTCAGCCATAAAATACCACAGCATTGAGATACTCTGGAGAGGTGATCCAAGAACCTAATTCAATAGAAATGCACTCGCTTGCCAATGGGTATTAATGCTGCAACAGACAGAGCTGCTCCGGTGAACCTTTTTGATAAAAGGCCATTTGGCAAACTTCAGAAATTTGCTTAAAATATAGATGTATTTATTCAATAATAATTAAAAAAAAAAGGAAAAAAAAAAAGCCATAAACCTTGGGCCTCCCTTTGTCTGAAACCAGTATTTGGGCAAACTGTGTGTAAATCACATCTATATATAGTCTAATTGCATTACAGGGCCCAGCAAGAAATGCCACAGGAATTATTCATTGCTTACAACTCACGTTCAAAAGGTACATGGATTTCCAGCATGTCTTGCAGCTAGAGAGCACCTTAAACCCTGGCACCTTCACACCACAGAGGTCCCAACACCTCCAAGCAGACAGTGTGAGGTAGCGATGAGGCAGACTCCCTGCATGGCATAACGCACCTCCTACAAGTTATGGGGCAGGAGACACCAATGCCTGAGGAAATTCTGCAGCAGTTTCCACCCTTAACCCAGAAGACCTTGCCAGTGGCACAGGACAGGGGTGGGCATGTAGGGACAGGCAAGCATTTGGGTCAGGATCTTCAGAAATAACAAAGTTAGGCACGTTCCTGACTTTACCAAGCTATGATTCAGGTGAGAGTAAAAAAGGGACTAGATGCTTATGGGGGTGAAACACTGACTTCCTAAGCTCTCCTGCTTTTTGCCGGCTATTAGGAGCACCAGGATCAATACCAGAAAGTCAGGAGAGAGAGAAGCCATGAAGCTGTGGAGCCCTAGCAGAAAAATCTCACCACAGATCCCCTTCTTGCCAGTACCAGCCCAGAGCTCTGGCTGAGTGTACACTAGTGTCTGCACTGCTGGGAGTTCATCAGCAGTTAAGTGCATCTGACCTCAAAGCCCTGCACTGCCTTGCATTTCCCCCATCATAAGCCTTCATCAGCATTTTCTTCCTTAGTTACTCCTCTGTCCTAGACATGCTCACAGCAAACAGTCTCTAAGCAGCAGATGAAATTCAATAACCGGAATTATTAGTCACAGACTTGTCTCTGTCCCTAACATCCAGGAATTACTCTGTCCAAAAAGTCTCCTCTCCAAGGCACCATGACAGTAAAGCCTAGCAGGCCACTCAGCTCCTACAGCCCATGTGGAGCATCTGTGGTGCCTCCATTTCACTTAGGTGTTTGAAGCCATCACACAAACCCAAGAAGAGGATTTTATCCTCGCTAACTGACTCTCCACAGCCTCATTCTTGTCCCTTAACAAATTTGTTAACTGCTTTTACATATTTTTCTCACTTGATCTGACTGGAATAGCACCTGAACGACATTTCAAAGAGCATCTCTGATTTGCAGTCACCTTCCCAAGACCCTGAAGTGCCATGATTCTCACATCTGTTATGAAAATGGAGATGCTAAGTATCCCAAATCACCAGTCACTATTGGAAACCCTGTCCTCAGCACCTCATCGTAATCCATCTCAGCTCTGAACCAATATACTGCTAAACGCAGGCACACTCACCATAAGCTCTGGGTATGTTGGCCGTTCTTTGGAATTTTTCTTCAAGCTTTAATGAAAAAAAAGAAGAAAAATTTTAAAAGTTACTTTCTGTATGCAATTTAAGCAAGGCCATAAAATTACACCATGACAAAAGCAAGGTTTCAAGTCCCTGTAGAGTAAGTTGAACTACTCATCCGTATGTTAAGTGAACAGCTTAGGCCTTGAGGATACCTACAGCCAACACAGCCTGCACATGGGCCCCGTATGGTACACAGTGCTGGGTACACACAAGTGCAGTGAGCTCAATCAAGGTCAAACAAGAGACCCGGAGACACCATATATACCAGTCAAGACACTGCTTGGTGCTGGGGGCCAGGTACAATTGGTTTTTTGGGTACTATCCAGTAGGCCAGTGACTAAGGGAATGGATACAGCCTCCAACCTCTGATTGGGAGTGGTGACCGAGTGGCTCTGAAGCACGTGTACAACTGTTTGTTTATCACCGTGCTGTTATCAGCGGGGACGGTTACATGGGACATCCTTTTTTTCTCCTCTCCTACAACAGATGGCTCTGGAGGGTTGTAGCTGGAAGTTATTTTGGTTTCCTTCCAGCAGAAAATAGCTTTTAAAAGACAGGACGTAATCTCTACTCACTTCCTGACAGTGTATTTAGGGGAAAGACACTTGGAGCAACTTGAAAAGATCTTCACACACGTACACGTCGGTGGCGGGGAAAAGGTGTCACACTGAGCAAAACAAAAGTGAGAACCTCGGCGATGATAAGTCGCTCCTCTGCTGGGATTTGCCGGAGCCCAGAGGAAGCGGAGGACACACACTGAATAGATATTTCCTGCTTGCTGTGTGTAGCGCGCTCATGTTCAGTGTCATGTTGTGAATGAACAGAGGAACCTAGTAACGATACGTGCCAATATTGCCGAACTGAAGGTACGGGATGTGTCACATCCTCTGAGCTCAAAAGCAGCCCAAGCTGAGATGCTAAGGTGAATTTGAAGGTTAGGTGTGTCCAGAAGCAGGATTTGGGTATAATCCTCCTAATTTAGACTTTCTACAAACAAAAAACTTGTTCACAGGTTACTAATACCAAGAAATCCAGTGACAAGTTGCTGAAATCAATGTAAATCTTCAGGAATGAAGAGCCATATTTGGATCTGATCCTGACTCAGACATCCCAGGAACTTCCCTGCAGTGGCTACAGGTAATCAGACTTTTGCTGCCCCAGGCAGCAGACGGTGTGATTCACTTTGCGACCTCTTGAATTTGAGATAGGCCTAAGCCAGGCCAAGCTCGATACACTGAGTTGATGTGACCTGGTTTGGTGTCAGAAGAAATTCTCAGACTCCAACAACAAAAAACTAGTGCAATCTGCAGCCAAAGTGCACTTTTCCAAGTCCATGCCACTCCACTGGCGTTGAGGCATCTTCAGTGATCCTGGAGGATAGGATTTGCAAAGAGAGGAAGCGCCATGTGCTCCCCAAAGCATGAGTGCTGCTCAGCGGGGTCATTCTCACTGCAACCATCATGAACGGCTGTGGATATCTTACTCCTAAATCAGCCCACAGCTATAGCTGCAAGACACCGTGCTTGCAAAAGCAAAATATTCAGTGGGGAACAACAGCCTGCCTGGCACAAACAGGCAACTTTGCAATAACAAGTAGAGAGCCAGCAGCATGGGAGAAAGGCAGCTGGTCCAAAATCTCAGCGTGGGCCTTGCAAAAATGGTGGGCATTTTGTGAGAGGGTTTTTCCAAGCCAGCTCCCACCTCCGATAGACACAGAGCAGTGTGGGCACGGGCAGGTATTCCCCAGCATGGGTCGGTAGAGAGGTGTGCAGCTGAATCACGGGGACCTCGAAAACACATTTGAACAAGACTCCGAAGAATCTGAGTGTCGGTACTTAAAGTCCCCGGGCAGGAGTGGCTGATAATCCCCTTCCTGGGTCACAGCAGAGCCGGCTGGGCTCCAGGCCCTGACGCTGGCAGCTCGGGAACAGTCTCACATTTCTGTATTTGTCGATCTGCCGTCCTTTCTTGGCTACCACGCAAACCCACCATCCACCTGCCAACTTGGCAAGCCGCGGATGGCACTGCAGCGCCTGGAAAATAAAAACGCCTCCCAGGCGGTTTCCAGGGAAGCTGGAGGGAGAAGCAGTCAGGAGCCGCGGGGCCGCTGCCAGCTCTCTTTGAACCATACGATGAGGGCAGCTGTGAGTCTCCTCGGGTGCTGGGAGAGCCTATGCTTTTATGCAGCTCTCGCAACCTCCAGACAGCGCGCATCTGCTCCAACCCTTTTCCTACACCACAGCCAAACTCTCCCGCTGCTTCCAGCTCTGAGTCCCACGGAAAGCAGCGCAGCAGCCGGAGGGCCCCAGTAGCGGGACAGCCGCCGACAGGGGCCACCACGGGGCAAACTCTGCACCGCCCCTGCCCTCAGAGCCGTGTCCCCCTGGGAGCGGGAGGCAGGAGGACGCAGCCATTCTGCGCCCCGCTCCCCTTCCCTGCCCCGTGCCAACCCCGGGGATGTGAGGGGCCTGGCGGACCTGCCTGCCTGCACCCGCCCGTGCTGCTGGCCCGGCCACAGACACCTTGTGCTGTTGATGTGGGGGCCATTGGATTGAGAAAGTCTCCTAAATCCCTTCCTCCTGCGTGTGCTCCCAAAGCGACCAAGCCTGTTCCTCGCCACCTCAGGCAGGGAAGACCCCCCACAACCGCCATCATCAGTGCTCTGGCAAAGGGT